>NC_086320.1:201040106-201348952 GCF_036172605.1 Pelobates fuscus
GGAAGTAATTAATGAGTGCTCCTCTGGGTTGCCACCATTGGTTGCCTGCTGCAGGGCGCAGGCAACCAATCAGAGAAGGAGCACCCATTCAAACGAGGTTTCGCTCCCTTTCTCCTGGTTGGTTGGGCTATCCAGGGAAGTATGTTTCATGTGTGTATCCCATTCCCTTCCCGAAAGCGTGGAGCCCCTAAGTGTTCCCCATATATGTAATGTGCTTTACTGTTTGTAATTGTTGTATAGTTGGTATCTCCCAGAGCAGGATATGGTTACCTGTAAACCATTACCCTCCAGCCTGGGATTGCATGGAACAGGATGGAGACCCTCTGCGGGGGTCTGTGCATAAAAGCTAAAAGAACTCGGTCTTGTCCAGTTACTTGGGGGAAATGGGTCTTGTTGTATTCTAAGGGGTTCCTGAACGGCTGAAGGAAGGAAATTAGCAGGGGTTACTGGTCGGGTTACCAGGGGTCCGCTTCAGTGTTGTGTAGTAGTTTCTTTATGTGTGGTAGGGATGTACTGTTTCTGTGTGTATGCTGGGGATGTAGTGTGTGTGTGTGTGTGTGTGTGTATGCTGGGGATGTAGTGTGTCTATGTGTGTGCTAGGGATTTAGTGTGTCTATGTGTGCGCTAGGGATTTAGTGTGTCTGTGTGTGCTAAGTATGTAATGGGTGTGTGTGCTAGGGATGTAGCGTGTGTGTGTGTGCTGCGGATGTAGTTTGTTTGTGTGTGTGCTGGGGGTGTAGTGTGTTTGTGTGTGTGCTGGGGATGTAGTGTATGTGCTGGTAATGTACACCCTGTTCCAAATTATTATGCAAATGATATTTTTCTCCTTTACCTAAATAATTGATGTAAATAACAGTCAACATAATTCTCATGTTATCAACTATTAAGAGTACAATTCAAATTTTATTGAACAAACCTCCTAGTGATAACAGTATTTTTTTTAAACATAAAACACTTACAATGCACTGTTCCAAATTATTACGCACAGTAAGTTTCAAAACACTTTATAGGTTGCAAAGAACTGAAAATTGTCATTTGTTGTGTTTGCAGCATATTTACTGAAATCAAAAGCTATTTCAATCAAACTTATAACAACATTTTAACTTTTTACATTTTAACAGGTCACGTTACATTTTAACATAGGACCCCTTATTTGATAGCAGCTTCACAAGTCTTGCATCCATTGAACTTGTGAGTTTTTGGACAGGTTCTGCTTGAATTTGTTTGCAAGATGTCAGAATAGCCTCCCAGAGCTGCTGTTGGGATGTAAACTTCCTCCCACCCTCATAGATCTTTTGCTTGAGGATGCTCCAAAGGTTCTCAATAGGACTGAGGTCAGGGGAGGATGGAGGCCACACCATGACTTTCTCTCCTTTTATCCCCATAGCAGCCATTGATGCAGATGTATTTTTTGCAGCATGAGATGGTGCATTGTCATGCAGGAAGATGATTTTATTACAGAAAGCATAGTTCTTCCTTCTGTACCAGGGAAGAAAGTGGTCAGTCAGAAACTCCACATACTTTGCAGAGGTCATCTTTACATCTTCGGGGACCCTAAAGGGGCTGACCAGCTCTCTTCCCACAATTGCGGCCCAAAACATGACACCACCACCACCTTGCTGACGTCGCAGCCTTGTTAGAACAGGATGGCCGTCCACCAACCATCCACTACTCCATCCATCTGGACCATCCAGGGTTGCACGGCACTCATCAGTGAACAGGACTGTTTGAAAATTAGTCTTTATGTATTTTTCTGCCCAATGCAGTTTCTGCTTGTGAGCATTGGTTAGTGGTGGCCGAATAGAAGGTTTATGCACACTTGCAAGACTCTGGAGGACTCTACACCTTGATGTCCGTGGGACTCCAGAGGCACCAGCAGCCCAGAGGCACCAGCAAGTCCTTCTTTAAATCTATTGATGTTAACAGCTATATAGATGTAGGCAGCTGCCACTATAGTCTGTGGCTTATGAATATTCCGAAAAGCCAATTAACTAGGATAAAGAGAAACTGTACTGATCAGACAGTGTTTTGGGATCATCTCTGACTTTAGAGAAAGAGGATATGATGACCGTACTTTGGCTAAAGCTGTAGAGGACACTCAAAGTGTTGATAGAGATAGTCTATTAACCTATAGGGTTCAAAAAGAGAAAGAAGATTTTAAGAAAGAAGTGTGTGTTCCATTCATCTGCCAATTCTCGGGATACCAGAACAATCAAGTCAGAAAGATCATTTCTGAACATTGGCACTGGTTACTTAAAGATCCAATTCTGGCAAGATTCTTACCCTCTAATCCTAGAATTGTTCATAGAGGAGTAAAGAACATGAAAAGAATCTTGAGAGATAATATCCAAGATAAAAATACAGCTAAACCCAATTTTTTGAACCAATTAAGTTTTTTTTAGATGTGGCAACTGCAATGCCTGTCGCAATACAAAAAGTGATAAACAGTGCATTAAGGAATTCATAGTAAATAGCAAGACACATAAGGTAAAATAACTCATAACCTGTCAAACTCAAAATGTAATATACATGTTAAAGTGTCCCTGTGGCCTAAGATACATAGGCAGAACCTATAGGCAATTGAGAATTAGAATCTGTGAACACGCATACAAGGAGAAAATTCCAACAACATCAAGTCTCCCTACATTTTGAAGAGTTCCACAATTCTGATCCTTCCCTTCTTCCCTTTTGGAATTTATGGGAATCCAACAGATAAATAAAAATTGGAGAGGAGGCAATCCTATTCAAAATCTGGGCCGAATGGAGATGAGGTGGATATTTGAACTTAATACCCTCATCCCCAACGGACTAAATAATGATTTTGAGATCTGCCATTTCTTAGACTCCTGAGGGCTATAAATGGATATATATCCAATCTCTATATGTAGTATAGGATATAGTTATCTACATGTGTACTGATAAGATTCTATCATATCACTTTAAGAGTGTATGTATATAATGGAGCTAGATCACGATATGTTAACCAGATCACGATATGGTAAAAGGAAACACATTGGTGAAATATTAATGATCATGTTGAAAGTTAGATATTGCCTTTTGTTTCTTTTTCTCCTCATAGGAGATTATATAAGAATAAGAAAGAAAACTATTTGCCAAAAAAAGAAAACAGATTGAAAATGTAATAGTATTAACATATGTATTCTCGTTTTCTCTTTCTCTATAAGATATGTAACAAAAGTAAAATACGCTGCAGTAAAAAAGAAATTCATATAAAGTATGCTGAATTGTAAATATAATTATATTTTTATTGACTGTGTATAAATATTCTGTTTTAATTTAATCTTGTTTTAACCCCTTAAGGACACATGACATGTGTGACATGTCATGATTCCCTTTTATTCCAGAAGTTTGGTCCTTAAGGGGTTAAATGTGTGAATCAGTCTATATGTGTAATATAAGAAATACAAATGCTCTTTAAGATATAAGTATATAAGGAGTTAAATTCCCATAAGAGACGAGGGAAAAGCAGCCTTCCGTTTACAATAGGATGTGCTTGCTAATCCAATTGATCTGTCCGGGACACCATATATATGCAAATGTGGACTGGAAAAGAAATGAAGCCAATTAGGCATTAGATTGATCGTATAAAAACTTGTATCAGTGAAAACTGACTCCAGCGCATTAAGTCCTGACGAAGCCGTCCGAGAACGGCGAAACGCGTAGACAGCCACGTAATCACGTAACAGAGGAGGCGGAGCCTAAACACGAGCCGGGAATACGGAAGAGGGAACGAGTTTATACTTACCTGCCGACCCGACTTTCACAACAGGAGCTCCATCCAACCCCTGTGATTCAGGAGACATCACCCAGTGTGGGACAGTCTTGATGTGAGCAAACAGGAACACATACCGTTATGCTCACCACCGTTTCCAGTAAGCAGGAATTTGTTTATACTGCTATTCAGCTATATTTTAGTTGCTTTTTATAAATTGTACACAATAAATTGTTATTTTTATATCATATATACGTATATGAATCTATACCAGTCCATGCAGATCTGTACTATGCTCTCTTGTTGATTTTTCTTTTTTGCATGTTGCATATGAAATTTGAGTCCTATCCAGCAAAGTCTAAGTATAAATTTATTTTGTTTGGTGATAGGGGCTTATCTACTCTATATCGCTCCACTTCCTGTACATTATACTACAAGCTTCATATATCTGCTGCTATGTTATGGTATTTTAGGAGCTGCTCTCTTGATCCGATGCATGGATCTGGCAGAAATCTTCCTCAATGTGCCTTTATCTGCACAAACCTGTCTGTGTTCTGAATCAGCCACAAATCTCTTAATAGTGCGATGATCACGCTTACATTTTTGTGAAATATCTAATGTTTTCATACCTCGTCCAAAGCATTGAAATATTTCACTCTTTTCGGCAGCAGAGAGATCCTTTTTCTTCCCCATATTGCTTGAAAATGGTGCTCTGCTTAATAATGTGAAACACCCTCCTTTAGTAGTTTTTCCTTAAATTGGGCTCACCTGGCAATCTAATTATCACAGGTGTCCGGTATTGTTTTCAGTGATCAAAAGAGCCCTGAGACACAATGCCATCCATGAGTTAAACTGAAAAACAAAATATTTAATCTTTGTGACACTTAAATAGAATTTGCATAATAATTTGGAACAGGGTGTGTAGTGTGTCTGTGTGTGTGCTGGGGATGTGGTGTGTGTGCTGGAGATGTAGTGTGTGTACTGGAGATATAGTGTATGTGCTGACTGAGATTGGAATTCCTATGTCCAGCACACTGTGTGCTTGAAGCTAATAATTATTTACCCTTTCTGTATCGCAGGGCGGTAGATCTTTGATGAGGAAAAAATAGAAGAGAAGTTCAGGCACTCCAGGATGCAAAAAGGCAAATTTATTGAGCCCACCGCCACTCACAACGTTTTGACCTACACGGTCTTTGTCAAGCTTCTATTTTTCCCTCATCAAGTATTTGGTTCCTGGTACTGGGACTGGGCTGGTTGCACCCGGATACATTTCAAATGGGATTGAGTGCAGTTCCACATTTCTGCTATATTATATCCAGTGCGGTAGATTTTAGCTGAAGTGGAGTCTGAATTGACTCCTTGTGGCTCGACTCCTCCTGTCGTCACCGTTGCAGGCTCAGTCCGACTCCTGAACTCTTGCATGACCCACCATCTGTGCTGGCTATGTCGCCGCTACAGCACCCATAGCCCAACAAAGAAGGGAATTCTGCTGCTCCCGGGGGCAGCCCACAGCAACTGCCCTGCTGCAAATTGCTGTAAGTAAAGTACCAGCATGCAAAGCTTGTAATCTCAGAGTTCCGGACCTTTAGTTGGAAACATGTCATAACGCTGAGGACCCGGTCAGCCCCTGATCAGCCTCCCTCTCCAGACTACTATGATTTTTTTTTTTTTTGAGCAGCCTCCCAGCCCTCCTCAGTGGACAAGCTGGATGGTGAAGATGGGTGGGGTTTGCCAGCACTTTGACAGGGCCGGCATTCTGTGATCTGAAGTGGTCAGGGTGAGCGATAAAGCCCATTGATGTCAGAGGTGCAACTTCACCCCAGCAGTGTCATTAGAGTCTCATTACCCAAACCAGAAGAAGAGTTCATGTCTGGCTAATATCAATTCTGTACATTTTTAATGTCTGTTTGTGAGCACACTGGTGATGACAAATGGTAGCATTTCCCTCCCCCAGTGAGGGGGAGTGACATCACTGGAGGAGGTTTGGGCTACCAGAACAACTTGATCTCAGCACTAAATTTTAGGTATATTATTGCTTTATTCCATATAAAACACAATTTTTTTAAGTTGGAGTAGCCCTTTAACCCCTTAAGGACCAAACTTCTGGAATAAAAGGGAATCATGACATGTCACACATGTCATGTGTCCTTAAGGGGTTAAGCTGGGCCAAGGAACTGTTTGGTTTAATCATTGTGCCTATATTAACTGAGTACTCTTCTGTTTAAGAGCAATTTCATTGATCATTAATAGTTAAAATCTGGAACAGAATTATTTTATTGACTATAAAGTCCATATTTTCCAAGGCAAGAAAAAACAGAAATAAACATTAGCATTTACCCATTGAAACAAAACTATATATTTTCCAGAACCATATGAGAGGATTAATATATGAGAGCAAGCTCTACAACAGGTACTTAATTGCTTCTAAATATTTTTTGTATATTTAAGCCATCTATTTTCCCAGACGTTGCATATGTTTTTGTTAATGTGTGTTTTATAATGCCATAGTTTAAGCCAGCATGCGTCACACTACCCTCATTGTGATAAAAACACACAACTTATCTTAAAGAACCACATTCCCGGCCTTCTCAGTTGTTTATTTCCATCATTAATCACTATACTTTAAGAAGTGCAGTAGGTTGGCCTTATCTGGCTGCAGCTTGAATGAGTGCATCAAACAGCAAGACAGCTACTTGCATTACTCATTTATTCCATGTTAAGAACACTAGTCAGGCAGCTCACATAGGGCTCTACCTCACAGGACTGGTGGCTTAACTATTAGCAAGCCTGACAGTGTGCTCAAAGACCGTCATTGTTATATAATAAACACCTAGTTAAATATTGTGGATTTCGTGATTAGAGGTCCCCTGCATTCCTAAGTAGGAATGATTAAGGATTATTGTTGACCACCTTTTCTATTGATTTATAAGAACAGCATTAAACCAGGCATATCTAACTCGCGGCCCACGGGGCCAGGAACCGCAGGCAATGCGGCCCAGCAGTCACGGTACTATCCACAAGTTGATTCAGGGACCCGGTCAGACAACGCGGCTCCGAAAGAGCGGAACTGAGCCCTGCTTTGTATGATGCCGCAGTCCCAGGAGGAAGTGATTACAAGTCCTTTCCTCCTGGTGTAAGAAGAAGCCGCACAGGAGAGACAAGCAAGGAGCAAACACTGAGACTCCTATCAGACTAAGCCAGATGGCACTGGACCCCCAGGGAATCCACCCTCCAGCACCAAAAAGGTATGGTACCAGAGGGGTGGATTGTAAATTATGATCTCTTTGTGTAGATTTGAGTATGTGTTAACAGTTTGTGTGTTATTAGTGTGTGTGTGTGTGTGTTACATCAGTGTGTGACATCAGTGTGTGTTACCAGTGTGTGTGTTACACCAGTGTTTGTGTTACATTGTGGTGGAATCTCGGTAAAAATAAATTTAGTAGGCCGAGATTTCCACGTGGCATATGTGTATGTTGGTGTATCAGTTAGTCAGTTACACGTAGCTAAGATACAATCAACAGTGTACTGAGCAAGTGTAGGAATACAGGATATACGAGTATTTCCCCTCCTCCATTGTGCTGGGCAAGCCATGTGGTCAAACAGGAATTTAGTCTCTATTCGGTTGATGGATAAGAGTATGTGTAGGTTGAACTGATTATGGGAGGAGCGACATGCCTATATAAGGGACCTACACTGTATGATCAAGGCTCAGACTTTGCTGTTTTTTGGTGACATTAGTCCCTCTGAGTCCCGGTCGGTGAATCGAATAAAGAATCTCTTCCTTCCTGAAGAAACCTGTGCCCATCTCTCTGTGCTCGGCTTCCGTCAGTTTCTCCGGTATCAACATCAGTGTGTGTTACCAGTGTGTGTGTGTTTCATCAGCGTGTGTGACACCAGTGTGTGTGTGTTACCAGTGTGTGTGTTACATCAGTGTGTGTGTTACATCAGTGTGTGTTACCAGTGTGTGTGTTACCAGTGTGTGTGTTACCAGTGTGTGTGTGTTACATCAGTGTGTGTTACATCAGTGTGTGTGTTACCAGTGTGCAGGGAGGCACTTTATTCTACACTCAATGTGGCCCAGGGAAGCCAAACAGTTGGACACCCATGCATTAAACCATAGTATGAATTCTACTTAGTTGTCACCCATCTTCTTAGTTACTAAACAGTCATTAGGGTGCATGGGTTCCCACCTAGGATATCAAAATATGAAGGGAGTATGGGGGTGCCTGGCACTAGACACTGCTTTTACATGAAAGATGAAAGCGAGATATTAGAATAGGGTATTCGTTTTCTAGTATTATATCCTGTGAGTTTCCCCCCCAGCACCACCTCAACCAGATACATGATGCTTGGGAGGTATGACTGTTTTAGTGTTTTCTGTAGATAAGACTCTGTAATTAGGCCCAATGGGTTCTTAATCTAGTACTGATCACACATTTTAACTATCTGCCACCCCTTTTTGTAACATCTCCTGCAGCTGTTTGGAGAGGACTAATGAACTAGGATCCAATTTATGAACTCTAATAATTGGGTTCATCTCTCTCTCTCCCACTCACTCTCTCTTTCTTGTCATCCAGTAAAAGGAAATCCGATGAGATTTACACTGCACTCTGCTGGCACAACGAAGGAGCGTTTACCGACGGGCTCGAACCTACCAAACATTTTAACTCAGGCCTACTCCAGCCTAGACCTTGGCCTAACACTTTCCTAACCCACAAAATATCTGTTTAACCAAGCCCTTTTTCCGCCACAGCACATGACTTGACCCCTTAACTCATGTGCGACTCCCATCACACATAAATAGGGCTTGAGCGATACCATCCTGTAAACCTAAATGTAACAAATCACAACCCACGTCAGACAGGTGGACTGCGTCCGGTCTAAAGTAACCCGGTAACCTCTCCTCCAATTCCCGGTGTCAAACTACTACACCCCCCATTCTACGAATGAAGCCAGCCATGATCTTATTGACCTTACCCCTACATCGTGCAACCGCATCCGTGTCCCTGGTGTGCTTCCACCTGCGCCGAGGCACCATCTCAGACCACACCACCGTCATGCCAGGGACCAGCCCACGCAGCCGATCCACATCCCTCTTCATTTGCCTTACCAAATCACGTAGTGGCACCAACCCTATGTCGTTACCCCCGCCGTGCACCACTACCACATCAGGCAACGCCCCTTCTGCCACCTTGCGAAAAAGTTCCATACTGATGCGCTGCCAGTCGAAGCCCCGATAACCAAACCAGTATATTTCCACCTGCTCCAAAGGAAAGCCCAGCTGTATTCCGTTTCTCCGAACTGCAGCCCTCTTCTGAGCCCAATAAATGTACGAATGTCCTATTATCCATGCTGTCCAACCTGGAAGAGACAAAACAGAAATAAGCAGCGCACGACCCCAGCATCGCTGTACCCCACTTCCCTGGTTCAAACCAGCTTGCCTGGGCGCACGTATGGGCGAAACCACAGCGATTCCCATCGCCCAATGCGCTTGAAGCGCTTTTTCCCTAAACCCAGGCGCGCGGCCTCTGTGGCCGCCCCAATGCAGAATGAGTGCGTTCCAAATTGTAAGGGCTCTAGGCCCATCTTCTGTAACCCCAACTGAAATACCCTTGTAAATTGGAAGCTGAACCATCCGCGTGAAGAAAGAAACATCCTTTGACCTCTGGCCGTAGTTCCATAAACCTGGCCCCACAAGCCACTGGGCACAACCCAGACCCTGGCAAAGCGAACAGTGTAACTGCACAACCCTTCTCAAAGACATCCGTCTTTGAACAGGCCAGCCGTATCCGTACCCTGTCCGTACTTACCGCTACATCTTCCAATCTCAAAATGCAAGAATGGGGGTCAAGGGCTGCGCTTGAACAAAAGAAGTAAAAAGTGTATAAAAATATATATAGATAAAATAAGCAATAATAATAAAATCAAGTAAAGTTCATCCGGATGTATAGAAAAATAAATATAAATGAAATTGAAACAGTCTCACTGGTGTGTAATGATACGGTAATAATCCTCAAGTGTTGCTCCGTCCGTATGGTAGGTAGTCCATATATGTGAAAATAAAAGAGAAAAGAAAAAGCTGCCAATGGTGAAATATTGTATGTCCAGATGTGGTATATATTCAAAGGAAATGTATTTCACTCACATTTGTTGGAGCTTTAGCCAGCTCTAGGAGAAAAGACACTTAGTGGTTTGATCCCCACTATCGGATGTACTTAGATGGTTGGTCCGTCTATCCGGCTTGGGATTCCTGTAGTGTAGGCTAGGACCTACTCAGATATGCGTTGTTCTTTAATGCTGGGGAGATAGGTCCGCCTTTCCGGTATTGGATGGTAGATGTCCACGGAATATATATAAAACAGCAAATAGTGCTCTCAGTGTGAACAACAAGGTAATATATTTAAAAGAGTTATACTTACAAGAATAGAGCAGACAGGTACTGCTCTATTGCCACAGCGCTGGTGGAATTATCCCCACCTAAGGATTTCTTTTGACGGGATACACTCCGAATAAAAAATAAAAAATAGAAGGATAAAAAGTAATAATAAAACTATAGTATGATAATATAAAAATATATATAAAAAATATATAAAAAATGCCAGGAGTAGAAAAAGTGTATAAAATACAATAAAAATAAGTATACAATTGGTCCTAGTATAAAAGGTAACCAAAAATTACTTTTATTGATTAAAATACACTTATTAAAACCATTTACGCGTTTCACCTTTGGGGTTTTCTCAAAATGGTAAAAGAACAGTACACCTGGCAAGGAACTGAATATATAAGCTTATAGGCTTAAGATTACTTAAATTGCCCACCTCCGATCAAGATGATCCTGAATTCATGGAGGAGTGGAACAATAAGTTGGAATTATGTACCTTAGGCCTAATGGAGACTTTAATAGTAAAAAAAAGTAAAAAACTGTCCATTTTAGACTCAGAAATTAATAACTTGAGAGAAAAACTATCACCTTTCACTGAAACACAAGCTTATAATCAAAACTGTATATTAATTCAAAGTAAGATTGAAAAAGTTGAGATAGATACGAAACATATTAAGATAAAGAAATACATCAGGGACAAAACAGATTATTCCAACAAACAGGTACGCACTTATCACCTGAATAGAAGATACACCACACAAAACTATAAGGATCACTCTCAAACCAACAGGCATTACATAAGGACTGACGTATTTCCCCAAACAAGAAGAACTACTACTAACACCCGTCAACAAGACTATCACCAAAATCACAAACAATATCATAATTACACCAACAAAAAATTCACACAGTCACCGTACAAATCCCAAAGATCACATAAGCCACAAACTGATTTCTACTCTGGACCTACAGTCGAACCTTCAGTCAGACCAAAATATCAGTCATCCCAAACTCTAACCCACTATAAACAAAAATACACACACTCTCCACCAGCCAAAAAATACACCACCAACTCATTTAAGAGAAATTTTTCACCTAAACCTCAAAGATCTAGATATGTCAATGACAGAATTGAACACCCCAAATCACCCAGTATCCCTTACCACTCCAATAGATATCAACTACTATCAATTGATTCCGAATTTAAAAATGAGGATCATTTTTTAGAAATTCGCACTCACCCAAGCACTTTAAACCAAACACCTCACCCGTCACGATCACAAAAAAGAACCCTAAGCTCAGAGGAAGAAGAAGTGGTAGACGGGAACAAGAGAGAAAAACTAGAAAGACAATAAATGCCCCAAAAAATTTAAATAGTGGGATTTTTAATCTTTCACAAAAAACTCTCACTATAACACAACTATCGGTTTTAAACAAAGGCCTTAAATTTGCCCCAACCAATTCTTTTAAATCCTTCGAGGCTTTTATTGACATTAATAAGTTTGTCCGGAAAGCAACCCTAAAACGTTATTTCAATGAAAAAATAGAAGAAAATTCTATTATTAACAATCCCACTGACAATAGTGCTATTTTATCTCTTTCCTCCTCCCCAAGAAAACACATTATTAATACGCATTTTAAAGAAAAATCTAAATTTTATCCAGCTTTTATGAAAACTGCCCCTCTAACTGTCTTCGAGAAATTAGTCACACAGGATTTAAACAAGTTACAGACCAAAAAATACTATATACAAAATCTAACAAATAAAGAAAAGAAAGCACTTAAAGAGCTACAAGACGATAATGATATTGTGATAAAACCTGCTGATAAAGGTGGTGGTCTAGTCATTTTATCTAGTGCCATGTACATAGAAGAAGCGCACAGACAATTAAATGATCCTGACGTTTATGAGAAACTTTCATCAGACCCAACAAAGATCATTCAGAACCTCTTTTTAACCTTCCTAAATAAAGGCGTATCCCAAGCTATTTTAACCAAACAAGAGTATAATTTTTTAAATAAAAAATTTCCAAAAATTCCGGTAATATACTTCCTGCCAAAAATACACAAAAATGCTACTAATCCCCCAGGCAGACCAATAGTGTCGGGAATAGGTTCGCTTTTATGTAACCTATCCCAATATATAGACACTCTTTTACAACCTGCCGTTAAAAAAATGAAATCTTACCTTCAAGACTCTATGTCCCTTTTAAACTTTTTAAATGATTTTAAATGGGATCCCAATTTTATTTTGGTCACTTGCGACGTCCAATCACTTTACACCATTATACCTCATAAAGTTGGATGTGAAGCCATTAAAAATATCTTAACAAAGGAAGATAGAATTCCAGAAGAACAAATTGATTTTATTCTAGAGGGTATTAATATTATTTTAAAAAATAATTATTTTTGGTTTTTAGATTCCTTTTACCTCCAAAGAAGAGGAACTGCTATGGGTACCAGGTTTGCCCCTAGCTACGCCAATCTGTTTATGGCAGACTGGGAATCTACAGCTATCTACAACGGAGATAATTTAAGGGCAAACCTGGTCTCATATTTTAGATATATTGATGATCTCTTTTTTATTTGGAATGGATCGGAGGACAATCTCATTTCCTTTTTTAACGTTCTTAATACTAACAACAGTGGCATAATTTTAACCCATGAATTTAGTAGAGAACAAATAAATTTCCTAGACCTCAATATATTTATTAAAAATGGTGAAATAAAAACAAAAACCTTTTTTAAAGAAGTCTGTGTCAATACAGTAATCGATAAAAATAGTTGCCACTACAAACCGTGGCTCGACAGCGCTCCGAAAAGCCAATTCCTTAGATTACGCAGAAATTGCACAGAACTAGAAAACTTTGAAGAACAAGCCAATGCCCTCAAAAATAGATTTATAGAGAAAATTACCCAGAAAAAGACCTACTTGAAAATATCAATGAGATAAAAAATAAAAACAGAGATGAGCTTTTAAAGTATAAACCCAAAATTAAAAATGACTCAATATCTCTTCCCATTATTCTCAACTATACCAACAAAAGTAAAGAAATAAAAAAGATTATCCAAAAACACTGGCATATTTTAGAACAAGATGAAAAACTCTCTAAAATTATTCCAGAAAAGCCGAGCATAATTTTTAGAGGGGCTCCTAACGTTAAATCTATTTTAACCACCAATTTCACCAAAGAAACCAAATCAAATAATCTTGTATCTTTTTTTCCCCAATCTCTAGGCTTTCACAAATGTAAGAACTGTATTGTATGTAAAACAGCTGATCCTACAATGCCACCAAAAAATAATAGAATTTACCTCAAACAAAACCAAAACCACTTTCAAAATAAAAGAATTCATTACATGTAATACCAAGAATGTCATCTACTTATTGGAATGCCCGTGTGGCTTCCAATACGTTGGGATGACCACTAGATGTTTAAAAATCAGACTTGGTGAGCATTGTAGGAATATAAAAAACGGTTATTTAAATCATTCTTTATCTAAACATTTTTTAATTCATAATAAAGATCCCAAAATGCTAAAATATATGGGAATAAAAAAATGCTCCTTACCTTGGAGAGGAGGAGATATAAAAAACATATTAGGTAAAACTGAGATGGAATGGGTCTATAAATTACAGACCCTAACACCAAATGGACTTAATGCAGATTTTGACCTGCACAATTTTTTATGATATGCTTAATTAATAACCCTCATCACATAACAAACTTTTTATTTTGTAAAATTATACCACTTGTCAATTTTTGATTTTTATTTTTATTTTCTCTGTAGAGTATTTTCAATCACATAATAATATCAATGTTCTTATTCATAAAATATCCTGACATCCTTTGTTTCTATAAAACCCCTTATGTATAAATAGCCTGTATTTCAACATATGGTTTTATATTCTAGTTATGTCTCCTTTAAAATGTAAAACTAGATTCCCAGCATGTATTTTACTACAGGAGCGCCCAGTGACCGGCAGGACTTAATTTCCCATAGAGCATTGTGTTCCTGGCCGACCACTGAGCACTCCGCCTATACCAGGAAGTATTTTCACCCATTAGACGATCTGAGCATGTGCACTGTGTCCCGATCATGTGATCGGGTTTAAATGTAATTAAATCCCTTCAAAAGCTTCGTTTTAATTAAATTTAAATTCCTTAAGCCTAATTAGGCTTATACAAATGTACCTATATGGTTTTAATGTTGTTTTGAGATGTATCACATGATCGGGTCCAAAAGTAATGAGATCCTTTTAAAAATCCTTTTAATACCTTTTTTAAAGCTTCGTTTTAGCAATATTTCAATCTCTTAAGCCTAATTAGGCTCATATAAATGTACCTATATGGTTTTAATGTTATTTTAAAATGTATTGAAAGTTTCGTTTTTAATACTCGTTTGTGATTGGTGCACTCAAATTTTGGCGCCATATTCAATCTCTGTAAACTTATATATTCAGTTCCTTGCCAGGTGTACTGTTCTTTTACCATTTTGAGAAAACCCCAAAGGTGAAACGCGTAAATGGTTTTAATAAGTGTATTTTAATCAATAAAAGTTATTTTTGGTTACCTTTTATACTAGGACCAATTGTATACTTATTTTTATTGTATTTTATACACTTTTTCTACTCCTGGCATTTTTTATATATTTTTTATATATATTTTTATATTATCATACTATAGTTTTATTATTACTTTTTATCCTTCTATTTTTTATTTTTTATTCAGAGTGTATCCCGTCAAAAGAAATCCTTAGGTGGGGATAATTCCACCAGCGCTGTGGCAATAGAGCAGTACCTGTCTGCTCTATTCTTGTAAGTATAACTCTTTTAAATATATTACCTTGTTGTTCACACTGAGAGCACTATTTGCTGTTTTATATATATTCCGTGGACATCTACCATCCAATACCGGAAAGGCGGACCTATCTCCCCAGCATTAAAGAACAACGCATATCTGAGTAGGTCCTAGCCTACACTACAGGAATCCCAAGCCGGATAGACGGACCAACCATCTAAGTACATCCGATAGTGGGGATCAAACCACTAAGTGTCTTTTCTCCAAGAGCTGGCTAAAGCTCCAACAAATGTGAGTGAAATACATTTCCTTTGAATATATACCACATCTGGACATACAATATTTCACCATTGGCAGCTTTTTCTTTTCTCTTTTATTTTCACATATATGGACTACCTACCATACGGACGGAGCAACACTTGAGGATTATTACTGTATCATTACACACCAGTGAGACTGTTTCAATTTCATTTATATTTATTTTTCTATACATCCGGATGAACTTTACTTGATTTTATTATTATTGCTTATTTTATCTATATATATTTTTATACACTTTTTACTTCTTTTGTTCAAGCGCAGCCCTTGACCCCCATTCTTGCATTTTCTTGTTTTCAATAAAGGGTTTCCCGAGGGATCTCCCTTTTAGGGTTGCTGCTTAATTGAATTAGCGCAGACTCTTCCTCCTTTTTATCTTCCAATCTCAGCCCGCCCACGCCTGCTTTGTTAGCGCTGACCAATTCCCCTATCCTAAACGCCCCAAAAAAGGCCCACTCGAACGCCGTCGTAAACAGCGCCACCTCAAGCCTGGAAAAACAAATCCCCGGTAACTTTTCCACCAAACCCTGCAATACCTGAAACTAAACCGGTCTCCTTGAGTCACGAGCCTTCTTACCTTTCCTAAAGCCACGCACCGCTTGCCTCACCAGAAGGTGTTTTGTCACATCCACCCAGCCATTGAACTTGAACAGGAAAGCCAGTGCTGTGAGGTGCCTATCTACTACCGATGGCGACGAGTGCTCAGCAAACAATCGGCACAGAATCCATAACAGCACATCCAGCCGATTGGATGCCGAGCCCTCCTCGCCCAGCTGCTGCACCGTCGCATCCCAAACCTTCCAAACCTTGACGTATGATGACCATGTGCCCGGAGCCAGTGAATTTTTTATGTACTCCCCAAGCAGGACGTCCCGAGCGGTCACATCTCCTCCGGGCATGCTTGCCCCGTTTCCCGCGCCTCCGGTGCTGCTTCCCGAAAACGGTCCCACTGAAAACGAGACACCGCATCAGCCACCACATTCTCTAACCCCGGAATATGCCTAGCCCTGAACACAATATTAAATGTCATGCATAACAGAACCAACTGTCTCAGTAACTGAACAACCAGCAGCGATGATGCTTACAAGCCATTAATTGCTTGTACTACTGCCATATTATCCGAGTAAAACACCACCCTCTTATTAGACAGCTCCTTCCCCCACAATGCCACTGCCACAACTACTGGAAAGAATTCCAAGAATGCCAAGTTCTTAATCAGCGGGCTCGCCCTCCAGGCCTCCGGCCACTCTTCCGCGCACCGTTGTCCCGCCAAGAAGGCCCCAAACCCCACGCTACCCGAAGCGTCTGTGAACAACCCTACGTCCTCAGATGACCCCACTGGTTCCCGGAAAAACACCCTTCCATTAAAATCTTGCAGAAAACGCGCCCATATCCGTAAATCCGCTCTCATTTTTGCCGACACTCTGATATAATGCGACGGTTTCTTCACCCCGCTCGTTGCGCGAGCTAGCAGTCGGCAGAAAACCCTCCCCATGGGTATCACCCGACATGCGAAATTAAGGCTCCCTACTAACGACTGCAGTCCCTGCAAAGTTACTTTCCTCGCTTTCGCGACCAAGTCCACCGATCGTCGTATGGCGTGCAGTTTGTCTAACGGCAACCTGCATTCCCCCCGCACCGAATCAATTTCTAATCCTAGAAAACTGAGGCACGTTACGGGTCCCACCGTTTTGTCCGCTGCCAGCGGTACCCCGAACTTATGCGCCACCCACTGAAATACTTTCAGTATCTGGCCGCATCGCCCTGTTCCTGGCGGGCTGACGCACAAAAAGTCATCGAGGTAGTGTACCACTGCACCTCCCGCCGACTCCTTCCGGACCACCCACTCTAGGAAGGTGCTGAACCTCTCAAAATAGGCGCAAGAGATAGCGCAACCCATAGGCAGACATAGATCCACAAAAAACTCCCCTTCGAAGTAACAACCCAGGAGGTGATGACAGTCCGGGTGTATGGGTAGCAGCCTGAACGCTGCTCCTACATCCACCTTAGCCATCAGTGCCCCGTGCCCTGCTCTCTGAACCAACTCAACAGCATTGTCGAATGATCTATAGGATACAGAGCACAGGGCCGCGTCGATATCATCATTCACCGATGCCCCTGCCGGGTACGATAAGTGATGTATCAGACGGAATTTGCCCGTTTCCTTCTTGGGAACTACCCCCAGTGGGTACACCCTCAACTCTGGCATTGGCGAAGCTGCAAATGGGCCCGCCATCCTCCCCAATCATACTTCCTTCTGCAACTTCTCCCTAACCACCCCAGGATGCTCCAGCACGACTTAAGATTCCCACAAATTATACCCGGCCCCCGATCCTGGAAAGGGATCATGAAACCGTCCGTGAACCCCTGCCACAAGAATCTAGCCACCTCACGGTTAGCGTAACGCCTTAGCCACGGAAACATTGCGTCTACCTTCACCGGCGATGCCCCTCGCTGTAGGAGCGGAGGCTGCTGTCCCAGTTTACCCCCCCCCCCGCGTTATTTTTTCCTTTCTTGAAGCATCTGGAGAGTCCATGGCTACCTCCGCAGCCGGAGCACTCGTGTTTGAATCTACATGATGCTCCCCACTTACACTGCCCTTCCAGCCGACCCACTCCCACTTGGGCCCGCGCCGGCTGCCCCGAGAAAGGGGGCACTTTTCTGTGCCATCATTAACCTCATCCATAATGGCAGGTCCATCTGGTCCCACCGCATGGCCGGATCTGCCGCTAGTCGCTGGCGAAACTGCTCGTCGTATCTCCACCATGCAAGTCCCCCGAAGGTCCTGTATGCATCCCCTATACCTGCCTCCTGTCCCGTCATGCCAAGACCCCCTCCTGTGTGTGGCCTGAGACCCTCGGTCGCTCCTGGTCCTACTCCGCCTTGCGTTATCTCTGTCATCCGACCCTGACTCGCTGCGCCGACACCTCCTCCTCCTGTCCCTGGAGGCGGACCTCCTCCCACCGTCCCTGCTCCGTGTATTGCTCCTATCTCTGGTCCTGCATCACTCTGAGGATCTTCCTGAGCTGCCATGTCTATCCCTCTCGCTGCCCGGTGAATCTCTACCGTCCCTCAGACTGTGGCTCCTCCTATTCCGCTGCTCCTGGGAACGACCTTTGAAGGCCTCCCGTGCGCATCCCACCTGTGAGCCCCCGTCCGCATGGCCTCTCCCCTGGCTCCATCTCGCCTGCACCGAGCCATCCTTCCCGCTCACCCGCTCACTTGTACCCCGTCTACCACTCCGCTCATGGACGCTGTCCCTCTGCGCACCTGTCCTTCCGCTGGGCCCGGGCACACTCCCACTCCTATGACTCCCATCCTCTCCTGTGTCCTCCTCCCTCGTCCTAGCCCCTGTAAGGGCTGCCTTGTCCTGTGAACTGCCTGTCTGGACCCCTGTACAACCTTGTGGGTCCGCCAGTTTGGCACTGTCTGTGCCCCTGTCTCCCACCTGTCCCTCAGTGTTGCCCCCAGGGGGCGACTCACCGGGACGCCGTGAAGCGTGCGCCGTTCCTCCTCCGGTCCTCTGCACAGTCTCCCTCCTGTGTGCTCCAGCATCCGACCTGGCTGTCCGGCGGCAGGGGGCGCTCTTAGCAGGAGGCCTCTTCCCGGCCCTCGGTCTCACCAGCCAAAATTTAATCGAGGGAAGCCATGACCTGCAAAAGAAAAGAGAAAAAGTGCCACTCTGACCTGCAACAGCTCACAGGTAAGGGCAGCTCAAATTAAAATGGCCTAAACTTAAGATAGCTGCTATTTATCTAGCTATCTCTCCTCCCCACACATACCTAAGCCCACTCCTTGACCTCCACTTCACCTGCCAACTTTCTGGCCCTGTCAAGGCCCACTCCCCCACTGCGTTGCTCCATGGGCTTCAAACTACCTCCCTTCCGAACGCTGTGCAGGGGGAGGTAAAACACATCATACACTACACACAGCCAACAAATATCACACACAAACACATCACACATCCTGCACATACAGACACACGTGGTTATCCACTAAAGAATTTTCACAAATTAATCCTGAATGGAAAAACTGAGGCCAAAAAGTTATGAATTATAACAGAGATGGAGAATGTTTCAAAATCAGCTTTTTTGTCTCAGTTTTTTTTACATGTTTTCTTGAATTAACAAGCATGTTAATGCCCAGGACTCTGGGCAGGTGCATCAATCCAAAATTATTTTGTGTAAAAGGACAAGTAGATTTTTATTTATTTTTTTACATTTCCACACCACTTCCTTCACTCTGTTTACATATGTCCCACATACCCAATGAAACGACACTTCAGTTTAAAATAATATTTTCCCTCTCCCCATCATGCCTTATATCTATAATCCACCCTCCTCCTATGTTCTTTTCAATCTTATATATTTGCTATGTGCATTTTTTTTACACTGTATCAAAGATTCATAATATTTTGCCTCCATCTAGTGGTAGCATTTAATTGTCACACTTCTATAGCACATTTCCATGCATTTTAATGTACAATCCATGTGCCATAACCACTACTGCTCCCTGGATTGGTTATGGTGCCATGGTTATCGAAACCTTTTTGAAATGCTTTGAGATTAAACATGGGGTCTGCCGGATGCTGTTGAACCACCACTAACAACAGAGAGCTGCTGAAGCTCTCTGTCTGAGATAAGTTTGACGGAGTAGGACTTAGTTCATTATTTAAAAGCAATCAGTTGACGCACTGCTTGGATTTTTTGCACGCCTCCATCATATAATGCCTTGTTCTGATGCTGGAGCCATGATGCAATGTCACTGCATCCCCAGCATCATTGCAGAGCTGTGCAATAAATGCACAGAGCTATCCAATTAACTCCAAAGTGGACCCCATAGATTAGGCACACTTTAGCTCTCCCCATCAAGGTAAGGAAAGGGAGATTGGAGGGACCTCACTTTTGTAATGTGTTTACGCCCCTTTACACACATATCATACAAGATCCAGCACAATCATTCACTCAACACCAACTTCGAAGCTCACAAAACTTTTTGGTTTGTTTGCTTGTTTTGGTGTCTTTTTTTTTTTCTCATTTAACTTGGGCAAACAATGATGATCATACTTTGCAGAAAAACTGTGCAACGCCAGTGTACCCCATTTCTGTCAGATCCTGTCCTAGCAACCTGCTTTTATGAGATTAACCCACGTACATGGGAAATTCTTCCTCCTGGGGCTGTCTGCAGTGTAAGCATAGGCGTGCGCAGCCTATTGCATTAGGGTGTGCACCCTAAAGCACAATCACTGTGTGTGTGTGTGTATGTATGTACATGGAAAGTTGGGAATGTGAGTGTCAAAGCATGGGTGTCAAGGCGTGTATAGTGTATCCATAAGGTATTGGGCACCTATCACTCATTCAGCCATAAAAACCACACTCATAATTACGCTCTCAAACACACACATAATACCTTTAAAATTACACACCAAACACATTCACAATTACATCCTCAAACATACATACACACACACACACACACAATTACATCCTCAAACACACACACACACAATTACATCCTCAAACATACATACAATTACACCTTAAGAATCAGTTAAATAAACATGAATACCTGGGTGCCACTGCCCACTTTGCTCCTTGAAAGCTCTGCGCTCAGCTCCTGACTGAAACTTCTGCTTAAATAGTTGAATTTCCTGCTTCCAACAGAAGGGGAGAAATCAAGAGCACAGTGATAAATGGTACATTGTGGGTCAAAGGTCACCCCCCATCCTCTCACTGCCAGCATCTCTGGACTCCCTGCTCACCCCCCCTCCCCTCACCGCCAGCAGCTCTGGACTCCCTGCTCTCCCCCTCCCCTCACTGCCAGCAGCTCTGGACTCCCTGCTCACCCCCCTCCCCTCACCGCCAGCAGCTCTGGACTCCCTGCTCTCCCCCCTCCCCTCACTGCCAGCAGCTCTGGACTCCCTGCTCACCCCCCCTCCCCTCACTGCCAGTGCCTCTGGACTCCCTGCTCACCCCCCTCCCCTCACTGCTAGCAGCTCTGGACTCCCTGCTCACCCCCCCTCCCCTCACTGCCAGCAGCTCTGGACTCCCTACTCACCCCCTCCCCTCATTGCCAGCAGCTCTGGACTCCCTGCTCACCCCCCCCCCCCTCATTGCCAGCAGCTCTGGACTCCCTGCTCACCCCCCTCCCCTCACTGCCAGCAGCTCTGGACTCCCTGCTCACCCCCCTCCCCTCACTGCCAGCAGCACTGGACTCCCTGCTACCCCCCCCCTCCCCTCACTGCTAGCAGCTCTGGACTCCCTGCTCACCCCCCTCCCCTCACTGCCAGCAGCTCTGGACTCCCTGCTCACCCCCCCCCCCTCCCCTCACTGCCAGCAGCTCTGGACTCCCTGCTCACCCCCCTCCCCTCATTGCCAGCAGCTCTGGACTCCCTGCTCACCCCCCACCACCCCTCCCATCATTGCCAGCAGCTCTGGACTCCCTGCTCACCCCCAGTCCCCTCACTGCCAGCAGCTCTGGACTACCTGCTACCCCCCCCTCCCCTCACTGCCAGCAGCTCTGGACTCCCTGCTCACCCCCCCCCCTCCCCTCACTGCCAGCAGCTCTGGACTCCCTGCTCACCCCTCCCCTCCCCTCCCCTCACTGCCAGCAGCTCTGGACTCCCTGCTACCCCCCCTCCCCTCACTGCCAGCAGCTCTGGACTCCCTGCTCACCCCCCCCCCTCACTGCCAGCAGCTCTGGACTCCCTGCTCACCCCCCTCCCCTCATTGCCAGCAGCTCTGGACTCCCTGCTCACCCCCCTCCCCTCATTGCCAGCAGCTCTGGACTCCCTGCTCACCCCCCCCCTCCCCTCACTGCCAGCAGCTCTGGACTCCCTGCTCACCCCCCCCCCCTCACTGCCAGCAGCTCTGGACTCCCTGCTACCCCCCTCCCCTCACTGCTAGCAGCTCTGGACTCCCTGCTCACCCCCCCCTCCCCTCACTGCCAGCAGCTCTGGACTCCCTGCTCACCCCCCCCCCCTCCCCTCCCCTCATTGCCAGCAGCTCTGGACTCCCAGCTCACTCCCCCCCCCCCTCACTGCCAGCAGCTCTAGACTCCCTGCTCACCCCCTCCCCTCATTGCCAGCAGCTCTGGACTCCCTGCTCACCCCCCCACCCCTCCCCTCCCCTCATTGCCAGCAGCTCTGGACTCCCAGCTCACTCCCCCCCCCCCCCTCACTGCCAGCAGCTCTAGACTCCCTGCTCACACACCCCTCTCCTCACTGCCAGCAGCTCTGGACTCCCTGCTCACCCCCAGTCCCCTCACTGCCAGCAGCTCTGGACTCCCTGCTACCCCCCCTCCCCTCACTGCCAGCAGCTCTGGACACCCTGCTCACCCCCCCCCCCCTCCCCTCCCCTCACTGCCAGCAGCTCTGGACTCCCTGCTCACAGACACACAGATACAAACAATGACACACTCATACAGATACATAGAGACAGATACAAGAACTGAGATACACATGCAAATGAAGAGACGCACAGACACAATGACACACATGCACATACCCACATAGAAAACACTGACACACATAGATACAGACACACAGACTGACACATGATGTACAGACAGGCAAAAACACTTTCACACATGCAGATACACAGATGCAAATACTGACACACATACAGTTGCACAGACACACTGATGCACATACTGGCATACATGCAGATACACACACTGGCATACATATAGTTGCAAGGACATACTTATACACACACTAACACATATACAAATGTAAAGACACACAGGTACAAACACTGCCACACATATACATACAGATACAGACACGCAGCTACATACAGATGTACAGACACACACACACTGCCACACATGCAGATACATAGACACACAGATACTATAATTGACACACATACAGACACATAGATATACACACTTATTTCCATTCAGATACAATGACATACACAGATACCGGCCCAAGAAATTTTTCTGCCTGGGTCCCCCAAAACACGCCCACATTCATTAAGTTGTATTATGATAATTAAAACCAAAATGAAATATATCATGATTAAATTAACCTTCACAACATATATGCTTCTGCAGTGGTAATAAAATTGAAATTTGCTGCAAAAATTAACACAGGTGAGTAAGACACATGGATAAGGGAAAATAAGAAATTAGACACATGGGGACTGAGGCAATCAGACACATGGGGATGGGGAAAGGTGGGGGGAGAGGAGAGGAGACATAGGTTTTAATTAAACCCACTAGATTTTAGCCATGTCAACTACAGCAGCACTGGACTCCCTGCTACCCCCCCCCCCCTCCCCTCACTGCTAGCAGCTCTGGACTCCCTGCTCACCCCCCTCCCCTCACTGCCAGCAGCTCTGGACTCCCTGCTCACCCCCCCCCCTCCCCTCACTGCCAGCAGCTCTGGACTCCCTGCTCACCCCCCTCCCCTCATTGCCAGCAGCTCTGGACTCCCTGCTCACCCCCCACCCCCCCTCCCATCATTGCCAGCAGCTCTGGACTCCCTGCTCACCCCCAGTCCCCTCACTGCCAGCAGCTCTGGACTACCTGCTACCCCCCCCTCCCCTCACTGCCAGCAGCTCTGGACTCCCTGCTCACCCCCCCCTCCCCTCACTGCCAGCAGCTCTGGACTCCCTGCTCACCCCCCCCTCCCCTCCCCTCACTGCCAGCAGCTCTGGACTCCCTGCTACCCCCCCTCCCCTCACTGCCAGCAGCTCTGGACTCCCTGCTCACCCCCCCCCTCACTGCCAGCAGCTCTGGACTCCCTGCTCACCCCCCTCCCCTCATTGCCAGCAGCTCTGGACTCCCTGCTCACCCCCCCTCCCCTCATTGCCAGCAGCTCTGGACTCCCTGCTCACCCCCCCCTCCCCTCACTGCCAGCAGCTCTGGACTCCCTGCTCACCCCCCCCCCCTCACTGCCAGCAGCTCTGGACTCCCTGCTACCCCCCTCCCCTCACTGCTAGCAGCTCTGGACTCCCTGCTCACCCCCCCCCTCCCCTCACTGCCAGCAGCTCTGGACTCCCTGCTCACCCCCCCCCTCCCCTCCCCTCATTGCCAGCAGCTCTGGACTCCCAGCTCACTCCCCCCCCCCCCCTCACTGCCAGCAGCTCTAGACTCCCTGCTCACCCCCTCCCCTCATTGCCAGCAGCTCTGGACTCCCTGCTCACCCCCCCCCCCCTCCCCTCCCCTCATTGCCAGCAGCTCTGGACTCCCAGCTCACTCCCCCCCCCCCTCACTGCCAGCAGCTCTAGACTCCCTGCTCACACACCCCTCTCCTCACTGCCAGCAGCTCTGGACTCCCTGCTCACCCCCAGTCCCCTCACTGCCAGCAGCTCTGGACTCCCTGCTACCCCCCCTCCCCTCACTGCCAGCAGCTCTGGACACCCTGCTCACCCCCCCCCCTCCCCTCCCCTCACTGCCAGCAGCTCTGGACTCCCTGCTCACAGACACACAGATACAAACAATGACACACTCATACAGATACATAGAGACAGATACAAGAACTGAGATACACATGCAAATGAAGAGACGCACAGACACAATGACACACATGCACATACCCACATAGAAAACACTGACACACATAGATACAGACACACAGACTGACACATGATGTACAGACAGGCAAAAACACTTTCACACATGCAGATACACAGATGCAAATACTGACACACATACAGTTGCACAGACACACTGATGCACATACTGGCATACATGCAGATACACACACTGGCATACATATAGTTGCAAGGACATACTTATACACACACTAACACATATACAAATGTAAAGACACACAGGTACAAACACTGCCACACATATACATACAGATACAGACACGCAGCTACATACAGATGTACAGACACACACACACTGCCACACATGCAGATACATAGACACACAGATACTAT
Organism: Pelobates fuscus; assembly: GCF_036172605.1. Classification (NCBI taxonomy): domain Eukaryota; kingdom Metazoa; phylum Chordata; class Amphibia; order Anura; family Pelobatidae; genus Pelobates; species Pelobates fuscus. The sequence goes on from NC_086320.1 coordinate 201,065,238, forward strand.
AATTGATACACATACAGACACATAGATATACACACTTATTTCCATTCAGATACAATGACATACACAGATACCGGCCCAAGAAATTTTTCTGCCTGGGTCCCCCAAAACACGCCCACATTCATTAAGTTGTATTATGATAATTAAAACCAAAATGAAATATATCATGATTAAATTAACCTTCACAACATATATGCTTCTGCAGTGGTAATAAAATTGAAATTTGCTGCAAAAATTAACACAGGTGAGTAAGACACATGGATAAGGGAAAATAAGAAATTAGACACATGGGGACTGAGGCAATCAGACACATGGGGATGGGGAAAGGTGGGGGGAGAGGAGAGGAGACATAGGTTTTAATTAAACCCACTAGATTTTAGCCATGTCAACTAAAATCTACTGGAGAGTTAGTCGACTAAAACTAAAACAATTCAGATGACTAAAATATGACTAAAACTAAAATGGCTTTTAGGTCAAAAGACTATGACTAAAACTAAATTGAAATGTACAGCCAAAATTAACACTGGTGTGTATTGAAGCTAATAATTACTTACCCTTACCCTTTAGTATAATAATTACTTACTTACCCTTTCAGTATACGCGGTATGGTGGATCCTAACTGAAGTGGAGTCTGAATTGACTCCTTGCAGTTCCGCTCGTCTTGTCTACACTGTTGCTGGCTAAGTCCGACTCCTGCACGTCCCGACACCTGTGCTAGCTATGTGGCCGTTACAGCCCACATAGCCAGACACACAGGGGAATTCTGACGCTCCCGGGGGCCAGCCCACAGCAACAACCCTGCAGCAAATTGATGTAAGTAAAGTTCCCACAGCAAGTAATCTCAGAGTGCTGTAACTTCAGTGGGAAACACTTTGTAACCCTGAGGACCCGTCCAGACCCAGATAAGCCTCCCTCTCCAGACTCCTAAGATTTTTCAGTTTGACTGGCCTCCCAGCCCTCTCCAGCGGACGACGAGATCGGGGAAGACTGGCTTTCCAGGCAAAATGCCGCCCCTGTCAAAGTGCCGCCTGGAGCCATGGCCCCACTGGGACCTATGGATGGGCCGGCCCTGACAGATACAGACACACACATACTGAAATACACAGACATACAGGTACACATAGATACAATCACACACAGTTACTGACATACAGATACACACACTGACCCACACACAGATACACATACATACAGATATGAACACTGACACACAGAAAAACAGATGCACACACTGACTTACACTCACGATATACAGACATACAGATACACACTAACATATACACATACATACAGATACGCACACTGACAAACACTCAGATACACATACATACAGATTCACGCACATTGACAGATACAGATATACAGATACACACACTGAAAGATACACAGACATACAGATACACACTGGCACACACACGCAGACAAACATGTATGCACATTGTCACACACATGCACAGACATACAGATATGCACATTGACACAAACACAGATACAAACACTGACACACACATATACACATACAGATGCAAACACTGACACACACAGATACACAAACATACAGATATGCACACTGACACACACAGATACATAGACATACAGATACACACACTGACCCACACACAGAAACACAGACATACAAATACACACACTTACATACATACACGCATACTGAAAAACACACAGATACACAAGCATACAGATATGCACACTGACACACACATATATACAGACATACAGACACACACACAGTGGCGTACATACCGGGGTCGCAGGGGTCGCGGCTGCGACTGGGCCCGGCCCACCAGGGGGCCCGGCCGCCCTGCGACCCAGGTATGTATGTCACTGGGCCAGCCTCTTCTCCTGGGGGGCCCAAGAGCCGGCCACCTCAGGGCCCCCCCGAGGCTGGCCCTGCTGTCACCCGGCTGGCCGGTCCTGCGGGCGCGCGAGGGAGCACTGTCTCCTGAGTGCTTCCTCTTCAGCTCCCTCGCGCACCGCATTGATACCGGAGCCGGAAGATGACGTCATCTTCCGGCTCCGGCATCAGTACGCGGCGCGCGAGGGAGCTGAAGAGAAAGCACTCAGGAGACAGTGCTCCCTCGCGCGCCCGCAGGACCGGCCAGCCTGACTGCCCGCCGGGTGACCGGCCCCCCAGGAGCCCAGCAGCACCACTGGACCCCAGGGAATCCCCTCAGCTCTCCCACAGGTTAGTGTATGTTAGTGTTAGTGAGTGTGTGTTTGTGAGTGTGAGTGTATGTTAGTGTGTGTTTGTGAGTGTGAGTGTATGCTAGTGTTAGTGAGTGTGTGTTAGAGTGTGAGTGTGTGTTTGTGAGTGTGAGTGTATGTTAGTGTTAGTGAGTGTGTGTTAGAGTGTGAGTGTATGTTAGTGTGTGTTTGTGAGTGTGAGTGTATGTTAGTGTTAGTGAGTGTGTGTTAGAGTGGGAGTGTATGTTAGTGGGAGTGTATGTGAGTGTGAGTGTATGTTAGTGTTAGTGAGTGTGTTTGTGTGAGTGTATGTTAGTGTGTGTGAGTGTATGTTAGTGTGTGTGAGTGTGTGTGAGTGTGAGTGTGTGTTAGTGAGTGTGTTAGTGTGTGTGAGTGTATGTTAGTGTGTGTTTGTGAGTGTGAGTGTATGTTAGTGTTAGTGAGTGTGTGTTAGAGTGTGAGTGTATGTTAGTGTTAGTGAGTGTGTGTTAGAGTGTGAGTGTATGTTAGTGTGTGTTTGTGAGTGTGAGTGTATGTTAGTGTGAGTGTATGTTAGTGTTAGTGAGTGTGTGTGAGTGTATGTTAGTGTGTGTGTGTGTGTGAGTGTGTGTTAGAGTGTGTTAGTGTGTGTGAGTGTATGTTAGTGTGTGTTTGAGTGTGAGTGTATGTTAGTGTTAGTGAGTGTGTGTGTTAGAGTGTGAGTGTATGTTAGTGTGTGTTTTTGAGTGTGAGTGTATGTTAGTGTGTGTTTGTGAGTGTGAGTGTATGTTAGTGTGTGTTTGTGAGTGTGAGTGTATGTTAGTGTTAGTGAGTGTGTGTTAGAGTGTGAGTGTATGTTAGTGTGTGAGTGTGAGTGTATGTTAGTGTTAGTGAGTGTGTGTTAGTGTGTGTGAGTGTATGTTAGTGTGTGTGTGAGTGTGAGTGTATGTTAGTGTTAGTGAGTGTGTGTTAGTGTGTGTGAGTGTATGTTAGTGTGTGTGTGAGTGTGAGTGTATGTTAGTGTTAGTGAGTGTGTGTTAGTGTGTGTGAGTGTATGTTAGTGTGTGTGAGTGTGTGTTAGTGTGTGAGTGTATGTTAGTGTGTGTGAGTGTATGTGAGTGTGTGTGAGTGTATGTTAGTGTGTGTGAGTGTATGTTAGTGTGTGTGAGTGTATGTTAGTGTGTGTTTGTGAGTGTTAGTGTGTGTGAGTGTATGTTAGTGTGTGTGAGTGTGTGTTAGAGTGTGAGTGTGTGTTTGAGTGTGTGTGAGTGTGTGTTAGATTGTGTGTGTGTGTGAGTGTATGTTAATGTGTGTGTGTGTTAGAGTGTGTGTTAGTGTGTGTGTCTGTTACTGAGTATGTTTGTGTGCATCTGTTAGTGAGTGTGTATGTATGTCTGTCACTGAGTGTGTGTCTGTCAGTAAATGTGTGCGTCTGTTCATGAGAGTGTGTGTGTGTGTGTCTTAAGCACTTACCTTTCTCCAGCGCCGGACTCCCTTGGCGCTGGGAATCTCTCCGCCCTGATCCGCCTCTCAGCTCCGAATGCGCATGCGTGGCAAGAGCCACGCGCGCATTCAAACCGCCCATAGGAAAGCATTATTCAATGCTTTCCTATGGACGTTCAGCGTCTTCTCACTGTGATTTTCACAGTGAAAATCGCAGAAAATCCTCTAGCGGCTGTCAATGAGACAGCCACTAGAGGCTGGATTAACCCTCAGTGAAACATAGCCGTTTCTCTGAAACTGCTATGTTTTCAGCTGCAGGGTGTCAGGGTACCTGAAGTCTCTACCTCGGAGGAGGTTAGACTTCCCGACGGCCGTTCTCTCAGGGGGGCTGATTCATCCAATCCCCACAGCTCTCTTAGTCATTCCCACGCCGGCCGCGATAGCCCCGCTTCCTTTTATGACACGACGCTCAGGAGCCGACGTCATGACGGCAATCCCATCCCGACCTGTCAATCTAGTTCGGAACAACGAATCAGGGCTCGGCAAGGGCGGAGTCATCAATTAGAGAACCAGGGTATAAAAGAGGGATGTGTGTAATGGTTCATTGCCCTGTCGTGGTTCTAGCTTGTCTGGTTCCTCAGTGCTCTTATGTCTATTGTTCTATTTGGTTTTGACTCGGCTTGTACTATCATTCCTGTTTACCTCTCGTGTCCTTTGACCTCGGCTTGTCTCTCGCTTACCTGTTCTCTCGGTGCCTCGACCTTGGCTTGTCTCTGACCATTCTTTGCTTTCTCCTTACGTTAGTCCGGCCATTCTAAGGTCCGGTATACGTACTCCTCTCCTGTTCGTACTCTGCGTGTTGGATCCCTGTCCCGATCCTGACACAGGGTTAAAACTAGAGACCTGGCACCCAGACCACTTCATTGAGCTGATGTGATCTGGGTGTCTGTAGTGGTCCTTTAAGTGTATGTGTTTATGCATGCACTGGCGTAATACCGCGGTCACACAGGTCGCAGCCCTGCGACCCAGTGCCCGCTGCCATGTGTTGCGGCCCCAGCCCGCGCAGAGTAAGTGCGCGGGGGGGCCCAAGGATCAGTAATCGCACCGGGGCCCCATGGGTTGTGTGTACGCCACTGCACACACACACAAAGATACAGACATACAGATACACAATAACATATTGACACACACAAATACAGATACACTGACACTCAAGACATACACACATACTCAAGACATACACACACACACACACATACACTACATACATACTGACACCTAAAACGCACATACACATAGCTTTTGTGTGGCTGAGGCTGTTGAGAGTTGCTGTCCCAGTCCGATACTCTCCGCCCCGCCCCCTTTGTGGCCTCTTCCTGCGCAGCTTGGTAACAGCTGGGGGGAAGTGTGCATCTAGCTTTCAATTCCTCCCAGCACTCTGGTCAGATTAGAAGGGGCCCAGTCGCACTATTAAAGCGCTGCAGCGGGCGACCGGGCCCCTCATAGCACATTTCGGTCCTCAGCCTGTGCGGGGCGGTTGCACAGCCTCCATTCCCGGGATTTTTACGCGTACCCCCTAGGGCACTGAATTGTACCCGTCTGAATTGTACCCCTGGGGGTACGCGTACCACGGGTTGGGAACTGCTGCCTTAAACCATTCCTTTTTCAATTTGTGCAGTGTAGCAGATTGCATTATGCTGCTGGAAAAGGCAAATGCCATCAGGGAACTCTATGCCAGCCCTTGCTAGCATTAGTTTTTTCAGCAATTTGAGCTAAAGTAGCTCTTCTGTGTGATCTGACCAGAAAGGCTTGCCTTGCCTCCCAGGTGCATCAATGAGCCTTGGGCGCCCATGACCCTGATGGCGACTCACCAGTTATCCTTCCTTGCACCACTTTTGGTAGGTACTAACCACGGCATACCGGGAACGCCCTACAAGTCTTGCCATTTTGGAAAACTAGTCATCTAGCCATCACTATTTTTTGGAAAGAAACTGACAGGCTACCATACAATTGATTTTCACATTTATTTGTTTCAGTAATTTGTAATTACAGTGTAATTATAGTGATATAATTATTTTTAAAATATTAAATATATTTCCCCCCTTTTTTCAGGGGAAATAAAAAGCACTATCTTAATTTAAGACAAAAATACAGTGGAATAGGTCTCTTTAAGAAATAAAAGTTCACATTTTTTCTATTTTTTTTCCTTTGGAATCTTTAGAAACAGTAACGAGATGGTTAACTCTTTAATTATAATATGGGCTATTCACTGCACATGTTTTTTGTACTTTAAGGCAAAACTAGCCACTTAAAACTGTAATTGGTATTAATGCATTGCTGTTACTTTAAACATGAAGAACCAAGCGTATACATATTGCTGTATTTTAGCCCAACAAGAGCATTCGTGTGCTGGCGGCATAAAGCCACCGGCATTCATACAGTAGTTTCACGAACATTGAATTTCAACACTGTACGTGAAACGAACAAACTACCGAATGGGAGACCACACACAGGAGGTCATGTGGCTCCCATTAAATATCGTAACATTGTTTCCATCTGTAATTATAGAGATTCAGGGTGGCCGCCGTTCGGCTACCGACCACGCGGCGGTCGGCCATCTTGGATCCTTTGTTAGCCCAGCGTTATTTGGTCGTCGAGCACCTGGAACTAAAATCAGCTACTTGACGGCACGAATACCGCTGGACTTCCAGGCCGTTCGGGAGCCCCGGTCCTTCGGTAGTTTGTTCCCCTAATGTCAATTGGTACTTTGAATGTAACTTGAAAATAATGTGTGTTTCGTGCGGCATTCGGTTAGTTATGCTGGGATCTGAGCGATACTTTCACGAACTGTGTGCTCAGACCCCAGCTATCTACCGAACGTCCATTTGTTTAAATAAAGTGAATAATGTAAAAGTTATGCATTTTCATGTAAAATGTCAGTTCTGCTGTACGGAGGGATAATCCACTTAACTGTATATTCTAGTGGGATTATCCCTCTCGTACAGCAGTGCATGATGGGAGAAATGTCCAGGTTGTTAAGTTCCCCTACTGTACAACCCCTGTAATGTCAGTAAGGAAACCCCTTGCATGGGGAATCCCATAAATACTGTGACCTGTGATTAAAAGCTCAGTTGACTCCCAGCCTATGTGTCGTCTAGTTCTTGGGAATGAAGGATTCTTACAACGCTACCTGGATTATTTTATGCTGTTCCTGTTACCCAGTGGAGATACCGTGGATTATACTACCTCTCCGCTACACACTTTATTGTGATTGGCTTGCTAATTAGATTGTTCACTGACTTTGCATAATGCACTGCTTTGTGGGTTGATACCCCACTGTTCGTGGATGGCTGAATAAACCCACTTTGCACATGACGTCTTATTCTTTATTTGATAGGCTGGCATGTCATCATCAATCTAATAGTGCAGACAAACATAGCCTATCAGGCCTTGCAGCGTTATGAATCCACAAAATGTATGGAGATCACAAACTGTGTTGTTGAGATGTTGTACATTTAAATCTGACAAGCACTTAAAATGCTAACCAAGACCTCAATTTAATATTTTTGGAAATCTTCATATATATATATATATATATATATATATATATATATATATGTATATATATGTATATATGTATATATATGTATATATGTATATATATGTATATATGTATATATATGTATATATATGTATATATATATATATGTATATATATATATATATATATATATATATATATATATATATATATATAAAAAAACATGAAAATACTAAAACATTTTTCAAAATATTAAATAATTTACAAAGTTTATCCAACAATATTAAATTGTGTTTCAAATGACAGTTAACAAAAGGTTTTTAACCCCCTAAGGACCAAACTTCTGGAATAAAAGTCCTTAAGGGGTTAAAGCCTACTTCACCATCCATGTAACTCAAACATAATCAGTATTATACTAGTTACATGAACTGGACTGGAGTATGTGCTGCCAATAATGAAACATTGCGTAGATTGGTTTTGCTGATGATTCTGACACAGATTGAAAATATTTATTCATGCAGGCTGTGTGAGTCACAGCCAGCGGAGGTGTGACTAAGGCTGCATACACAGAAACAAAAGTGATTTAACTCCTAAATGCCAGAGAATTGAGTAGTGAGACTGCTGGGGCATGATCTATACACTTAAAGGGACACTATAGGCACCCAGACCACTTCATCTCATTGAGACGAACTAAAGGCACTTCCTTTCCATGAGGACATTCAGCATCAGAGAAAACTCGATTGAGGCAATGCTTTCCTATGGGAAGACCTAATGCACGTGCCACTCATGCGTAATAGGCTCCTTCATCAGCTGACATTGGAGGAGGCAGAGCATGAACCAGCTCCGAGGGACATTGTCACTGTAATTGGTTAAGCGAATAAAGGGTTTTTTAACCCATTATGTGCCACGGGAGGGCACTATAGTATTAGGAGTACAGCTTTTATAGTTTTTCTTTAAGATAAAGTTGTTCTGATGCTTATAGTATCCTTTTAAGTTATTTAATTATCAGACTAACAGCTTGAGGTAAATCAAAATTAGACCAACTATATGTATAATGGGACTGTTCATTTACTAGAATCCAAGCCATTATTTTTCCTATCTTAGTTACATAGTTACATAGCTAAAAAGAGACTTGGGTCCATCAAGTTCAGCCTTCCTCACATATGTTTTGCTGTTGATCCAAAAGAAAGCAAAAAACCTAGTCTGAAGCCCTTCCAATTTTACAACAAACTAGGAAAAAATTCCTTCTTGACCCCAAATTAGCAGTCAGATGTATCCTTGGATCAAGCACCTATTATCCCACAAATTCGAAATTATATTCCTGTATGTTATGTTTTTGCAAGTATTTATCCAATTGCAGTTTAACCCCTTAAGGACGGTGGGCGTGCTATACCATCCTTGGGGACCCGGCTTTAAACGCCGGCAGATGACATAGCCGCCCCATTCACTTACCTGGTCGCTGGCGATCACGATGGGGGGACTTGCCTGGCATCCTAGGCAGTACCCCTGCCACTGATCCGCCCCGCCCCCCCCTCCCCCAGCCATGTGATCGCGAGGTCCTCGCAAAGACCTCACGATCACATGGACGGAATAGCCGTCCATAGCAGTGCCAGCAGGGGGAGTGCCTGGAATCACAGGTAGTCCCCCTGCTGCCTGTAATAAAGTTAAATAAAGTTTAAAAACAGTTTAAAATGAAATAATATATACTTAGATCATATATATATATATATATATATATATATATATATATATATGTATATATATATATACACTGCTAAAAAAAATAAAGGGAACACTTAAACAACACAATGTAACTCCAAGTCAATCACACTTCTGTGAAATCAAACTGTCCACTTAGGAAGCAACACTGAGTGACAATCAATTCCACATGCTGTTGTGCAAATGGGATAAACAACAGGTGGAAATTATAGGCAATTAGCAAGACACCCCCAATAAAGGAGTGGTTCTGCAGGTGGTGACCACAGACCACTTCTCAGTTCCTATGCTTCCTGGCTGATGTTTTGGTCACTTTTGAATGCTGGCGGTGCTTTCACTCTAGTGGTAGCATGAGACGGAGTCTACAACCCACACAAGTGGCTCTCGTAGTGCAGCTCATCCAGGATGGCACATCAATGCGAGCTGTGGCAAGAAGGTTTGCTGTGCCTGTCAGCGTAGTGTCCAGAGCATGGAGGCGCTACCAGGAGACAGGCCAAAAGGAGACAAATATAACTTAATTATTAAAAGATTATTAAAAGATATAAAGATATAAAAGATATAATCTTTTAATAATTAAGTTATATTTGTCTCCTTTTATCCCTGTCCCAACAAACAATATGCTAACAATGTGTTTATGGACTAAAAACGGACTTTCCAACGATGTCACTATGGACTCGATCTCCCATAATACCGCTGACGCAAACCAGAAATGACGTCGGGACGCATGCAGCATCATGGGAAATGTAGTAAGAAAGACAGGAAGTGACGCGACGGCATCGGCCCGCGTCACTGAAAACACACCGGACTGAGAATTAAGAGACTTTTGGCGGCCAATTTAAAGGTATAAAAAGCGGAATCACCCAGAAGAAGATCAGGAGCCGACTGAGGAAGCCGTGTAACGGTGAAACGCGTTTTGGCAATAACTTATATTTATATTTGTATTATCCATATGGTATTTTAATTTTTTATTTTCTAGTATACTGTACACAAATTTTAGAAATTCTCTGTTATAATAAATATACATTTTATATTCAAACCAACTTTGCTGCATCCTGTTGAAGTGATTCCAGAAAGGGGTAGTGTCACCCCACAAATTGACACTAGGCCAACATACTTAGAGCCGGTTATCAAAGGCTCTAAAGAAGGTGAGCAATACTATATTTTATTCACATTGACATTTATAGTATCTGAAATACTACGCTCAGATTGGATTACCTGTGTCTTTTTTTCTACCCAACACGGAGGAAAATACACATACATATATCGGGAGAGAAGGGTCGTGTGGTCTACCCAAAAAGACACAGACACTAGGAAGTTTAGAGCCTTATATCTGCAAAAGGCTCTAAAAAGTGTGAGTGGATTCGATTCTATATCCGGCAAATTCACTATTTAATTTAACCCACTTTAATATACTGCACAATTATTTGTATATTTTCTCTCTTTTTTCTTTTCATATATACAAGTGTGAAAAAGAGGGTACGTGCAATTAAAGCACTTTTCACTTTTATATTTCTAACTATACCTAGCGCTACACTCATAGAAAACTTAGGTTTTCATTGTTGTTTTTTGTGTTATTTTTGTGTTCCCTTTATTTTTTTGAGCAGTGTATATACATATTTTTATATATATATATATATATATATACACTTACACATACATGCACTGTCTAAGTGTATTTTAATATTAATATATCTATAATATATATGAATATCAAAATACACGTAGAATGATATTAATTAAAAATATATATAAATATAATTTTATATATATATATAATATAAAATAAATATATAAATACGTTAAAAAATAAAAATTAATGAAAATATGTATATATATGTGTAATTTAGTTCTAACTGTATTTTGATATTAAAATATATATATATTGATATCAAAATAAACTTAGAACGAAATAATTTATATAATAATTTATATATATATATGAAACATGGGGGATGTCTAGCCAACTCCTTGGTTTTGCACCCCTCCCTGTTACAGGTGCCTCATCTCAGGTCCCTATTTAGCCTTGTACTGCAGAGAGCCTCAGATGGAATTTTTTCCCAAGTAAGTGGTTAATCTCATAAGAGCAGACATTAGACTGTGAGAGTAGGACCTGCCAAAGATGGGGTACATTGACGTTGTGGCAGGCTTATGCAATGTATGATCATATAATGTAACTAAATCCCCATTATTTTTTGCCTAGATTAGGTGTTTTTAAAAAAACTTTTAAAAACTAATAAAATCTGTCAACATTGAAGTTGCTGTTTAGTAGATAGGAGAGTGCGCTGGATCTTGTGTATTGTTTATTGTGTATATATATATATATATATATATATATATATATGTAGATACATAAATATATATGTATATATCACTAAATATATACCTATATATAAATAAAAATAATTTTAAAAAATGACACATATATACACACATGTAATTTGCTAACACTATATTTAACCCTGTAACTTTTCAAGACACCATTAAAACCTGTACATGGGAGGTACTGTTTTACTCAGGAGACTTTGCTGAACACAAATATTAGTGTTTCAAAAAAGTAAAATGTATTACAACGATGATTACGTTGCCTTTGAGACCGTATGGTATGGTAGCCCAGGAATCAGAATTACCCCCCTGATGGCATACCATTTGCAAAAGTAGACAACCCAAGGTATTGCAAATGGGGTATGTCCAGTCCTTTTTAGTAGCCACTCAGTCACAAACACTGGCCAAAATTGGCATTCAAATTCGTTTTTTGCATTATTCACACACAATCAAATGCTAACTTTGGCCAACATTTCTTAATTTATCATTTTGTTTTTATATTTTATTCATATTAAATTATGTTTCATAGCTAAATATTTGATGTTAAAGGAAAGCCCTATTTCTCTTGAATAAAATGATATATAATAAGTGTGGGTGTACTTAATATAAAAGAGGTGAATTACGGTTGAACAGACATATAGCAAAATTCCAAGTTTTGTTAAAGTTTTATTTTGATCAAAACGTGTACATTTGGCTCAGTCCTTAAGGGGTTAAACATCTGTATGGACACTGATAAAACCACCTTTTCAGGCAGAGAATTCCATATCCTTATTGCTCTTACTGTAAAAAATAACCTTTTCTTTGCCTTAGATGAAATCTCCTTTCTTCCAGCCTAAATGCGTGACCTCGTGTCCTATGTATAGCCCTGTTTATAAATAGATTTCCAGATAATGGTTTGTACTGGCCCAGAAAATATTTGTATAGTGTTATCATATCCCCTCTCAGGCGCCGTTTTTCCAAAATAAAGAGATTTACATTTTTTAACCTTTCTTCATAACTAAAATGCTCCATTCCTTTTATCAATTTTGTAGCTTGTCTCTGCACTTTTTCTAGTGCCATGATATGCTTCTTTAGAGCAAGTGCCCAAAATTGCACAGCATATTCAAGGTGTGGTCTTACCAACGATTTTTAAAGAGGTACAATTATATTTTCATCCCGAGAATGTATGCCCCTATTTATAAATGACAAAACCTTACTAGCCTTGACAGATTGACATTGCATATTGCTGCCTTATTTGTTGTCTATAACAATTCCCAAATCCTTCTCGTGTGTGACCCCTAATTCACTACCATTTAATGTGTACGTTGCTTGTGCATTCTTGACCCCGAAGTGCATAACTTTGCATTTCTCTACATTAAATTTCATCTGCATTTTAGTGCCCACTCTCCCAATCTATCCAAATCCCTCTGCAACAAAGCAATATCCTGCTCACATTTTATTACAAAGTTTTGTGTCATCGGCAAACACTGAATTATGCCTTTCAATGCCTATTTCAAGATCATTTATAAATATGTTAAATAGAAGCAGTCCCAAAACAGAAGCCTTAGGGACACCACTTACCACTTTTGTCCATCCTGAAAATTTACCATTAATGACTGTGGTGGAACCAGCCCTGCCACTTGTGCCTGGAGAGGACTGCTTGCCAGCCTCTTACCTTGCGACTATAGCCCTGGGATGTATTGCCCTTCTAGGAACTGATTTGGGCATATTGTATTTTATTATGCTGCTGCTGGCCCTTTAATAACCATCTGGGGACATACTGTGGAGTTACTGGGTGGCCACCATTTCATGTATCAGAGGCACATGGTGAGAACAATGGATGAAGCACATGGTGAGAAAAATGGATGGCGGCCATTTTAACTCACAGACACTGTTTGGACTTTTCTACACGGTGCCATCTCGCCGGTATTTGGTGCACAAAGACTTTGTGCAGTAGTTTTAAACTATACAACAGAGGACACATTATACAGTAATTATTTTTCATATAGCCTGTATATGTTCTGCAGAATCTGCATTAAACTGTATCTTCCAAACTACTGAACGGATCTGGGTGAATTTTGGATATGTGGTTCACCCAGATCCCCCGGTTCCGAGGATATGGGGTTATTGCATGTTTTGGGGTCCCTGTGATATGTTTTATAAAACTGTATTGCTCTGCCTGTGATAATTATATTACCTATTGTGTTCAGTAATCATATCACAGGCAGAGGGGAGGATTTTGTGTGGGAGTGTCTGTGTGTATTGTACGGATTGATTGGTTGTATTTCAAAACCCTGTGGGCAGTACTATGTTTGTGGTTTGTGCATAAAAGAGGCTGTATGTGCCAGTACAGTCAGATCTGATTGACCTCAAAACGAAGTGTCGTCTCGTTATTGGGGGAATGGATTGTATGCTGATTGCCAGGAGTGTAAGCTGATTGTATGCTTTTCCTGTTCAGCTGTTTACAGCATTCATATGCTTGAGAGCATTCGTATGCTTCTCCGGTTTCGGTGGTTGTGGTGTCTGCTGCAGTGCTTGGAGTCCTCAGGAAGCGCTAGGAGCATCCTAGGTACCCAGTCGGGGTGCCAGGTGATCCGTTACAATGACAACTCGTTGTACTCTATAATTAAGCCAATGTTCTACCCAAGAACAAGAATATTCATCTAGACCAATTTCTTTTAGTTTGAAGACTAACCTATTGTGAGGAACCGTATCAAATGCCTTGGCAAAATCCAAGTAGATCACATCCACTGCTACACCCTGATCTATATTTCTACTTACTTCTCTGTAGAATGCAATTAGGTTAGTTTGACATGGCCTATGTGTCATAAAACCATGTTGATTATTGCTAATAACAAAGTTCTTTCCAATGAATTCCTGAATATTATCCCTTAATAACCCTTCAAATATTTTCCCAGTCACAGAAGTTAAGCTCACAGGTCTATAATTTCCAGGCAAGGATTTTGATCCCTTTTTAAATATAGGAACGACATCTGCCTTCCTCCAATCCTCCGGTACAATACCTGTAACAAAAGAATCTTGAAAAATTAAATACAGAGGTTCACTTATTTCCCTGCTTAGCTCCTTAAGTACTCGTGGGTGAATACAGTCAGGCCCCGGAGCTTTATTTACATAAATTTTCTTTAATTGCTGTAGCACCTTGTCTCGAGTCATCCAATCACAAGTTTTTTGCAGCAATCATTTGCATATCTCTTGCCATAGGATCCTCATTAATATATACTGAAGAAAAAGTTATTTAAAATTTCTGCCTTTAACTAGTCTTCATTAGCTAACAGACCCATCTCTGTTTCCAGTGTAAGTTATACGTTTTTAGTATACACCACGTGATTTTGCTTTTTTGAGTTTATTTAAAAAATTACCATATTGTGATTACTATTTCCCAAATGCTCCCCTACTTGAATGTTGCTCAAAAGATCAACATTGTTTGTCAGACAAGCATCTGTTCTAGTTGGTGCTTGTGCCAGTTGTGACATGAAGGTTTAATTTAACACATTCAAAAACCTGATTCCCCTTGCTGAAGTACTAGTCACTCTATCCCAATTTATATCCTGGTAATTCAAATATCCAATAATTAACATGTTCCCCCGATTTGCAGCTTTTGCAATTTGCTCTAACAGCTGTTCTTCCTCATTAATATTTACATTAGGTTGTTTATAACATTTCCCAACCAATAATTGATTTCCTTTTGTTTGCCCCAAGCAGATATCTACCCATAAAGCTTCCACATTTTCCTCGGCTCCCTCCACATGCCTAAGATTTGACTTTAACTCATGGTTGACATACAAACATACCCCACCACCCTTCTTGTTTTTACTATCCTTCCTAAGTAACGTGTACCCATTTAAGTTAACTGCCCAGTCATGTGTCTCACCCCACCATGTTTCTGTTATGCCTATTATATCATATTGTTTAGTATATGCTATTGCCTCTAGTTCCCCCATTTTGTTGTATAGGCTCCTTGCATTAGTAGGCATACATTTAATATTATCATGAGCCATTTGTACTTTTTGTGAATTTTTATCTATAATACATACCTCCTCTGTTCTGAGTTTTCCGCTCCCCCATCTCCACCCCCTTATACTGAGCTAAAGCCCATCTCTTTTATATCATATCTCTATTTTCTAGATTGCTTCGACCCTCCCCCCCTACTACTAGCTTAAAATCTCCTCCAACCTCCTAGCCATCCTATGCCCCAGCACAGCAGACCATCTTCAGTTAAGGTGCAATCCATCATGACTATACAGGTTGTACCCAAGTGCAAAATCTTCCCAGTGCTCTAAAAACCCAAAACCCTCTTTCCTGCACCAAGACTTCAGCCACGCATTGACCTCTCTAATCTCTCGCTGCCTTTCTGCTGTAGCGCACAGCACAGGTAATATTTCTGAAAATATTACCTTGCAGGGCCTTTTCTTTAGCTTACTTCCTAGTTCCCTGAACTCATTCTTTAGGACATTCCATTTTCCTCTGACTTTGTCATTGGTACCAATATGGACCATGACAGCTGGGTCATCCCCAGCCCCTCCAAATAATCCCTCCACTCTGCCGGAAACATGCCAGACCCGAGCACCCAGGAGACAGTAAACTGTCCGGTTGAGACAAACAGAGTGGCAGATTACCCTATCTACTCTCTTAATAATAGAGTCCCCTACCACCACAACTTGTCTAGCCTTCCTTACCCTCTCAACCCCACCCGTACTAGAGGGGCTGTTCCCACGGCTGTTAGAAGGAACAGCTTCCTGCAGTACAGCTACTCCTGAGCTGATGCTCCCAACATCTGCACTCAAACTAACAAATCTATTAGGCTGCACAAGATCAAGACTAGCTAAACCTTTCCTGTTCTTGCCCCCGCCCCCGCTTTCTCGCCCCACTGTTACCCAGCTATGTGCCTCTCCAGATCTCCAATCTGATCTTCCGGAAAAGCCACTCGCTCACACCCACCACACTGTGTATATAATGCAGTGTGTGTTTGTGTAGTGTGTTTATATAATGCAGTGTGTGTTTGTGCAGTGTCTATATAGTGAATGTATATGCACACTACACAAACAAACTGCATTATATACACACACTACACAAACACACAATTCATTATATAAACACTGCATTCACTATACACACTACACAAACACACACACACCTCAGTATATAAACACACTACACAAACACACTGCATTATATACACACACTGCATTATATAAACACACTGCATTCACTATACACACACTACACAAACACACACACACACTGCATTATATAAGCACACTACACAAACACACTGTTTAAATAATGCAGTGTGTTTATATAATGCAGTGTGTGTTTGTGTAGTGTCTGTATAGTGAATGCAATGTGTTTATATAATGCAGTGTGTGTTTGTGTAGTGTGTGCATATAATGCAGTGTGTTTGTGTAGTGTGTGTATAAAATGCAGTGTGTTTGTGTAGTGTGTTTATATAATGCACACTACACAAACAGACTGCATTATATACACACTACACAAACACACTGCGTTCACTATACACACACTACACAAACACACACTTTGCATTTAGTATATACACCAACACTACACATACACTGCATTCACTGTATGCACACACCACACACTATATTCACTATACACACACTACACTCGCTATCCACACACTACACAAACGCACACTCTGCATTCATTATATACACACTATACAAACACTGCATTCTCTATACACACTACACAAACACACTCTGCATCCACTACACACACACACACTACACAAACACATACAACTCCCCTGTCTAAACACACTGAATCCACTACACGTGGCATGTATATTTTGTGCATTTACCTTTAGAAATAGTTTATTTTTCACCTCCTCCCTTTTCTTCCCTACATTTCTTTCTGATTTTTCTCCTTCTCGTTCCTCTTATCTCTTCTAATTCCATGTGTCCTTCTATCTTCTTGCTATTATTTCTTTGCCCCAAATTTATCAGGGGTTTGACTTTTCTCTTCTCCCAGGCATGGTTAACCCGTTGGAGGAGCAAGGATGCCTAAAAGCAATTTTAGTCATCAAAATATAGGGCTCCTTGGTTTTAACAAATTGCCTGAATCCAAAAGTGAAAAACCCTCGGTAGGAGGCACGCCCCAATGGGTTAAGGAATTGACTTGTATTGGAAGATTAGGTTGTATACCGTGTCTCTAAGAATGTTCTACTTTCTTTTTCATGTATTGGCTTCTGCGCAAGTCCAAAAGTCTATTTACACTTGCCATGCCTATCGAGTGAAAAATAAAGAATTGAAAAAAAAAATGTACAGAATATCGGTAAGTTATCGGCTATCGTCCTGAAAGTTCACAGATTATCGGTATCGGCTCTAAAAAAAATCAATATTGGTCGATCCCTAAAACAGACTACTGTAAATAGCCTTCTTTCAAGCAAACTCAAGTGAGCTGCAAGGGTGACGATATTATCACTCCTCCTGATAACCACTTTTATGCAGTGGTAAATCTAAAATTATGGGGAACAATTGCTATAAACCAGAGGCTGAAAAGCTCAGCTAGTGCTGCTTCATGCATCTTAACACTTTTTACATTTGGTTTTTGCATCTGGTCAAACGTTTTATCATCATCATGTAATAGCATGGAATCATCATTTTCGTCTTTCTCAGTTTAAGTGTTCTAGGTATCATGTATCTCAATAATAATCATTTACACAGTGCTCAGTGTGCTTGCTTCCCTCTGCATTTGTTCTGTTTCTGACATTGATTTCTTAGCCTCCCCTTAAGCATACTTTGCCTTCTATTTTCCAGACTGAGCTTTTTTGAATCCTGCTGGTACTATATTACATCTAATTGTGGTTTTCATCTATTTTTTTTGTTTGTTAATCTTTCTATCTCTCATTGACTAATTGCCTGTAATACTCAAAACATCCTTAACACTATTTGCTATAGTTAAGTGAACTATAATTTCTTTATTTAGCTTTTACAAACGCTAACATGCTTCAAGCAATTTACTATTTTCTTTAAAATTCTATGATTTCATTTGAATCCTTTTTGCTGCAGGCAGTGTATGAATACAACTAATGTAAATTGTAAAGGGTAAAGCACAAACAATTGAAAATGGTGGTCCAGCTGATACACACTTCTTCCACCACTAGGTGGCACTTCGCTTCTTTTTATGTAATTAAAGGAGACAGTAAGCATCAAATACACTTTACATTACTGAAGAAGTTTTGGTTTATAGATTCACATTATAGATTTGCTTAACAGCTCAGTACATAATGAATGCCTCTGCAACACCTAATGTCCAGTAAATATCACATCTCACTTTTCTGGCTTTCTCTACACTAGCGTCCTATTCCAAGGGAGGCATTGTGTGTTTTTTTATGTAAGGGATGGATTGTGTGTGTGTGTGTGTAATGCAGGGCTGGATTAAGAGCACACTGGGCCTGGTGCTGACAATTATGATGGGCCTAATTATGGAATCTTATCGACCAAAAACAGTAAAACAGTCATACCTCCCAAGCGTCATGTATCTGATGGTGATGCAGCTATAAGAAAACACATACTCTATGCTAATCTCTCTCTAATTTATGCTTTCATCTTAAATCCATAACCCTTAACAGCAGTGTCCAGTGAAGCAGGAAGTCAACAGGCGGGGTAAAAGGGTGGGCCACTGGTGCGAATCATGTGAACAGACTTGCCAAAAGGGGAGAACATGCCCAAAAAGGGGGCATGTCTGTCCAAAGAATTTGAAGGACAGCCTGGCATGAATGCATGTCAGGCTGCCTGCCAATCATACAGGCAGTCCAACTAAGGGCAAACTATGCAGACAGCACCCTGAGCTTGACATAAATGCGTCTAATGATGCGCTCACTCCATGCTTTCTAAGGACTGTCCCCTAGCACTCGCTGGTCCACTTGTCTCCTTACCTTCTTACAAGCAGGCAGAAGTTCGTGGTATATAGTCTGAGACAGATAAAAGGTGTATGTAGTGAGTGTAGAAGAAAGGGGACATGCCACAGTGTTAGAGAGACCAACGTCTGCATTACCTAAACTAATTTTATTGTCAGCCAGTCCACACAAGTTTTTTCCCATACGTCCCTCTTAAGCGTCCAAACTTAAAGGGACACTATAGTCACCAGAACAATTACAGCTTATTGTATTTGTTCTGGTAAGTAGAATCATTCCATTCAGGCCTTTTGCAGTAAACACTGTCTTTTCAGAGAAAATAACTCCACTGGCCACTCCTTAGATGGTTGCTAGAGGTGCTTCCTGGGGCAGTACTGCCTAGTGTGCAGCACTGCCATTCAGTGTCTCCACCCTCGGCATGCAGACACTGAACGTTCCTCATAGAGATGCATTGATTCAATGTATCTTTATGAGGAGATGCTGATTGGCCAGGGCTATGACTTGTGCTGGCTCTGCCCCTGATCTGCCTAGTTGACAGTCTCAGCCAATCCTATGGGGAAGTATTGCAATTTACTCAGACCACCACTTCTGATGATGTCAGCAGACAGTCAGTTCAGAGGCAGAGCCAGCAGCTGCAGACTTGAATACAAGTTATATTTTACTATAGAAGGGGCCAGGGTGGTGATTTTAACATAATAGGGTCAGAAATACATGATTGTGTTCCTGACCCTATAGTGCTACTTTAAGCAAGAGTATGTGAAGAGTATTTAGGGTTGCCACCTTTCTTAGAAAAAAATACCAGCCTTAATCATTTGTATAAATACAAAAAGAGAAGTCCTGCGCTTAGTCCAATTACTGCTGGGCCAGCAGCAATGACTACAATACACATCAGCCCCAATATATAGTAAAAACCAAAGAAAAGAAAATGTTACTTGCGCTTTCTCCTTAATCCCTATGTATATTTAGACAAATGGAGGTCATTTAGTTGCTCCAATGGCCATTGGAGGGAATGCCCGCCTGCCAACGTCAAGGCAGACCCCCCTAAGCGGGTCCTAACACTGACCCTTCAGCCTGCTTCCTTGAGCTTCTGGCAAAGATATCTCTAATGAGACAGAAAGGGGTATTTTTTATATACACCCCTATACTTATTAACCCTTAATAGGGAACACATGGGATGGGCAGCAGCATTGTAACCAGGCTGTGTGATACAAAGTAAATACAAATACAAAAAGAGAAGTCCTGCGCTTAGTCCCATTACTGCTGGGCCAGCAGCAATGACTACAATACACATCAGCCCCAATATATAGTAATGGCCATTGGAGCAACTAAATGACCTCCATTTGTCTAAATATACATAGGGATTAAGGAGAAAGCGCAAGTAACATTTTCTTTTCTTTAATCATTTGTATAATCACAAGGAGTGACATCAGAGAAAATTCTGTAAAATCACCAACAAACTACTCACAGTTTGATTCTGCTGTATAGATGGATTGCTCCCAGTGACTCAGTCTCGCAAGTCACCCAGTGTCTCAGTGTCCCTATGTATCACAGTATCAGTGTCCCCATGTCGCCCAGTCCACTAGTCTCCCAGTGTCTCAGTGTCCCCATTTCTCCCAGTGTCTCAGTGTGTCCCCATGTCACTAGGATACTGGGGACACTGAGAGACATGGGGACACTGAGACCTGGGGAAACAGAGACATGGGGACACTGAGAGACCCAGTGACACTGGGAGACTTGGGGACACTGAGACATTTAGGGAAACTGGGAGAAATGGGGACACAGACACTAGGGACACAGACACTGGGAGACATGGGGACATTGAAACATTTGGGGACACTAAGACACTAGGGACACAGAGACATGGGAACAAAGACACTGGGAGACTAGGCGGCACTGGGAGACTAGGGACACTGGCTGGGAGAAAGACACTTGGGTACACTGGGAGACATGGGGACAGTTGTGGACATAGACATGGGGACACTGGGACATATAGGGACACTGGGAGACATGGGGACACTAGGCACACTGAGACACTAGGGACACAGACACCGGGAGACATGGGGACACTGAAACATTTGGGGACACTAAGACACTAGAGACACAGAGATATGGGAACACAGACACTGGGAGACTAGGGGACACTGGGAGACTAGGGGACACTGGGAGACTAGGGGACACTGGCTGGGAGACAGACACTTGGGGACACTGGGAGACATGGGGACAGTTGTGGACATAGACATGGGGACACTGGGACATATAGGGACACTGGGACACATGGGGACACTAGGCATAAGATGGGCATAAGAGAGACATGGGACACAGACACTGGGAGAATTGGGGACACTGAGACACTAGCAACACTGGATGGGGGACATGGGGACACTGGGAGAAACAGTGTCCCCATGTGTCTCAGCATCCCCATGTGTCTCAGCAGCACCATGTGTATCAGTGTCCCCAAGTGTCTCAGTGTTCCCAGGTCTCCCAGTGTCTGTGTCCCCATGTGTCCTAGTGTCTCAGTGTCCCCTAGTGTCTGTGTCCCCATGTGTCCCCTAGTGTCTCAGTGTCCCCTAGTGTCTCAGTGTCCACATGTGTCCCTGCTGCCTTTCCCCCATCCCTCACTTACCTGAGCTGTAGAGCTGCTTTCTGGACTCTGTGCTGTGATGCTGCTCCCCACGGATCAGTGAGTAGTAGAGAGAGGCAGGGATATGCATAGACATATAATACCTAGACGCCGCATTGACCGCTACTTCCTCTTGGCGCTGATGTGCCGCGGGGCCACCATCTTGGATCGGTCACAGTGTGAGCAGCAGCATAGACATATATAGAATATATATGTCTATGATCTGCAGAGCAAGGTCCTCAAAGTAAACATGGTTAGTGTGAAAATCCACCCGGAGGGTGTATAGATCCAGTAGCATGATGTTTAATCCTGGGATATTAAATAAAATTAACTGACATTTGCTGCTTTAAGACCTCTGTGGTTATTTACGTTATCGACTAAGTTTACTCAATACATTGAAATTATTTGAATTTCCAGATTGAAACTATACGTTGCATTTGGATTTAGGTTTGCTAAAATTAAATGTTTAGTGAACTAACCCCACAAGCTATCATCTTAATATACATGTTTTAAAGTGGGACTGGATCTTTGCCTGATTTGTAATGTATTTACTTTTCACCTATTTTTAACTAATATGGATTTTGGAAATGTAGATATCTACAACTCTTTATTATTGTGAGTTCTGTGTTTTGCACTTTGAAGTCCACATGGAGATAGCATAAAGAGAATAGGAGAAATCAAATAATCACATCACTATTTACTAAAGTGAGATTTGTCACTAAGTCAAAGTAAATTAATAAAATTAGGGACAGAAGTCCTAATATATAGACACATAATACCACACCGGTTGACCGGCCCAAAAAGGTCAATACAGCGTCTAGGTATTATATGTCTATGGGGATATGCTGTAACTTCCTATCCCTGCCTCTCTCCACACACAGTGACCCCTACTGGCTGGTGCTGGTATTGCAAAGTAATCTCCATTTATTCTGAGAAAAATACCTGCATTTGTATTTCCAGTATTACTGCAATACCGGCATGGCCAGGCAGCCTCAAATATCAGTTGTGCCAGTAAAATACCAGTCATGTGGCAAACCTAAGAGTAGTGTGTGTGTAAAAAAAAAAAATGTTTTTTTTTTTTTTTTTTTTTTTTTTAACCCCTTAACGACGAGTGACGGACGAGGTCCGTCACACGGGGGAATGCGTTAATGACGAGTGACGGACCTCGTCCGTCACGCGTTAAAATTAACGCCGCGATCGCGCAGTGCCGGCGATCGCGGGGTTAATGCTGTTGCTGGGTCCCTCCGAGTCAGGGGCAGACCGGCAGCAGCAAATCCGGATAACCCAGCCCATGTGATCGCTGTGATAGCCAGTCACAGCGGTCACAATGCTGCTGGGATATCTGATCCGCCTCCCTCCACCTCGTGTGGGTTTGTGAAGTGGAGAGAGACGGATCGGTGCTACATTGTGTCCCTGATTTATTGCAGAGTTATACTTAAGTATAAAATTCACCTTTGTGGAGTTAAAAAAAAAATTAACCCTTTCCCTGCTGCTTGATCACTGCTAGCAGTGATCAATATACAGGTCACAGTACTCTACTGTGATCTATTTTTTTTTTTTTACTTTCAAGGGTTAATTTTTAGGTTTTTTGTAACCCTAAGGGGTTAAATTTTATTATTTGATTTTATTAATTTGTGATTTAGTTATTTTGGTGGGTGGAATTTAGTGGGAATTGGGGTATAAAAAAAAAAAAAAAAAAAAAATTTTTTTTTTTTGTTAGAGTTTTGTTAGCTGTGTTAGCTGTATTAACAATGTTTAGAAAGTATAGCGCGGAGGAGGCTTATGCCCTGTTAGCGGCAGACTCAGAGGCGACTGACACTGCCTCAGAGAGTGAAGCAGGGAGTGACGCAGGGGATGCAGGGGACATGGACTATGTGCCAGATACTGCAGGACCATCAGGAGAAATCGACGATTCCCCTAATGCTGACCATGGCGCAGATGACTGGGTACCCCCTAATAATTTTTCCCCAGACATCCCAGTGTTTACAGGCAATCCTGGCATACAGGCGGACCTGTCTGCCTATAGTGCGCTGGATGTTATGCAGCTGTTCTTGGGGGATGAGATTTTTGGGGAGATAGTCACCCAGACTAATCTCTATGCGGAGCAATATCTGGCACGCAATCCAGACTCTCTTATCTCTAGGAAAGAGAGATGGTACCCAACCAGTGTGCCAGAATTTAAACAATTCTGGGCACTGACCATGTTAATGGGGCTAATTAAAAAGCCCACAATTAGGATGTATTGGGCTAAACATCCTATTTGCAATACTCCTATTTTTGCCGAGACAATGACAAGGGAAAGATATGAAGACATACTAAGATTTATGCACTTTAGTGATAACAACAAGTGCCCCCCAAAAGGTGATCCGCAGTATGATCTTCTTTACAAACTACGCCCTTTAATTGCCCACTTTAACCGTAAATTTGCCGCTATATATACCCCCAATAAAAACATTTCCATTGACGAGTCCCTAATGAAGTTTAAGGGAAGACTGGGGTTTAGACAATATATCCCATCCAAAAGATCCCGATATGGGATCAAATTTTATAAACTATGTGAAAGTGGCAGTGGCTACGTATACACCTTCCGTGTATACGAAGGAAGGGATAGCCACCTTGATCCCCCAGGTTGCCCAGATACAGTAGGGACAAGTGGAAAAATTGTCTGGGACTTAATAATGCCACTACTTAATAAAGGTTATCATCTATACATCGATAACTTTTATAATAGCATCCCACTGTTACAAATGTTGTATTGCTTCGAGACCGTGGCCTGTGGCACTATTCGGAAGAGTCGCACAGGTTTCCCAAAGGCTCTAGCGAACAAAAAAATGAAAAGGGGGGAAACAGCAGCTCTCTGCCAGAATGAACTGCTGGCACTCAAGTACAGGGATAAAAAGGATGTTTTCATCTTAACCACCATCCATGGTGAAAACACTCGGAGGGTCGCAGTTCGTGGCAGAGACGAATATAAACGGGTGCCAGTCTGCATAAGGCAATATAATCGGCATATGGGGGGCGTTGACCTGTCCGATCAACTGATGCAGCCATATTTGATCATGAGAAAGACCAGGGCATGGTATAAAAAAGTGGGCATATACCTTTTGCAGATGGCAATCCACAATGCCTTTGTTATTTTTAAAAAGGCAAATGCTGGGCTGAAAAGCACTTTTCTTTCTTTCCAGTTTGAGCTAATTTCTAAGCTGCTAGAATGCCACACAAGGAGACCATCAGTGGAGCCTAGCAGAAGAATGGAGGCAGGTCACTTCTGCTTTAAGATTCCACCAACCCCTAAAAAACAAAACCCCCTGAAAAGGTGCAGGGTGTGTTACAAGAGGGGCGTAAGAGTTGAGACCAGCTATTACTGCCCTGATTGCCCCTCTCAGCCCGGCCTATGTATTGGCCATTGTTTTAAAATTTTTCACACCCAGGCCGAATAAGTAGACCAGTTTTGGGGTGTGATTTTTGGTTACCGAATCTTGGCTTTGTCTACCGTTTATCCTGTCTTCTCTGATCCTTGACCTCGGCTTGTCCTATCGTTGTTCCGTTTCTCTTTACTCCTTTGACCTCGGCTTGTACCTTGACAATTCTCTGCTTGTATAGCCCGGCCATTCTAAAGACCGGTATTACAAGTTTCTCTCTCTGTGTTCTCTCTCTTTGTGGTCTGTCTGTGTTTTGGTTTCGGAATCCATGACAGCTTTGCCCGGGACGCAGATAACTGTGTACTACCCCCGGATAAGTTTACCCCAACTATTCTGTATATGGGGGTATCATTGCACTAAGATGACATAGCTGAGCAACATATTAGGTGTTATACTGCCGTAGCACACATAAGGATAGCAAAATATACAGTAACATCTCCAAGTGTGTGTCAAAAAGGCAGAAAAAATGCTAATTGCAACTAGACTTGGTACAAACTAACAAAAAAATGATCCTACACTAAGGTTTAGAATATACCTTTTGAAATACCCTGGGGTGTCTACTTTAAGAAATGGTAGGCCTTTGTGGGGTAGTTTGAATTTAATACCTGCTAAGATGCTTGGAAATTGCACATAGGCCCAGCGTCAAAATTCAAAGTTCGGTAAAAACTGATATGGCTTGGTCTCCTATATGGCACTGTAGCTTCACAAAATAGTCCCAAAGACATACAATAGGGGTGTCATTTTACTCATAAGACTTAGCTGAACATAATTTGGGGGGTATGAACTTAGTGGCACATGTGAAATATACAAAATGCCCAGCACAAATGCAATCCATATGTAAAAAACGCACAAAATAATTTTATACCACATACTTTGGCATCTATTGGTGAAAAAATGGGGGCATGTTAAGGCACAATATGCACCTTATGAGATACCCTGGAGTGTCTACTTTAAGAAATGGTAGGCCTTTGTGGGGTAGTTTGAATTTAAAACATGCTAAGATGCTTGGAAATTACACATAGGCCCAGCGTCAAAATTCAAAGTTCGGTAAAAACTGATATGGCTTGGTCTCCTATATGGCACTGTAGCTTCACAAAATAGTCCCAAAGACATACAATAGGGGTGTCATTTTACTCAGAAGACTTAGCTGAACATAATTTGGGGGGTATGAACTTAGTGGCACATGTGAAATATACAAAATGCCCAGCACAAATGCAATCCATATGTAAAAAACGCACAAAATAATTTTATACCACATACTTTGGCATCTATTGGTGAAAAAATGGGGGCATGTTAAGGCACAATATGCACCTTATGAGATACCCTGGAGTGTCTACTTTTACAAATGGTAGGCCTTTGTGGTTTTTTTTTGAACAGTCAAACTGTTATAATACCCCAAATGGAAGCATAGGCTCATTAAATCCGTCTCTCAAAATTCTACTGTGTGTACTGAAAAGGACAGGTCTCCTATATGGCACTGTAGCTTCACGAACTAGTGCCAAAGACATACAATGGGGGTGTCATTTTACTCAGAAGACTTAGCTGAACATAATTTGGGGGGTTTGAACTTAGTGGCACATGTGAAATATACAAAATGCCCAGCACAAATGCAATCCATATGTAAAAAACGCACAAAATTATTTTTTACCACATACTTTGGCATCTATTGGTGAAAAAATGGGGGCATGTTAAGGCACAATATGCACCTTATGAGATACCCTGGAGTGTCTACTTTTACAAATGGTAGGCCTTTGTGGGTTTTTTTTGAACAGTCAAACTGTTATAATACCCCAAATGGAAGCATAGGCTCATTAAATCCGTCTCTCAAAATTCTACTGTGAGTACTGAAAAGGACAGGTCTCCTATATGGCACTGTAGCTTCACGAACTAGTGCCAGAGACATACAATGGGGGTGTCATTTTACTCAGAAGACTTAGCTGAACATAATTTGGGGGGTTTGAACTTAGTGGCACATGTGAAATATACAAAATGCCCAGCACAAATGCAATCCATATGTAAAAAACGCACAAAATTATTTTTTACCACATACTTTGGCATCTATTGGTGAAAAAATGGGGGCATGTTAAGGCACAATATGCACCTTATGAGATACCCTGGAGTGTCTACTTTTACAAATGGTAGGCCTTTGTGGGTTTTTTTTGAACAGTCAAACTGTTATAATACCCCAAATGGAAGCATAGGCTCATTAAATCCGTCTCTCAAAATTCTACTGTGAGTACTGAAAAGGACAGGTCTCCTATATGGCACTGTAGCTTCACGAACTAGTGCCAAAGACATACAATGGGGGTGTCATTTTACTCAGAAGACTTAGCTGAACATAATTTGGGGGGTTTGAACTTAGTGGCACATGTGAAATATACAAAATGCCCGGCACAAATGCAATCCATATGTAAAAAATGCACAAAATTATTTTTTACCACATACTTTGGCATGTATTGGTAAAAAAAATGGGGGCATGTTAAGGCACAATATGCACCTTATGAGATACCCTGGAGTGTCTACTTTTACAAATGGTAGGCCTTTGGGTTTTTTTTTCGAACAGACAGACTGTTATAATACCCCAAATGGAAGCATAGGCTCATTAAATCCGTCTCTCAAAATTCTACTGTGAATACTGAAAAGGACAGGTTTCCTATATGGCACTGTAGCTTCACGAAATAGTGCCAAAGACATACAATGGGGGTACCGTTGTACTCAGCAGAAGTAACTGAACACATAATAAAACTTTGTACAGGAATAGCACACACCAACTTTACAAAATACACATGAGAAGTTCTTTGTTATAAGTTTGTGTGCGAAAACCCCCAAAAAACACAATTTTACTCCAATATTTAGCAGAGGTTGGCGGTAAAATGGCTACGTAGAAAGTGTCAAAACAACCTTAGGTAAATAGCCTGTGGTGTCTACTTTATATAAATATATACTTTTGTGTGGCAATTTTGTTTTCTTTTATGGCTATTAGGCTTACAAGACAAACATACCAAATTCTAAAATCGCTCCACATAAAAAGTGTATTTTACTCCTTGTGCTTTGTGACCTGTAACTACCAAAAAAAACTGAAAATCCCAGACACATTATATATTCTGTAATTCAGAACAACTAAATGAATTTATTTTTAATTACGTTCCTTAACCTGCACTAATTATGTACACATTATTATTGCAAAAACTGTAAAAAAAACACACAAAAATTCATTTTTTTGCATATTTCTGTATTTTTTTAATAATAAATAAGCATTTATATATATATGTGTTACATCAAATTAAAGCCCTTTCTGTCCTTTAAAAAACGGTATATAATATGTGTCGGTGCAATGAATAAGTAAAAAGCAAATTGCAGTTGAACGCAAATAGCAAAAAATGCAAAAAATGCCGTTGTCATTAAGTGAAAGACAAGCTTCTGAAGCTCTGTCCTTAAGGGGTTAAATGGGCCTATTCCATGGGCCTGGGCCTGGAGCTGCAGCTCCATCAGCCCCTATGTTAATCCGGCCCTGGTGTAATGGATGCATTGTGTGTTTCTGTGTGAGTGTGGGATGCATTGTATATTTCGGTGTGTCTGTGGGTGAGTAGGGATGCATTGTATGTTTCTGTGCATGTGTGTGTTCAAAATATGTTTGTCTTGTTTACCTATTGTACAGTGCTGTGGAATATGTTGGCACTGTATAAATTGTAATTGCAGATCTAGCCACACCTCCCCTGGCTGTGACACATACTAGCCATGGAAGAAAAAAAAAAGATAGAATTTTCAAATCAGATCTTAACACCTTCCCGATGAAAGGTGTGCTATGCCATCCTACAAAATGAGGGTTTTAAAACCATAGGACGTCATAGCATGGCCTAACAATCGGACATCCCCCAGCCCCAATAAGAGCAGAGACTGTTTTATTAATAGTGACATTGTAACACTGTTATCTGTCATAAATCTCTGAAGAACACCTCACATGTACATACTGTTTTAAAGTATACAACCCAGGGAATTAATCTAAGGATATTTTGACACTTTCTATGTAGCCATTTTACCACCAATATTTGCTAAACTTTGCATAGGTAATTTCTTTTATTTTTATTTTTTTATTTTTTTCACATACATTGCAATTCAGGTATAAATTTGCAGATCCTGTTATGTGTTACTGGTGGTATTTTAACACTTTTCATGCACTGAATTCTATCACCAGCCTTTGTCAAACTTTTGGGTAGTAATTTAGTAATTT
Organism: Pelobates fuscus; assembly: GCF_036172605.1. Lineage (NCBI taxonomy): Eukaryota > Metazoa > Chordata > Amphibia > Anura > Pelobatidae > Pelobates > Pelobates fuscus. Next base: position 201,094,590 of record NC_086320.1, read on the forward strand.
TGTTTGTTTTTTTCACACACATTATACTTTATGCATGAATTAACAGATCCTGTTATCACTGCCAAACACCCCAATATGTCTTCAGCGATATCTCCTAAGTACAGTGATACCACCCATGCATAGGTTTGCTAAGTTGTTTGGTGGCTAAAAGGCCACGATAGAGACTTGTATATGTCAGTTTTTCAACTGGATATATAGGTATGCTTGGCCTATCTTCAATTTGGCGTATTTTTGCATCCGCCAGTAATGTTACTGTTGTGGACATGAAATATTACCCTAATTTTAGTTAGTAAAATGCCTATTTACTCCATTTAGTTATAATCAGTATTATTCAATAAATTACTAAAATGACCACTAGATGTCACTCAGGAGTACCCCACCCATCGACTAAACACTCTCATTTTCAAGATGGCGCTGGAATCCGGGGGAGAACTTCATGACAACAGTAATGACATAAGATGGCACACCCAGTAGGACGTGCTTTGAATCAAACACTTAACACTTAACCAATGTATTATTTCATGTTATCTCTGACAAAGCATATGATGTAATTCTGCTTTATAAGGGGCATGCCACCCCCTCTAATAAACATTCCTCAAGTTTTTCATTAACCTGAAACTTGTGTCTGGTGTGAATTACTTCAGGGAGCGTGCACGCACTGTTTCTTTATTTTGGCCAGGGGCAGATACACAAAATAATCAATTTATTGATTGATTTCCACTTCAGTTACCATCATGAAAGTATATATTTTTTATAAAGAGACATGCCAGGGTATTGTATATGGGGTGTTTTAACATCCTTCTCCCAACGATTTTGCTAAAAATTTCAGAAAACGTGCATGGTCGTAATTTTTTAATTCTGCTTTTTGATTTTAGCCAGCTGGTTATATGTTACTGCCAGAAAAAAAACCCAGTTTTACAGGATTCAGTTTTTTAAAAAGTAAAAATTAATTGTGGGTTGCTACTTGCATCAGATTGCCACCTTTTTATACCAGGCTTTTGTTTTTCTTAAAATAATATATGGCTGCATCAGCTGATCAGCCCTGATGCAAACAGGCTTGGTCTGTACTCTGCCTCGGACATTGGCGTCTGACATGCTTTTGTCATGGATGGTGGTTAGCATGTTAACATCCTTCCTTTCCTTAACTTTTATTGAAAGCAATTTGGCTTAGCACAGAGCTTTACATTCACCTTTTTTTTTTTTGGCCTCTATGAGAGGTCTGGTAATATCCTTGGCATTTGCTCTCACAGTGCCGCAGGCCAGTGTCTGCAAACCATAGAGAGTTTGAAACAAACGGACACTGCTATAAAAATTGTTCACATAAAGGTGGTAACCTTTATTGAACAATGGGATCAGTAGGTCCCAAACAATTTTCCCACTTGTCCCCATAGATTCAGGACAGCCAGGAGGGTCCAGTTTATCATCTTTCCCTCATATACACAAAAGGCAAATGTATAGCCACTTTCGCTCTCGCATAGTTTGTAGAATTTTACGCCATACCTAGAGCGCATTACGCTGTATTGTTTGAATCCTAATCTCCCTTTATATTTCATTGAGGATTCATCCATGGATAAAAAAATATATTTTCTTTCAATTCTTTATTTTTGTTTTGCAAGTGTGTACAAAAATATTGACAAACGCCACAACAGCATACACGTGTATATAAACAGGCTAAACAGTGGCATAGATATGTGGGCATTTTTTGTTTTTTGAGTTCAGGCTTTTGTCAAACGCCACAACAGCGTTCATATACAGGTGATATTTGAAAAATTAGAATATCGTGCAAAAGTTAATTTATTTCAGTAATGCAACGTAAAAGGGGAAACTAATATATGAGATAGACGCATTACATGCAAAGCAAGATAGTTCAAGCCGTGATTTGTCATAAGTGCGATGATTATGCCTTACAGCTCATGAAAACCCCAAATCCACAATCTCAGTAAATTAAAATATTGTGAAAAGGTGCAATATTCTAGGCTCACAGTGTCCCACTCTAATCAACTAAGCCATAACACCTACAAAGAGTTTCTGAGCCTTTAAATGGCCTCTCAGTTTGGTTCAGTAGGAATCACAATCATGGGGAAGACTGCTGACCTGACAGTAGTGTTGTCGCGAACCCAAAATTTTCGGTTCGCGAACGGCGAACGCGAACTTCCGCAAATGTTCGCGAACCGGCGAACCGCGCGAACCGCGCGAACCGCCATTGACTTCAATGGGCAGGCGAATTTTAAAACCAACAGGGACTCTTTCTGGCCACAAACGTGATGGAAAAGTTGTTTCAAGGGGACTAACACCTGGACTGTGGCATGCCGGAGGGGGATCCATGGAAAAACTCCCATGGAAAATTACACAGTTGATGCAGAGTCTGCTTTTAATCCATAAAGGGCAGAAATCACCTAACATTGACACCTGTCCTCAAAGCCCCTGATACACACTGACACAGAGCAGAATAGAGACTGTTCCCTGTCCTCAGAGACCATGATACACACTGACACAGAGCAGAATAGAGACTGTTACCCCTACATAGGGTCACTTGGCAGATATGGCGGGGTCGTGGGAGGGGGAGGATGACTTTCACCTCTTCCCCTGTTAGATTCCCGTTGTGCTGTGACATCACCCTTATACGCTGTGTAAAGCATACTATTTAATTTGATCAGCATGGCCACTTGAGTTTTTATAGTTTTCACGCTGCTTGTAGTTTATATATGGTTCACAAAAATCAAACAAACGATAAAGTAAACATGTAAGGATTCAGAATATTCTTTCAAACCCTTACACATTGTGTGTACGTATTTTTTGTCTTAAGTTTGTGGCTTTAAAGAGGTTCACGTTGTTTCAATGATGTGCATAACATGTTCTTGTAAATGTTTGTTAAGTTTTTCCTGGAATTGTAATTTTTCAATCTGAATAAAGATAGTCAAATCCCTGATACACACTGACACAGAGCAGAATAGGGACTGTTCCCCCTACATAGGGTCACTTGGCAGATATGGATTGACACCTATCCTAATGATCCCTGATACACACTGACACAGAGCAGAATAGAGACTGTTCCCCCTACATAGGGTCACTTGGCAGATATGGATTGACACCTGTCCTCAAAACCCCTGATACACACTGACACAGAGCAGAATAGGGACTGTTCCCCCTACATAGGGTCACTTGGCAGATATGGATTGACACCTGTTCTCAAAACCCCTGATACACACTGACACAGAGCAGAATAGGGAATGTTCCTCCTACATAGGGTCACTTGGCAGATATGGATTGATACCTGTCCTCAAAACCCCTGATACACACTGACAGAGAGCAGAATAGAGACCGGGGGTCTAGTAGCGTGGACACCCAGCACAGGTTGTTCTACTTCAGCCTTTTTATACGAGGGTCCCTCAACAGGCACGACAGCATGAAAGACCCCATTTGCACAAGGTTGGATGCCGAGCTATTCATTTCCCGTTCCTCCTCCTCACACAGAGCAGAATAGGGACTGTTCCCCCTACATAGGGTCACTTGGCAGATATGGATTGACACCTGTCCTCAAAGCCCCTGATACACACTGACACAGAGCATCAAAGGGACTGTTCCCCCTACATAGGGTCACTTGGCAGATATGGATTGACACCTGTCCTCAAAACCCCTGATACACACTGACACAGAGCAGAATAGGGACTGTTCCTCCTACGTAGGGTCACTTGGCAGATATGGATTGACACCTGTCCTCAAAACCCCTGATACACACTGACACAGAGCAGAATAGAGACTGTTCCCTGTCCACAGAGACCATGATACACACTGACACAGAGCAGAATAGAGACTGTTCCCCCTACATAGGGTCACTTGGCAGGTATGGATTGACACCTGTCCTCAAAGCCCCTGATACACACTGACACAGAGCAGAATAGAGACTGTTCCCTGTCCACAGAGTCCATGATACACACTGACACAGAGCAGAATAGAGACTGTTCCCCGTCCACAGAGACCATGATACACACTGACACAGAGCAGAATAGAGACTGTTCCCCCTACATAGGGTCACTTGGCAGGTATGGATTGACACCTGTCCTCAAAGCCCCTGATACACACTGACACAGAGCAGAATAGAGACTGTTCCCTGTCCACAGAGTCCATGATACACACTGACACAGAGCAGAATAGAGACTGTTCCCCGTCCACAGAGACCATGATACACACTGACACAGAGCAGAATAGAGACTGTTCCCCCTACATAGGGTCACTTGGCAGGTATGGATTGACACCTGATCTCAAAGCCCCTGATACACACTGACACAGAGCAGAATAGAGACTGTTCCCTGTCCACAGAGACCATGATACACACTGACACAGAGCAGAATAGAGACTGTTCCCCGTCCACAGAGACCATGATACACACTGACACAGAGCAGAATAGAGACTGTTCCCCGTCCACAGAGACCATGATACACACTGACACAGAGCAGAATAGGGACTGTTCCCCCTACATAGGGTCACTTGGCAGGTATGGATTGACACCTGTCCTCAAAGCCCCTGATACACACTGACACAGAGCAGAATAGAGACTGTTCCCTGTCCACAGAGACCATGATACACACTGACACAGAGCAGAATAGAGACTGTTCCCCGTCCACAGAGACCATGATACACACTGACACAGAGCAGAATAGAGACTGTTCCCCGTCCACAGAGACCATGATACACACTGACACAGAGCAGAATAGGGACTGTTCCCCCTACATAGGGTCACTTGGCAGGTATGGATTGACACCTGTCCTCAAAGCCCCTGAAACACACTGACACAGAGCAGAATAGAGACTGTTCCCTGTCCACAGAGTCCATGATACACACTGACACAGAGCAGAATAGAGACTGTTCCCCGTCCACAGAGACCATGATACACACTGACACAGAGCAGAATAGAGACTGTTCCCCCTACATAGGGTCACTTGGCAGGTATGGATTGACACCTGTCCTCAAAGCCCCTGATACACACTGACACAGAGCAGAATAGAGACTGTTCCCTGTCCACAGAGTCCATGATACACACTGACACAGAGCAGAATAGAGACTGTTCCCCGTCCACAGAGACCATGATACACACTGACACAGAGCAGAATAGAGACTGTTCCCCGTCCACAGAGACCATGATACCAGGGGCGGGCTGGGCCGGGGGGCAGGGAGGCAATTGCCCCCCAGGCCGCCCGAAATTATTTTAGGACCGGCTGCGGCGGGCCGGCCCTTTAAATGCTGCAGCCGCCGAGCGCTCTGTAAAGAGCGCTCAGACGGCTGCAGAGGCTTCTCCCCTCCCTCCCCTCCCCTGTAGCAGGGCCGAGCCGAGCCGAGTTTCTGTTTCCTGTACCCGGCCGGACTGACAGGAAGGTGCACACTGAGCACCTTCCTATCACTCCGGCCGGGACCGCGGACAGGAGTGCAGCTCGGCCACCTACAGGGGAGGGGGTAAGAAGAAGGGGGGGAGGAGAGTAAAAAGAGGACAGGGGGGGAGAGTAAAAAGAGGGGAGGGGGGGAGAGTAAAAAGAGGGGAGGGGGGAGAGTAAAAAGAGGGGAGGGGGGAGAGTAAGAAGAGGGGAGGGGGGGAGAGTAAAAAGAGGGGAGGGGGAGAGTAAAAAGAGGGGGGAGAGTAAGAAGAGGGGAGGGGGGGGAGAGTAAGAAGAGGGGAGGGGGGAGAGTAAAAAGAGGGGAGGGGGGAGAGTAAGAGAAGGGGGAAGTAAGAAGGAGGGGAGATAAGAAAAAGAGGGGGGTAAGAAGAAGAAGGGGGTAAGAAGAAGAGGGGGGAGTAAGAAGAAGAAGGGGGTAAGAAGAAGAAGGGGGTAAGAAGAAGGAAGGGGTAAGAAGAAGAAGGAGGGGGTAAGAAGAAGTAGGAGGGTTAAGAAGAAGAAGGGGGGTAAGAAGAAGGGGGGAGTAATAAGAAGAACAAGGGGGGGAGTAAGAAGAACACAGGGAGGGGGGGGTAAGAAGAACACAGGGGGGGTGAGAACACACAGAGGGAGGAGTGAGAAGAACACAGGGAGGGTGGAGGGGGGATGAGAAGAGCACAGGGAGGGTGGGTGAGTGTGAGAAGAGACCGCTAGGGGAGGTATGGGGGAGAGGAGAGACCACTAAGGGGCAGGGGAGAGCTCTAAGGGACAGAAGGGACAGCTCTATAGGACAGGGGGCAAGACAGGGAGCTCTTTAACACTACGCGCACACACACACACACACACACAATGCATCCCTATACATACACAGAAACACACAATGCACCCCTTTACATACACAGAAACACACAATGCATCCCTATACATACACAGAAACAGAACATGCTTCACTTACACACAGAGAAACACACAATGCATCCATTACACACACACACAATGCAACCCTTACACACAAAGACAATGCATCATTTGCACACATACACAGAAACATACAATGCAAACCCTTACACACACATGCAAACACACACACTGTTTTTCTTACATACACACAGAAACACAATGCATCGCTTACACTCAATGCACACACATACAGACACACACCTTGCATCCCTTATGCATACAAACACAGATTCACACAATGCATCCCTCACACACAACCAGAAACACACAATACATCCCTTATACACAAATACACACTGCTTCCACTACACAGAAACACACTGCATCACCTGCACAAACTGGTATCCCTATACACTACATACCATAAGCACACATATGAGATCACATAACACATCCCCTACACACTCCACTCCCTGTGAGCGAGCTCATGGGTGGGTGGAACATATAAGTGGACTTATGAGTGGGCCTTATGGGCATACTCACCGTCAGGCACTGGGGCCCAGACCTTGAGCTGTGTAAGAGGCCCCCAAAAAATGGAGCTGCTTCCAATTCTCCCAGAACGTTGAATTTTGGGACCACAGTTGCAAACAGCCTCCAGAGGTCCTGTTCTACACCAGACCAGTGGAGCCAAACTGCAGCCCATCATCATCCTCATCTAATTGTAAGTAGGCAATCTAGTATATTATTAGTGACACTAATCTATAATTTACCTCACATTAAAGGGACACTATAGCTTAATGAAGTGGTTCTGGTGTCTATAGCTGGTCCCTGCAGGCTTTTTAATGTAAACACACACTGTGTGCAGCACTGGCGTTAGTTCATATGGCAGATCATATGGGTGGGGCATTGTGATGTCACATGGGGGGGGGCGGCAAATTTATATTTTGTCTAGGGCGGCAAAAATACTTGCACCGGCTCTGATCCTGGGCAGGTGCACCAGTCTACTGGTGACCCACAGGAGGGGAGTGCACTGATTGCACTGCACTCTCCTCCTGCCCAGACCCGTCTTGACCGCAGTGCAAGTGCCCTCTGCCCCTAATTTACAGTGGCTCACACTCACAACAAGCAGTGCCTAGAGCCCTTTGCAGAGACGGAAACAAAGAGGTTCTGCGGCAGCTGGCCGTCCTGCAAGCATTACATTAAACAGCTATTCCCCATGCAGCCACAGGTGGCGTTGTGCTGGGAGACTGTGATTACTCTTCACTTCCTCCCAGCCTACAGAGAGGAGGAGGCATGATTTAATCTTGAATAAATCCTCTAAGCAAACATTTATAAATTTGGGGGGATCAGCTCTGTTTCCACAGTTTATTGGTGTTTACTCTCATCTCTGTATTAATATTGAGGGATGTCTAAGTAGTAACATCAGTGTGTGTCAGCAGGGCCAGCCGTTAGGGTGGGCAAGCTGTGCGGTCACGCAGGGTGCCATGACAACAGAGGCGCCCAGCGGCCAACACAGCTCACAAGTTGGGTACACCAGCATATTTAATTTAAACGATTCGCTGGTGGTCCACTGGTGCGCACCAGCAGTAGGTGCAGTCAGATCAAATCCTCTCCCTCGTGGTTCCGGAGCTCAGTTAGTGAGTCAGAGCACAGGCTCAGAGATTCTCAGCCTGTGCTCTGACAACATTGAAAGTCAGAGCCGTGAAGGAGCGGGTATGGCAAAGAGCTACTGATTAGCATAACATCAATAACATCCGTTATAAAACCAGAAAAAGGTGGGCATGGATGGTGAACTGATTTGGTGGCGCAATGGGCCACTTGACTGGTTTTGCCCCCCAGGCCTAAGGCTGCCAGCCCTCCCCTGCATGATACACACTGACACAGAGCAGAATAGGGTCACTTGGCAGGTATGGATTGACACCTGTCCTCAAAGCCCCTGATACACACTGACACAGAGCAGAATAGAGACTGTTCCCTGTCCACAGAGTCCATGATACACACTGACACAGAGCAGAATAGAGACTGTTCCCCGTCCACAGAGACCATGATACACACTGACACAGAGCAGAATAGAGACTGTTCCCCGTCCACAGAGACCATGATACACACTGACACAGAGCAGAATAGGGACTGTTACCCCTACATAGGGTCACTTGGCAGGTATGGATTGACACCTGTCCTCAAAGCCCATGATACACACTGGGGGGAGCTACTGTCCTCCCCAACCCCTGCGCGGTGGGTGGGGGCCATAAATCACAATGGGGGGACCTACTGTCCTCCCCCCCTCGGCCCCCACCCCTGCGCGGTGGGTGGGGGCCATAAAACACAATGGGGGGGCCTACTTTCCTCCCCCCAGGCCCCCATCCCTGCGCGGTGGGTGGGGGGCATAAATCACAATGGGACGGACCTACTGATAGGAGTGGAGTATTGTTCATATCAGTTTAATACCTTCCGCGTCTCCTATCAGTGGACGTGTATATAGCAGCCATTTTAGGAACCGCACACCTGGGACCCGAGCAAGGTCACCTCATTCAAGCTGCTCTGGTTCCTTGATGAGCCAGCTGCCCGTGAGTTAACATGTCCCGTGGAGAAGCACTCTGTCCTGTAAAGCCTCACCACAAAAAAATTAAATAAATAACAGCACTCGGAGTGGTGAGTTTAGTAAATGTTCATATCAGTTTAATACCTTCCGCGTCTCCTATCAGTGGACATGTATATGGCAGCCATTTTAGGAACCGCACACCTGGGACCCGAGCAAGGTCACCTCTTTCAACAGGCGACATGATTTGGCCCTGTAAAACTATCCTGGATATTCTCTACAATTTCTATGGATATGGCATTGATTTATGTAACAGGGAGATGGAAGAAGATGCTTGGTCGGTCCTCTTACTTGAAATTTGGGGCACTGCGCGGGCAAGCTAATGTGCCACCAGATAGGAGTGGTGAGTTTAGTATTGTTCATATCAGTTTAATACCTTCCGCGTCTCTTAGACCACTGGTATATTGGTGCCATCTTGGAGGATTTTTTTTTTGGTTTGGATTTTGAAGCCACAGTGCTGCACCAGTGGGCCTAAAAATTAGGCATGTACACATGCCTGAAAAATTTGGTATTGTTGCAGCCGCTGCTGTAGCAGCGGCCAGAAAAATTGATGTGTGTTTCACAGGCAGAAAGTGCCCTAAAACATGGCGGCTTGAACCCCAGTTGGTGGCGGATAAGTCACGCAAGTCAAACGTCATTCAGAGCTAAAATACAGCAGCGTGTGGACCATTTTTAGCCCAAGGCAGCTCACCTCATCAGGCCTTTTTTAATCGAATGTATCGCCCAGTGTCAGTCCCTTCGGGATCCATCCCTCATTCATCTTAATAAAGGTGAGGTAATCTAGACTTTTTTGACCTAGGCGACTTCTCTTCTCAGTGACAATACCTCCTGCTGCACTGAAGGTCCTTTCTGACAGGACACTTGAAGCGGGGCAGGCCAGAAGTTCTATCGCAAATGGGGATAGCTCAGGCCACAGGTCAAGCCTGCACACCCAGTAGTCAAGGGGTTCATCGCTCCTCAGAGTGTCGATATCTGCAGTTAAGGCGAGGTAGTCTGCTACCTGTCGGTCGAGTCGCTCTCTGAGGGTGGATCCCAAAGGGCTGTGGCGATGCATAGGACTTAAAAAGGTCCGCATGTCCTCCATCAACAACACGTCTTTAAAGTGTCCTGTCCTTGCCGGCGTGGTCGTGTGAGGAGGAGGAGGATGACTTCCACCTCTCCCCCTGTTAGATTCCCGTTGTGCTGTAACATCACCCTTATACGCTGTGTAAAGCATACTTTTTAATTTATTTTGCAAATGCTGCATCCTTTCCGACTTGTTGTAATTCGGTAACATTTCCGCCACTTTCTGCTTATACCGGGGGTCTAGTAGCGTGGACACCCAGTACAGGTCGTTCTCCTTCAGCCTTTTTATACGAGGGTCCCTCAACAGGCAGAACAGCATGAAAGACCCCATTTGCACAAGGTTGGATGCCGAGCTACTCATTTCCCATTCCTCCTCCTCACTGATGTCATTGAAGGTATGTTCTTCCCCCCAGCCACGTACAACACCACGGGTACCAGATAGGTGACAACGAGCACCCTGGGATGCCTGTTGTGTTTGGTCTTGCTCCTCCTCCTCCTCCTCAAAGCTACAATCCTCCTCTGACTCCTCTTCCTCACAATCCTCTTCCAGCGTTGCCGCAGGTCCAGCAAGCGATGCTGATAAGGCTGTTTCTGGTGGTGATGGTGACCACAACTCTTCCTCTTCCTCTTCACGCTCATCTACAGCCTGATCCAGCACTCTTCGCAGGGCATGCTCCAGGAAGAAAACAAATGGTATGATGTCGCTGATGGTGCCTTCGGTGCGACTGACTAGGTTTGTCACCTCCTCAAAAGGACACATGAGCCTACAGGCATTGCGCATGAGCGTCCAGTAACGTGGCAAAAAAATTCCCAGCTCCCCAGAGGCTATCCTAGCACCCCGGTCATACAAATATTCATTAACAGCTTTTTCTTGTTGGAGCAGGTGGTCGAACATTAGGAGTGTTGAATTCCAACGTGTAGGGCTGTCGCAAATCAAGCGCCTCACTGGCATGTTGTTTCGCCGCTGGATATCGGCAAAGTGAGCCATGGCCGTGTAGGAACGCCTGAAATGGCCACACACCTTCCTGGCCTGCTTCAGGACGTCCTGTAAGCCTGTGTACTTATGCACAAAGCGTTGTACGATCAGATTACACACATGTGCCATGCACGGCACATGTGTCAACTTGCCCAACTTCAATGCCGCTATCAATTTTTTTCCGTTGTCACACACCACTTTGCCGATATCCAGTTGCTGCGGAGTCAGCCACTTTTCCACCTGTGCGTTCAGGGCGGACAGGAGTGCTTGTCCGGTGTGACTCTCTGCTTTCAAGCAAGTCAAACCCAAGACGGCGTGACACTGCCGTATCCAGGATGTGGAATAGTACCTGCCGGGGGGGGGTGCCGTTGATGTGGAGCAAGACGCAGCAGCACAAGAGGACTCAGCCGAGGAGGTTATGGAAGAGGATGGAGTAGGAGGAGTAGAGGAGGTGGCAGCAGGACTGCCTGCAATTCGTGGCGGTGTCACCAACTCCTCTGCAATGCCACGCATTCCTTGCTTGTCAGCCGTCAGCAGGTTTACCCAATGCGCAGTGTAGGTGATATACCTGCCCTGACCATGCTTTGCAGACCAGGTATCAGTGGTCAGATGGACCCTTGCCCCAGCACTGTGTGCCAGACATGCCATGACTTCCTTTTGCACAATCGAGTACAAGTTGGGGATTGCCTTTTGTGAAAAGAAATTCCGGCCGGGTACCTTCCACTGCGGTGTCCCAATAGCTACAAATTTTTTGAACGCCTCAGACTCAACCAGATTGTATGGTAAAAGCTGGCGGGCTAATAGTTCGGACAAGCCAGCTGTCAGACGCTGGGCAAGGGGGTGACTTGGTGACATTGGCTTCTTACGCTCAAACATGTCCTTGACAGACACATGACTGTGGGCAGATGAGCGGGAACTGCTCAAGGCGGGAGACGGAGTGGCGGATGGTTGAGAGGGGGCAAGAAGGACAGCAGTGGTTGACGTGGCTGAAGATGCTGGACCAGGAGGAGGATGGCGGCTTTGAGTAGGCGTGCTGCTTGTACTCATGTGTTGATCCCATAGGCGTTTGTGATGTGAGATCATGTGCCTACGCAAAGCAGTTGTACCTAGGTGGGTGTTGGACCTCCCACGACTCAGTTTCCTTTGGCACAGGTTGCAAATGGCATCGCTGTTGTCAGAGGCAGACAGACAAAAAAAAATGCCACACTGCTGAGCTCTGCAATGACGGCATTCTGGTGGTGGACACAGCATGCGTTGATTGGCGTGCTGTCGGGCTGACCCCGGGTGCCGATGCATGCTGTCTGACTGTGCCACTAGCTCCTTGCGACGACCCCCCCTGCTTCCAACTCGTCTCCTCCTCCTCTCTGTCTCCCCATCTGAACTTTCGCCCTGTTCTTCTTCTTGCCGGGCGGGCACCCACGTGACATCCATGGACGCATCGTCATCATCAACCGCTTCGCTTGTATCTGACAACTCAGAAAAGGAAGCAGCAGCGGGTACAACATCATCATCTTCACACCGTACCTCCATGTGTTTAATGCTGCCTGCCTGAGACATATCCCTGTTATCTACATCCTCTAGCAATAATGGTTGCGCATCACTCATTTCTTCAAACGGGTGTGTGAATAACTCCTCTGACATACCAAGTAAAGCAGCTGTGGTGCTAGTTTTGGTGGTGGCGGCAGGCGAGTGAGTGGTATCTTGAGAGGTGCCTGAAGCTAAGCTGGAGGAGGATGGTGCGTCAAGGTTCCGAGCGGAGGCTGTACAAGATTGGGTGTCCTGTGTTAGCCAGTCAACTATGTCCTCAGAACTTTTCAAGTTCAGGGTACGTGGCTTCTGAAAACTGGGCATTATTCTAGGGCAAAAGGGAATCACAGCACCACGACCACGACGGCCCCTGTGGGGTGGCCTGCCTCTGCCTGTCATTTATTTTGGGATTAGTGGTACTATGCGTGCACGCTATAGAGACACCAGATATGATTGGCAATGTGCACTGGAACAGTTCTGGAGAGCACACGCTGAAGGAAGGACTGACAGAGCCGCTTGAAGGACACTGACTGGCTGCAATTAGCTTACACTAGAAACCTTTTTTCTTTGTAAAAGCACGCTATAGAGACACCAGATATGATTGGCAATGTGCACTTGAACAGTTCTGCAGTGTGGCCTGACACACCCGCTTGAAGACAAGTAACTGCTATTCAATCTATAACAGTGAAAAACAAATTTTGGTTTTAAAAGCACGCTATAGAGACACCAGATATGATTGGCAACTGTCAAAGTACGCTGGCAGGGTTGTGCAGGGCACACGCTGAAGGAAGGCCTGACAGAGCCGCTTGAAGGACACTGACTGGCTGCTATTAGCTTACACTGGAAACCTTTTTTCTTTGTAAAAGCACGCTATAGAGACACCAGATATGAGTGGCAACTGTCAAAGCATGCTGGCACAGGTCTGCAGAGCACACGCTGAAGTAGGCCTGACACCCAGACGCTTGCAGACAACTAACTGCTCTTCTATTACAATGAAAAAAAATTATTTCTTTTAAATCTAAAGCTTAAGCTATTGTAAAAACAGATATGAGTGGTGGCACTGGGCAAGAGGGCACAGTATCCACTGTGAACCTCACACAGAAGCTGGCAGGCAGGCAACTGCTCTTCTATTACAGTGGAAACAAAATTTTGGTTTTAAAAGCACGCTATAGAGACACCAGATATGAGTGGCAACTGTCAAAGTACGCTGGCAGGGTTGTGCAGGGCACACGCTGAAGGAAGGCCTGACAGAGCCGCTTGAAGGACACTGACTGGCTGCTATTAGCTTACACTGGAAACCTTTTTTCTTTGTAAAAGCACGCTATAGAGACACCAGATATGAGTGGCAACTGTCAAAGTACGCTGGCAGGGTTGTGCAGGGCACACGCTGAAGGAAGGCCTGACAGAGCCGCTTGAAGGACACTGACTGGCTGCTATTAGCTTACACTGGAAACCTTTTTTCTTTGTAAAAGCACGCTAAAGAGACACCAGATATGATTGGCAACTGTCAAAGCACGCTGGCAGTGTTGTGCAGGGCACACGCTGAAGGAAGGCCTGACAGAGCCGCTTGAAGTGATGTAGATTAATTTAGAAATAAACAAATATGTTTAAATATCTATCTGTTCCTGTCCAAATCTGAGATGATTAAATTGCGTATACGCAGAAGTAAGTTCACACTGACACACGGAGTTCAGGTTAAAATAACTTCGAGAAAATGTATTAACATCTGATTAAAAGCGGGCTCGCAGACCCTTATAAGAGCAAAATTACATCATCACTGTATATCAAGATATCAGTAAATACACATCATTAATTGGATTAAATGTTAAGTGGCTATGTCAATGTCCACCCATCAATATTATTAATTGGCTCAAGAACTAAGTGGTTAGCTAGGTGTCCTCCCACCGGGAGGTGGTATTGTTCTGGACACGGGTGTGGACAGATGGCTCAAGCGCCATCTTACCCAGCACGAGGCTTACTCGGTGGGCAGGGGGGCTTGGGCGTCATTTTGCGTAGTTAGTGATGTCAGACTCATGGTCAGGTTCAGGGTTCTTTTTATGAATAGAACATTTCATTAGGCCAGCTTCCCATGGCCTTGGCTATACTTTGTTGCATGTTACAGGAGATTCAGTAATTCCGGGGTTAGTCATGTCTTTATAGAAAATACAGTCTCTATTCATTACACTAAATGCTGTTAGGAAATTCTGTCATGTAATGTAGTTTAAAATGGAGGATCTGTCAGGTAATGTGGGTTAAAATGGAGTTAGTGCAAAAATTCAACACAGGTTCAATACAGGTTTTTAATAATTCTACATCAGTCCCCCCTATGAAATGTTAGATTCTAAAAAGATAAACTTTATTTGTTAATACCAGAAGACGTGTTAGCCCAAAGGCGCAGAAACCCTGTGGCCGCTAGCTAGGTGTTAATGCAAAGTGCAATTCTGTCCCTTAATCTGACCCTAATAGGCTAACTCATCCGTCAGCATGGCTCTCGAACGCTTCACTCCCATGGGTGGCCCACGATGGCTTGCCCACCACTTCTCCACACGGAAGACTTTACCCATTACAGACGGATGCTGTCCCTAAGCTGGTCCCTACCTAGAACTCTTGCACTTTATCAATAAAAGGGATAGTTTGCAGCGGTATACAGGGTGAGTTGAGATCATGGAAATCTTGGTCATCAACTGCCAGATGTGCAAAAGTTGGTGTTGCTTGGTCTACAGTCTTCTGTAGGAATTTTCTCAGACAAGGGAGGACACAACAAACGAGAAGAGCAAAGATAAAAAGAGAAATTAGTATTGCCATACCAATATGCATTAAAGCTTTTTGCCATCCTGTCATCCAACCATCTTTCCCAGGGATCTTTTATCCCAGAATTCCTTTTTAACTCTTCAGAGAGCTCATTTAATTTTTCTATGGCTAAGGTGACTTTACCATTAGGGCCTGTGTTTTCTGGGATGTAAGTACAACATGTCATGGTGTCGGGCAAAATTTTACATACACCCCCTTTTTCAGCTAGAATCATGTCTAAGGCCATTCTATTCTGGAAGGACATTTGGGATGTAGCCTGCAGCTGTTCGGCTAATCCCTGGAGGGCATCCCTGGTGTAATTAACAAAGCGTTGTTGGTTGTAATAAATGTAGTTTATCCAATTCAAATTCTTGTTTGTAGTAACTATGGTAAAAAGTGATTCAAATCCTGCAGCAACTTCATCTCGTGCTTTAAATTCATTGGGCACCCCCCTAGGCACCCCAATGGCATCAATGTAAATGTGAGGGTCAAAACTGCCTTTTACTGGGGCTTCACGCTTGACCTTGGCTGGTGTGTGTATGTCAGGGTGTGTATGTCATGTATGTCAGGGTGTGTGTCAGAGATAATATGTATAGGCATGATGGCTTTAGCCAGAGTACACTCCCCCCACCATTCCTTGTCCATCCTGGATCTTAGCTGTAAATCCCCACACAACCAGTAAATATCCCCCAATGACCTAGTATGGAATTGCAGTAGGTTCATGGAGACAGTTCTGTAGGTGGCACAATACCCTTTGGAGAAGTTACCCAAGAATTTACCAATTCCATCATAATTAGCATAACAAGTGTAATTACCTTTATAAACTGTAACACCATCTGGGGGTTTGACATCCTTGGCTAGGAGAGGATATTCCACTGTCCATGCTTTGCAGAGGGACCTATTGAAATTGTAGTGGTAGGCAAAAAGACTCAAAACACATTCTTCTATATCTACTGGCAAGGTTAAAGGTACGGTGCCGAGGTGAGGCCGGGCACCACCACACACATAGCATGCGGTTCTGTTATGTTGGTTGGCATTATATTTCATCCATTCCAACCATAGATTAACATCAATAAAACCTGTTTCAGCGGCCATGGTATCTTCAAAGGTGGGGTTTGCAATGGTCATCATGTCTTTAAAGGACTGGATGTGTGGTTTTAATGGATTTGAGACCATATGGGTGGCCCCTTGCCACTCTGGAGAGTGGCACATATCTTTAAGGTAGAAGTGCCCTAGCTTGTTATAGGAACCTTTCTTCCAATACATTCCCATTACATACTGATCTGCATCTGTTGGACTGGGATGCTCAATATTTAGAATTAATTTCATAGGTATACCTCCTCCAGGCTTCCTCAGAGTCATTCTTTGGAGAAGGGATCTACCATGATCATCTACTTTAGATAAGGCACTTTTTGGTTTGTAACCCCAGGCAGGCCCGGCATTCCATCCCGCCGCCCCCCAATGGTTACAATTATGCCCCCATTGTTTGTCAACTACACAAACATAGGGGTCCTTTGAATGAGGGATATCTCTATAGATATTTTGAATCTGTGATGTAGGGAATGGGCATTCTACAATGTCACAGTAATCAAAAGTATAAGTAGCCACACGGGTACATGAAGAATTGTACCAGAAGGTATACCCACTGGCATCTTTGGTGATGGCTACTTGCTGGGTCTTAGTTAGGCTAACTAAGGAGAAGATGTACCAGAGGTACATGGTTGTGCGGTATCTGCTTCCTCTGGGGCAGGAGCTTTCTTGCAATGGGAAGCGTGGATCCAATGTGGCCTGCCGGCCAATTTGACGGAAGTTGCAGTGATCAGGAGAACTTGGAATGGTCCGTCAAATCTTGGTTCCAGGGTGTGTTTCCGCACAAATTTCTTGACTAGAACCCAATCTCCGGGAAACAGGGTACCCGTATCAGATTCGGGATCTGGAATTGAAGAGAAAACTTGGGCATGTATTTTGTTCAAGGCATTTGCAAGTTCAGTTACATAGTCTACTAAAACATCAGTTTGAAGCTGCAACTGTTGCGGGTAATAACAACCTAGTCTGGGTGCAGCCCAAATAGAATCTCATATGGGGATAGTGAGTGCTTCCCTCTAGGTGTGTGCCTAACACTGAATAAAGCTACTGACAAGCTTTCTGGCCAGGGCATCTTTGTTTCTTGTGACATTTTTAACATTCTGGCTTTTAGGGTGCCATTGTAGCGGTACTTACCTTATCCGGGGGCCGGCCGCGGTCCTCTCTTCAAGCCGCGCGCGGTCCTGCGGCTGCACGAGCCGCGCGCGGCTCATCCAACTGCTCAAACAGGAAGGCGGGCAGTGACCGCGAGAAGCGGTCACGTGTCCCGCCTGCAGCTAAGAGCGCGCCGCGAATCTCGGGCGCGCTCTTAAAGAGACAGTGGGAGCCTAAATTGCAAAAAGGCTCCCATTGGCTCCTGTCACGCCAATCACCCCATACACTTACCTGTTGGGGGAGTGGAAGTGACAGGAGCCAATCACGTTAGTTTGAAGGCTACTTATACTTACCCTTTTCCCTTAGTTCCTTGCCCTATCGTGGTTTCTGCTACAGTTCCCTTTAGTGCTTGTTGTGTTCAGTTGTGTTTCTCCGTATTTGACCTTGGCTTTGTATTCTGACTTCGTTTTCGCTTTATCCTTGTCTGTACTGTTTGCCGGCTTGCTGATTCCTGTGTACCAGACCCCGGCTAGTTCTCGTTTACGCTGTCTCTTTGTGCCCTTGACCTCGGATCGCTCCTGACTCTGTACTTCTCCTTTACGTCGAGTCCGGCCACTCTAAGGTCCGGTAGACGTATCTCTCCTCTGTGCTGTCTTCTGTTTTGCTGGATCCTGCGTGTAGGGGTATATACTCGTTACATTACGATAGGGCCATGGACCCCGCAGATTTAGCTCAACAGATGGCGACCCATGAGGCTAGATTTGTAGAGCAGGATCACCGTATGGATCAAATAGCTCAGGCTCTCCAGACGCTCTTAGCTAGAACCATTCCAGCAACCGCACCTAACCCTCCTGCACCCCTGCTTCCTGAAGTATCGACTATGCCTAATGCTACAGCACATTTAACGCCTCCTCCTAGGTATGGAGGGGATTCTAAGACATGCAGAGGGTTCATTAACC
The DNA here is from genome assembly GCF_036172605.1 of Pelobates fuscus. Classification (NCBI taxonomy): domain Eukaryota; kingdom Metazoa; phylum Chordata; class Amphibia; order Anura; family Pelobatidae; genus Pelobates; species Pelobates fuscus. The sequence goes on from NC_086320.1 coordinate 201,112,953, forward strand.
AAATAGAGTTTCATTTTGAAATGTATCCACGTTCATTTCCCACAGAGAGGTCCAAAGTTGGGTTCTTTATGCACCAACTTACCGACAAAGCACTTGAATGGGCAAACCCTATTTGGGAGGCTAATGGACCTATGGTGCATAACTTTCACAGTTTCCTAACAGCTTTTCGCAGAACTTTTGACACTATGAAAAGGTCTAAGAATGCCGCTAGAGCATTAATGAGGGTTAAACAGGGTTCTAGGTCTGTGGCTGATTACGCTATACAGTTTCGTACCCTTGCCTCACAGGTCGATTGGACCAATAATGGGTTAACTACTGCCTTCATGGAAGGCTTATCAGATTCTATATTGGATGAGGTAGCGGCTAAGGAACTTCCTGTTGCCTTAGAGGACCTTATTGACTACCTCATCGATATAGATAATAGGATTCGGGACAGGCTCTATACCAAGAACAGGAATAGACGTTTTGTTACGCCTATTCACCCCAGAGTTAATCCACCGGAGAGTGTAAAAGTATCTGAAGAGGAGCCAATGCAATTAGGGGTTGCCAAACTCTCTGATAATGAAAAATTACATAGGAGAAGAGAGGGACTCTGCCTATATTGTGGTAGGAGAGAACATATGGTAAAGGAGTGTCCTCTGCTCCCGGAAAACTCTCGCACCTAAGACCTTATAGGGGACTGGCCTTGGGTGTGATTTCTAAGTCTCCTACATTGCCTCCTAACCGACTGCTTCTCCCTGTTTCTTTACATATGGGAGAGAGTTGTATAGTTGAAAACATATACGCCCTGGTTGACTCTGGGGCAGCTGAGAATTTTATAGACTCTGGTTTTGTAAAGAAAAACAATATTCCCATCAGGGAGAAGGAGATACCCTTGGCCGTTGAGGCCATAGATGGTAGACCATTGATATCTCCAGTTGTTACTCACGAGACTGCACCGCTACACATGTACACAGGGGTTCTACACTATGAAACCATTCGGTTCCAGGTCATCACCTCTCCCTCTTCACAGTTGGTATTAGGGTATCCATGGTTACGTGCCCACAATCCCATTTTTGACTGGGAGACAGGGCAGATAAAATCATGGAGTGAAGCCTGCCATGAGTCATGTACTATTGAAGTCACGCCTGTGAATTCTATTAACGTTCCTACTGTTCCTCCTTTATCTACGGCTATACCCTCTCAGTATTTGACTTTAAAGACTGTCTTTGATAAAAGAGAGGCTGACAAATTACCGCCTCACAGACCCTACGATTGTGCTATTGATTTGTTGCCTGGTACTATACCTCCCAAGGGCAGGGTGTACCCCCTATCGGTTCAAGAAAACCGTGTCATGGAGGAGTACATTAAAGAATCATTAGAAAAGGGATTTATTAGGAGATCCTCTTCTCCGGCTGGAGCGGGGTTCTTCTTTGTATCGAAGAAAGAAGGTGATTTAAGACCTTGCATTGATTATAGAGGTCTTAATAAAATCACCATCAAAAATGCTTACCCTATACCGTTAATAACAGAATTGTTTGACAGGCTCAAACATGCTACGGTATTCACCAAATTAGATCTTAGAGGAGCATACAATTTGATACGTATAAAAAAGGACCACGAATGGAAGACAGCCTTTAACACTCGGTCAGGTCATTATGAGTATACCGTCATGCCATTTGGGCTTTGCAATGCCCCAGCAGTGTTCCAAGAATTTATTAATGATGTCTTAAGGGACTTTATTCACTCATTTGTTATTGTGTACTTGGATGACATTTTAATATATTCTACAGACATTCACACTCATCACAGACATGTTACGACAGTTCTGAAGACCCTTCTTGCTAATGGTCTTTATTGCAAATTAGAAAAATGTCTATTCGACCAATCCGAGGTCCAGTTTTTAGGGTATTTGATTTCCGCTGAGGGTTTTCGGATGGATCCCCAGAAGCTCGCTGCGGTCATAGAATGGCCTCTGCCGCAAGGTCTGAAAGCCATCCAGCGTTTTCTGGGTTTCTCTAATTATTATAGACGTTTTATCAAAGGTTTTTCGTCTATAGTAGCGCCTATTACTCGTATGACTAAAAAGGATGGCAATACACGTGTCTGGTCTACTGAGGCACTTCAGGCTTTTGACTTTCTTAAGACTACGTTCGCCTCTGCCCCTATTTTACAGCATCCTGTCCCCTCATTGCCATATATACTTGAGGTTGATGCTTCCGATATAGGGGTAGGTGCTGTCTTATCCCAAAGAGAGTCTCCTGACAAGCCATTGCATCCTTGTGGCTTCTTTTCTAAACAAATGTCCAAAGCAGAAAGGAATTATGATGTGGGTAATCGCGAACTCCTTGCTATCATTTTAGCACTCAAAGAATGGAGACATTTGTTAGAAGGCACTAAGGATCCCATCCTCATATTTACGGATCATAAGAACCTGTCCTACCTTAGCGAAGCTAAAAGATTGTCTTCCAGGCAGGCTAGGTGGTCACTGTTCTTGTCTCATTTTAATTATATAATAACCTATAGGCCAGGTGACCGGAACACTAAAGCGGACGCTCTGTCCAGACAATTCGAGACTATTGACAAACAGGAGATTGATGTCACTCCTGTCATTCCCCCAGACAGGATAATAGCAACTACTATATTGTCTATTTCCTCGTCCCTCTTGCAGGCCATACAAGCGAAACAGAGCATGGCACCTGGCGAGAGGCCTAATGATAAATTGTTCGTTGACGTTCCCGAGAGACGGGATATTCTGTCACTGTATCACGATACTAAGACTGCTGGACATCCTGGTATTTCCAAAACAGTGTCAGCCGTTTCTCGGTATTTCTGGTGGGATACCTTACGTAAGGATGTTACTGACTATATAAGTGCTTGTTCTACTTGTGCATGTATGAAAACCTCTCGTAGAGTTCCTTGTGGGCTGTTGCATCCGTTACCCGTTCCCGAGAGACCTTGGTCTAATCTATCAATGGATTTTATTGTTGAATTACCCCCTTCGAATGGTAACACAGTCATCCTAATGATAGTAGATCGGTTTTCCAAAATGGCTCACTTTGTGTCTCTTCGCAAGTTGCCCACTTCCAAGGAACTGGCTCTTATCTTCGCTAAAGAAGTGTTTCGATTACATGGTATTCCCTTATCTATTGTATCCGATAGGGGTAGCCAATTTATTTCCAGGTTCTGGAAAGCCTTTTGTTCGGAGATGGGTATTTCCCTCTCATTTTCTTCCGCTTACCATCCCCAGTCTAATGGAGCTGCTGAACGTGCCAACCAGTCTCTGGAGCAGTACCTCCGTTGTTTTGTGTCTCACCATCAGGACAATTGGTCTGACCTGCTTCCTTGGGCTGAATTTGCTCGGAATAACGCCACTCATGATTCTTCCGGCAAAAGCCCTTTTTACGTTGTCTATGGCCAGCATCCCGTTGTTCTTCCGACTGCATTCTCCTCACAGGGCATGCCAGTTCTGGGTGAGCATTTGGCTGGTTTGCGTAATACTTGGGAGCAGGTTCAGCGTTCTTTGGTGGACTCTGCTGCCCGCCAGAAGGCTCAGGCTGACAAGCATCGCAGAGCGGCTCCTTCCTATGTTGTGGGGGACAGGGTTTTGCTTTCCACACGGAATATTCGCCTCCGGGTGCCTTCTATGAAATTGGCTCCCCGCTTCATTGGTCCTTATCGCATTATACATAAGGTTAATCCCGTTTCTTATGCCTTGGGTCTGCCTAAAAATCTGCGTATACCCAATGTATTTCACACCTCGTTGTTGAAGCCTTACGTACGCAACCGCTATACCCGGAGTACACCCCCTCCCCCTCCTGTCTCTGTGGAGGGTCATGAGGAGTTCGAAGTGTCTGCTGTTATTGACTCTCGTTTCCTCAGGGGTCGGCTTCAGTACTTGGTACATTGGAAGGGTTATGGGCCTGAGGAGCGCAGTTGGATTTCTGCGGATGCTGTTCATGCTCCCCGCCTTGTACGTTCTTTCCATTCGCGTTTTCCTGCCAGACCTGGTCCTGCCCGCCCGGAGGGCGTGTCCTCAGGGGGGGGTACTGTAGCGGTACTTACCTTATCCGGGGGCCGGCCGCGGTCCTCTCTTCAAGCCGCGCGCGGTCCTGCGGCTGCACGAGCCGCGCGCGGCTCATCCAACTGCTCAAACAGGAAGGCGGGCAGTGACCACGAGAAGCGGTCACGTGTCCCGCCTGCAGCTAAGAGCGCGCCGCGAATCTCGGGCGCGCTCTTAAAGAGACAGTGGGAGCCTAAATTGCAAAAAGGCTCCCATTGGCTCCTGTCACGCCAATCACCCCATACACTTACCTGTTGGGGGAGTGGAAGTGACAGGAGCCAATCACGTTAGTTTGAAGGCTACTTATACTTACCCTTTTCCCTTAGTTCCTTGCCCTATCGTGGTTTCTGCTACAGTTCCCTTTAGTGCTTGTTGTGTTCAGTTGTGTTTCTCCGTATTTGACCTTGGCTTTGTATTCTGACTTTGTTTTCGCTTTATCCTTGTCTGTACTGTTTGCCGGCTTGCTGATTCCTGTGTACCAGACCCCGGCTAGTTCTCGTTTACGCTGTCTCTTTGTGCCCTTGACCTCGGATCGCTCCTGACTCTGTACTTCTCCTTTACGTCGAGTCCGGCCACTCTAAGGTCCGGTAGACGTATCTCTCCTCTGTGCTGTCTTCTGTTTTGCTGGATCCTGCGTGTAGGGGTATATACTCGTTACAGCCATTCATGCGTTCCACTTTACCACTACTTTGTGGGTGGTAAGGGGTGTGAAAAGCTAGGGTCACTCCCAGAGCATTCCAAATTTCTTTAGTCACTGTTGCTGTAAAGGCTGGGCCCTGGTCACTTTCAATGACTTCTGGAAGTCCAAATCTACATACAATATCTGCAAGTAGACGTTTTGCTGTTGTCGTGGCAGTGATATTGGCCACTGGGTAGGCTTCTGGCCAGCCTGAGAACATGTCCACTATTACTAGTGCATACTCATGAGGCCCACTCTTGGGCATTTGTATGTGATCAATCTGAATTCTCTGGAATGGGTACATGGGCTTAGCCAGGTGTTTCAAAGGCACCTTGGTTGGTTTTCCTGGGTTGCATTTTGCACAAATGACACCGGCCCTACAGAAGCTGTTGATCAATGTTGTGATTCCAGGTGCTTCATAATACTTTTGTATGAGGGTGGCCATTAAGTCTTTTGACAGATGTGCAGGTCCATGTGCCCATTGGACAACTGCTGGATATAAATTCTTAGGAAGGCAGAATCTAAAGTTGTTGTAATATACTCCATCCTTTAGGACTGCTCCTTTCTTCTTCCACTTCTGTATTTCTTCGGGGGTAATTGTAGCTTGCTGTTCCCGTAAGATTCTTAGGTCAGTAGGAAGAGTCTGCAAGGTAAAAATAGGAAGTTCTTCGTGTCCGGACACTTCTTCATCCACTTCCTGCAATTTTCTTGCTGCTTGCTTAGCAGCCTGATCAGCTAAATGGTTGCCCCTTGCTTCATCTGTATCCAACTTCCCATGTGCCTTCACTTTCAAGATGGCCACTTCTTCAGGGAGTAGGAGGGCATCCATTAGTTCCTTGATTGCAGAGCTGTGTTTGACTGGTGTACCGGCAGTGGTAAGAAATCCTCTTGTTTTCCAAATTAGGCCGAAGTCATGTGCCACACCCAGAGCGTATCTTGAATCTGTGTAGATGTTGGCACGTCTTCCTTCGGAGATTTTGCATGCTGAAGTCAGGGCTTGCAATTCAGCTTCTTGTGCAGACATTGCTGGTGGTAAAGATGATGATTTGATAACTTCATCTGTTGTGGTCACGGCATATCCTGTGTGGTATTTTCCTTCTTCATCAGCATACCTTGAACCGTCCACAAACAGAGTGAAATCAGGATTTGTTAATGGATTCTCATGTACAGTTGGTAAGTGTATTGTCTCCATTTTAATCTGTTCAAAACAGTCATGAGGTGTCTCTGGGTCATAATCATTCACTATGACCAGATCTTGAAATTCATTTTCCAGGAAGTGGCGTGGCCATGCTTCAAGATGGTCAGTTGTTGGGTATTTGACAATGCCATTTTCCTGTAGCTGTGATTCATCCATGGTGGCCCATAATTTTGCCATGGGCCCAAGATCATTCCATGATTTTGTTTTCAACTTGGTGACAGGGACATGTGGAATGGCAGTATCCCAATGACGGTACAAGTATTTGAGTTCTGAAGGTAATTGAATCAAGGCCAGGCTGTTGCCTTCAGAGTCACAGTAGAAGTCTTGAGCAGTGAGTTTCACCTCCACCAGGTGATAAAGCTCATCTTCGTAGCAAGGCTCAGGAGTGCTGTTTGGCTTATACCACATGGTACAGAAGGCATATCCTGGTCCCTCGCAGAGAGGAGCTTGTCCATCATGAAAGGATAAATCAGGATGCATTTTCTTAATGGTACCAGGATGCATTTTCTTAATGGTACCAGTAAAAAGGTAGATGCAGGTTTCATCCATGATAAACCCATAGTGGATACCTCCCTCAGGTAGTGGGAGAAGAGTGGACGGATTGAGAACTTGACATCTTTGTATGGTAATGTTGTCAGGTAACAAGAGATGACATTGGAGGCGTAGGTGTCTTGCAGGAGACACATGCTTGAGTTGTACTTGGTTGATGATGGCAGAAATGTCATGAGGGGCCAAGACAACTAGAGGGTGGCCAAGGACCAGGTCTGCAGTTCTTTCAATGAGTTCTCTTGCTGCAAAAACGGCCCTAAGGCAAGAAGGGGTCCCTCTGGCCACGATATCCAGCTGGCAGGAGAAAAATCCAATAGGCCTTTGACGGCCTCTTAAGTCATTTGTTTGGGTAAGGACTCCTGTAGCATGGCCTTGTCTTTCAGAGACAAACAATTTGAAGGGTTTGGTATAGTCTGGTAGGCCTAGAGCAGGAGCAGATGCAATGGCACGTTTTAGTGTATTGAAATTATCCAGTGCTTCATTGGTCAGGCAGAAAGGGTCTGACTTGAGTGCATCATAGAGTGGTTGCATGAGCAGAGAGGCTTCTGGGATCCATGCTCGGCAGTAGGAAATGAGGCCTAAGAAGGCATGTAGAGATTTTGAAGTCCTTGGAGGTGGAATATCCAGTACTGCTCTAACTCGGTCACGAGTGAGGTGTCTGGTGCCTTGAGATAGACAATGTCCAAGGAAGATTACTGTAGGTTGACAGAATTGCAGCTTGAGAAGTGAAGCTTTGCATCCTTGTTCTGCTAAATAGCAAAGGAGACTAATTGAACATTCTTCAGTTGTTGGTATGTCATCTCCACAGAGCAGTAAATCATCCACATACTGGAGCAGGACAACTTTTGGGTGGTCTGCTTGCCATGGATCAAGGATAGAGCACATGGCCTTTGCAAACTGACTTGGAGAGTTTTGTGCCCCTTGGGGCATGACAGTCCATGTGTACTGTTGCATTTCATGTGTGAAAGCGAACAGGTATTGGCAAATTGGATCCAGTGGTACACTGAAGAAGGTATTGGCCAAATCAATGACTGTGAAGTATTTTGCAGAAGGTGGGACCCCAGAGAGCAGAGTGTGTGGGTTTGGCACAAAAGGGGTGTCCAGGACTGTTGCTTCATTCACTGCACGGAGATCCTGAACCATTCTATACTTCTCTGGTTCACCTTTTGGAGTTTTCTTCTTCACAGGAAATAATGGGGTGTTGCATTTTGATTCACATTTCACGAGAGCACCCTTCTCCAAGAGTGCTTTGATTTGAATTGAAATAGCTGCAGCTTGAGCTGGTTTTAAAGGGTATTGTTGTTTTCTTGGTAACTTTGCTCCTGGAATGAGCTTTACCACCACAGGTGGAACTTTTAGGTGACCTATGTCCTCTGGGCCTGAGGACCATAGTTTTACAGGTACCCTTGTCTTTAGGGCATCTGGAAAATTGGACCTCTGTTCCTTTGCTTCCCCATGGGGTTTTTCTAAATGCAGCATCAGAGGCAGGGAGCACAAGGCTGAGGTGTCTGATACAGATAGAGGGGTAGATAGTTCTACCTGTCCATCTGGAGTGAAGATGATAGATGCCTGCAGGCGTGAGAGGACATCAGCGCCTAACAGGTTAATTGGGCATGTGGAGGATACCACAAAACGAGCAAGCAAGCTGGGGTAGTTGCCAACTCGTAATGGAGTTGTTAAGGGATTGTGTCTTGGTTGGCCATCCACTCCTACACAAGAGACATCGATATTTGACAGAAATGATGGGTCTGGCAGGTCTTGTTCTCGTAGAACACTTCGGGCTGCACCTGTGTCAACAAGAAATGTAGTAGGTTGTCCTTCAATGGGTAGAGTCACAGTGGCAAGTGGCCCCCCTTTATCCCCTGAAGACACTGCCATGACAGGGGTTAATGACACAGGCTTGCCAATTTCCTAATCATCAGGTTCCTCAACTATTGGAACTGTTTTTGAGGCCTTGGGGCTAGGGGCAGGCTTGGACACCTTTTTTGGTTCAGGGCAGTCATTTTTGAAATGTCCTTTGGCTTTGCAATTGAAGCAATATCCATCCTCGGGTTTGGTGCCTTTAGGGACAGGTCCGGTGCGGGACACCATGAGAGGAGCTGAATTGGGCCTTTTAGGAGTCTGGGCAGATTCCAGACCCCTAGCAACTAAGAGTAAGGTATCCAGAGGGACTACCTTATATTCAGGGCGTGCAGCAATGATTCCCTTGCGTATGGAGTCTTTAACACCCTGGACAAATGCACCAGACAGCATTTGAGAATGGATCTTGTCTGTAAGATCAAATCCCAAATCTGTAAACAATTGAAACAGTCTTGCATGAAACCTTTCCACTGATTCTCCTTTGTCTTGTACAATATCAGTAAGGCCAGCAGCCTGATCTGCAAGTTTGTCCTTAGCCCATTCTTTTAGTTGGTTGCAAAAAGTTACTCCGGAGGGGTAGTCAATGTCACTTATAAGCAGATCTGTACTGAGGTGGCGGGCCATGCTGGGCCAGTATGCATCCCCGGCTTTAATAGCACAAATGCTCAGTAAATCACGCCATGCTGCAGAATAAGTCTTTTGAATCTGAACTATTCCTCGGTAAAAAGGCATAGGTTGTTTTTCTGGGTCAGGGAGTGATTTCATCAGGGCACTAGCCTGAGTAGGATTAAAAGCTACATATTTAGGAGGGGCCCGATCCCCCCGGCCCGTATGTCCGAAAGGATCATCGAGGGAACGGCGGGGCGGGGGCCCCGTGGCATCCTGTGAGCTCTGGGATCCCTCCTCATACTCATCTTCATCTGTGACCTGGACCCCTCTGAGCAATGGGGCCACTTGAAGTGTCAGAACCGGGGGAAATGAGGGAATCCCAGAAGCTGGAGTGGCCAGTGGATTATGAGCTTGGGGTGAGTAATCACCGGGAAGTACCGGCATTAGGGGTGCTGGATGACTGGGGACCGCCATATTGGAGGCGTGAAAGGAAGCTGCGTTAGGGTTAAGGGAAGAAGTGGCGGCCATGTTGGATGTGGGCACATCCGGGGCAGACTGTTCCGGACTGGGCATGACCGGGGTCTGGGGAGTGGCTTGGGAAAGGAAGTAGGCTTGGTTTGGATAGGGCAGGGCCAAGGGGTAAGGGAAGGGGTAGGGCCAAGACAACTGGGTAGGGTTTTGGGCGGAACCTGGGGAGGGTGGGTTAGTTGGGCAGGGGTTAGGGGAGGAGGTGGGACATCCGAGATACGGATATGAAACTGAAGGGGTGGGAACCTGGGCTGTGGGAGGGGTGGGAAGGAGAGAGAGCGGAGAGGGATTAGCAGAGGCAGGTGTAGTAGGAGGAGCCAGAGCGGGTGTAGTAGGATTGACAGTAGCAAGGGAGGAGGGGTTAGTGAACTGGGTGGATGCAGACGGGAGGGTAGGATTATTGACGGAGAGAGAGCGTAGGGAGGGAATGGCGGATGAAATGCTTGGATTAGGCAGAGAAGGTAGTGCAGGGATGGATGAGGATGATGGGAATGTTAGGGATGATGATGGGGAAAATAATGATCCATCAGAATTCAGGATCGGACAAACAGGGGAAATGACGGGATGGGTGATGGGAGGATTGGGAGTGGGGAACATGGTCAGCTGGCTGTCACTTATTGCTGACTGAACCTTGGGGATGGACATCCCCTGGGCGCCATTTTGGGGCGCTGGCTGAGGGAATGCCCCAGCAACACAATTATTATGATACACAAACAATTTTACACCTTTGTGATCTATTTCTTCCTCAACCCAACCTTCCTGCTGAATAGCCTTCGCTACTCTGTACCATGCTTCAGCAGTACGCAATAAATCATTATCTGTAAGCTTGCCTTTCTTCTCTGTCAGTAATCTACGCCAGCTTTCTGGCTGCAATCTACCACATGAAGGTACAGCAATTTTACACACTTTAGCAATCTTTTCAACTCCTTTAACCATCTCTTCACCCTCTCTATCCTCAACTAGATCACACGCTAGCCAGCCCTTACCGGGCTTACTCAATCCCTGTCCCATATCCCCCTATAAAAGGCGTCCCAGATATAGGGAAAGGAAAATGAAACAGAACGTCTACAATGCTCGACTGCCACTCGGGAGGGTGGGTCCCCCCAAGTGCATCCCCCCAAGTGCGTCTTCCCAAAAAGTGCGTCTTCCCAAAACGTAGACTAGTCACTAAATCCGCCTACCCGAGGTGGTAGTCACGGATTGGAGCGGGGTGAGAAGTGTGTGACCAATCACTTCTCTCACAAGAGAAATAGGAATGGAAAGTGTAAATAACACAGGAAGTAGAGTAAAAGTAAAAGTAAAGTGAAATTTAGAGACAGACACAGGAGTTTGAATGACTCCCAATTAAACAAAAACAACAATTCAATTGAAATACAGTGCATGCATCACAGTTCAAATAAAATCAACAGTAATCCCTTTCCTTTACTCATGTGACCAAAGTCACCTCCCTCAACCTCGTAGTGTCCCCGCTCGGAGAACAACTTTCGTAAGTTTCACTACCAGCGGCCAAGGATAACAGCTAACACCGGCCCGAAATCCATATGCCTCCCTCGTTACAGCAGTCCACTAAGTGTGGCCACCACTATCCTCACCCCCGTAGCGCCCCTATGAACCCACTCATAAGTCTCACTACCCCGTGGTGATGGAGACAGCAATGCCTGCCCGAATCCACGCACCACAAATAAAAATTGGAATGCCACCAGCCTCAGCGCTCGAAGCTGGAGGGTACCACCTCTCTGCAAGCAGAGCTATGTGCACAATGAGGCTAGCTAGGCTATCAAAGTGACACCATGGGGAATCCCCAGGAAGCAATGAGTCTACACCCCCTCCACAGATTCCCCCAACTTCTTTTTCCTTACTGCTGCAGCTACCCAGCACCTAAAAGAGGTAAACAGGCAAAGAAGACCCCCAGGAAAACTTCCACAGGTCCACCCCCCTTTTTCCCTACAGCCACAGCCACGTGGCTCCTAAAAGGAGTAAACAGGCAACAGAGGACCCCAGGCACACACCCCCAGGTCCACCCCCCTTTATCCCAAAAGGGGTAAACAGACAAACAGAGGACCCCCAGGCAAACTACCACAGGTCCACCCCCCTTTATCCCAAAAGGGGTACACAGATAAACACTCTACCCGGGCACTTAAACTAAAGACAGACCAATACCAACACACCCAGGCAACAGATAGACTAAATGCAGGTAAACAGGTGGGTAACAACAAGACACCGGGCAAGATATTACCTGTCTTTGATGTCCTCCCGGTAGCAGTCACAGACACGTGGACGGGTCAATCAAAGGGGCTGGAATCATACCGGATAGGCTCTGCAGTAGTCTCTACCGTGTACAGGGAGGTGATAAATCTCCTTTCCTTCCCCCCGGATTCCTCCGTCCAACAGCGTCTTCCTTAGGACGGCTTACCGGCCAGAGGCCATAGCCCGGTGCCCCACGTTGGATGCGCCAAATTGATGTAGATTAATTTAGAAATAAACAAATATGTTTAAATATCTATCTGTTCCTGTCCAAATCTGAGATAATTAAATTGCGTATACGCAGAAGTAAGTTCACACTGACACACGGAGTTCAGGTTAAAATAACTTCGAGAAAATTTATTAGCATCTGATTAAAAGCGGGCTCGCAGACCCTTATAAGAGCAAAATTACATCATCACTGTATATCAAGATATCAGTAAATAAACATCATTAATTGGATTAAATGTTAAGTGGCTATGTCAATGTCCACCCATCAATATTATTAATTGGCTCAAGAACTAAGTGGTTAGCTAGGTGTCCTCCCACCGGGAGGTGGTATTGTTCTGGACACGGGTGTGGACAGATGGCTCAAGCGCCATCTTACCCAGCACGAGGCTTACTCGGTGGGCAAGGGGGCTTGGGCGTCATTTTGCGTAGTTAGTGATGTCAGACTCGTGGTCAGGTTCAGGGTTCTTTTTATGAATAGAACATTTCATTAGGCCAGCTTCCCATGGCCTTGGCTATACTTTGTTGCATGTTACAGGAGATTCAGTAATTCCGGGGTTAGTCATGTCTTTATAGAAAATACAGTCTCTATTCATTACACTAAATGCTGTTAGGAAATTCTGTCATGTAATGTAGTTTAAAATGGAGGATCTGTCAGGTAATGTGGGTTAAAATGGAGTTAGTGCAAAAATTCAACACAGGTTCAATACAGGTTTTTAATAATTCTACATCAGTAGGACACTGACTGGCTGCTATTAGCTTACACTGGAAACCTTTTTTCTTTGTAAAAGCACGCTATAGAGACACCAGATATGAGTGGCAACTGTCAAAGTACGCTGGCAGGGTTGTGCAGGGCACACGCTGAAGGAAGGCCTGACAGAGCCGCTTGAAGGACACTGACTGGCTGCTATTAGCTTACACTGGAAACCTTTTTTCTTTGTAAAAGCACGCTAAAGAGACACCAGATATGATTGGCAACTGTCAAAGCACGCTGGCACAGGTCTGCAGAGTACCCGCTGAAGTAGGCCTGACACCCAGATGCTTGCAGACAACTAACTGCTCTTCTATTACAGTGAAAAAAAATTATTTATTTTAAATCTAAAAACCAAAGAAAAGAAAATGTTACTTGCGCTTTTTCCTTAATCCCTATGTATATTTAGGGATTAAGGAAAAAGCGCAAGTAACATTTTCTTTTCTTTGGTTTTTACTATATATTGGGGCTGATGTGTGTTGTAGTCCTTGCAGCTTAAGCGCAGGACTTCTCTTTTTGTATTTTAAATCTAAAGCTTAAGCTATTGTAAAAACAGATATGAGTGGTGACACTGGGCAAGTGGGCACAGTATCCAATGTGAACCTCACACAGAAGCTGGCAGGCAGGCAACTGCTCTTCTATTACAGTGAAAACAAATTATTTATTTTAAATCTAAAGCTTAACCTATTGTAAAAACAGATATGAGTGGTGGCACTGACTGTGCAAATGAGCAAGGCATCCAACCTGACACAGAAGCTGGCAGGCAGGCAACTGCTCTTCTATTACAGTGAAAAAAAAATATTTATTTTAAATCTAAAGCTTAACCTATTGTAAAAACAGATATGAGTGGTGGCACTGACTGTGCAAATGGGCAAGGCATCCAACCTGACACAGAAGCTGGTTGGCAGGCAACTGCTCTTCTATTAGAGTGAAAAAAAAATATTTCTTTTAAATCTAAAGCTTAACCTATTGTAAAAACAGATATGAGTGGTGGCACTGGGAAAGTGGGCACAGTATCCAATGTGAACCTCACACAGAAGCTGGCAGGCAGGCACCTGCAATTACATTACACAGGAAAAAAAAAAGCAGCCTGATGTTATAGCCCTAAAAAGGGCTTTTTGGGGTGCTGTCCTTACAGCAGAGATCAGATGAGTCCTTCAGGATTGTAGTGGACACTGAATACCCTAGCCTAGCTATCAATTTCCCTATCTAATCAGCAGCAGCTAAACTTTCCCTCCTCTCACTAAGCATGCAGCTTCAGAATGAATCGAAAATGGATGCTGGGAGAAAGGTTGGAGGGTGTGGAAGGGAGGGTGTGCTGCTGATTGGCTGGAATGTGTCTGCTGACCGAGAGGCACAGGGTCAAAGTTTGCCCAATGATGACGAATAGGGGGCGGATCGAACTGCGCATGTGTCCGCCCGCCGCGGCGAACGCGAACACGCTAAGTTCGCCGGGAACTGTTCGCCGGCGGACAGTTCGGTACATCACTACCTGACAGTTGTGCAGAAAACCATCACTGACACCCTCCATAAGGAGGGAAAGCCTCAAAAGGTAATTGCGAAGGAAGTTGGATGTTCCCAAAGTGCTGTATCAAAGCACATTAATAGAAAGTTATGTGGAAGGGAAAAGTGTGGAAGAAAAAGGTACACAAGCAGCAGGGATGACCGCAGCCTGGAGAGGATTGTCAGGAAAAGGCCATTCAAAAGTGTTGGGACTGAGGCTGGAATCAGTGCATCAAGAGCCACCACACACAGACGGATCCTGGACATGGGCTTCAGATGTCGTATTCATCTTGTCAAGCTGCTCCTGAACAACAAACAACATCAGAAGTGTCTTACCTGGGCTAAAGAAAAACAGACCTGGTCTGTTGCTTGGCGGTCCAAAGTCCTCTTTTCTGATGAGAGAAGCTTTTGCATCTCATTTGGAAACCAAGGACCCAGAGTCTGGAGGAAGAATGGAGAGGCACACACTTGCAGATGCTTGAAGTCCAGTGTGAAGTTTCCACAGTCTGTGTTGATTTGGGGAGCCATGTCATCTGCTGGTGTTGGTCCACGGTGCTTCATTAAGTCCAGGGTCAACACAGCCGTCTACCAGGAGATTTTGGAGCACTTCATGCTTCCTTCTGCAGACGAGCTTTATGGGGATGCTGACTTCATTTTCCAGCGGGACTTGGCACCTGCCCACACTGCCAAAAGCACCAAAGCCTGGTTCAATGACCATGGGATTACTGTGCTTGATTGGCCAGCAAACTCGCCTGACCTGACCCCATAGAGAATCTATAGGGCATTGCCAAGAGAAAGATGATAGACATGCGACTGAACAATGCAGAAGAGCTGAAGGCCGCTATTGAAGCATCCTGGTCTTCATAACACCTCAGCAGTGCCACAGGCTGATAGCTTCCATGCCACACCGCATTGAGGCAGTAATTGCTGCAAAAGGGGCCCAAACCAAGTACTGAGTCCATATGCATGCTTTTACTTTTCAGAGGTCTGATATTGTTCTATGTACACACCTTGTTTTATTGATTGCATGTAATATTCTGATTTAGTGAGAATGTGGATTTGGGGTTTTCATGAGCTGTAACCCATAATCATCGCACTTATGACAAATCACGGCTTGAACTATCTTGCTTTGCATGTAACACCTCTGTCTCATTTATTTGTTTCCCCTTTTACATTGTGTTACTGAAATGAATTAACTTTTGCATGATATTCACCTGTAGATGCATACAGGCTTAACATAGGCGTGTGTGTGTACACTTTTTTAAACATAAACAAACTAAATAATAACAGGCTGAACATAAGTGACGAATTACAATACAGTTGCAAGAAACAGTTGCTATACAGTTGCAAGAAAAAGTATGTGAACCCTTTGGAATGATATGGATTTCTGCACAAATTGGTCATAAAATGTGATCTGATCATCATCTAAGTCACAACAATAAACACTCACAGTCTGCTTAAACTAATAACACACAAAGAATGAAATGTTGCCATGTTTTTATTGAACATACCATGTAAACATTCACAGTGCAGGTGGAAAAAGTATGTGAACCCCTAGAATAATGACATCTCCAAGAGCTAAGAGATGTCAGGCAACTGGAGTCCAATCAATGAGATGAGATTGGAGGTGTTGGTTACAGCTGCCCTGCCCTATAAAAAACACACACCAGTTCTGGGTTTGCTTTTCACAAGAAGCATTGCCTGATGTGAATGATGCCTTGCACAAAAGAGCTCTCAGAAGACCTACGATTAAGAATTGTTGAATCTCCAAAACGTTGTATCTCCAAAAGCCTTGCTGTTCACCAGTCCACGGTAAGTCCACGGTATAAATGGAGAAAGTTCAGCATTGCTGCTACTCTCCCTAGGAGTGGCCGTCCTGTACAGATGACTGCAAGAGCACAGCGCAGACTGCTCAATGAGGTAAAGAAGAATCCTAGAGTGTCAGCTAAAGACTTACAAAAGTCACTGGCAAATGCTAACATCCCTGTTAGCGAATCTACAATACGTAAAACACTAAACAAGAATGGATTTCATGGGAGGATACCACAGAGGAAGCCACTGCTGTCCAAACAAAACATTGCTGCACGTTTACAGTTTGCACAAGAGCACCAGGATGTTCCACAGCAGTACTGGCAAAATATTCTGTGGACAGATGAAACCAAAGTTGAGTTGTTTGGAAGAAACACACAACACTATGTGTGGCGAAAAAGAGGCACAGCACACCAACATCAAAACCTCATCCTAACTGTTAAGTATGGTGGTGGGGGCATCATGGTTTGGGGCTGCTTTGCTGCGTCAGGGCCTGGACGGATTGCTAACATCAAAGGAAAAAATTAGTTTCCAAGTTTATCAAGACATTTTTCAGGAGAACTTAAGGCCATCTGTCTACCAGCTGAAGCTCCACAGAAGATGGGTGTTGCAACAGGACAATGACCCAAAGCATAGAAGTAAATCAACAACAGAATGGCTTAAACAGAAGAAAATACGCCTTCTGAAGTGGCCCAGTCAGAGTCCTGACCTCAACCCGATTGAGATGCTGTGGCATGTCTTCTAGAAAGCGATTCACACCAGACATCCCAAGAATATTGCTGAACTGAAACAGTTCTGTAAAGAGGAATGGTCAAGAATTACTCCTGACCGTTGTGCACGTCTGATCTGCAACTACAGGAAACGTTTGGTTGATGTTATTGCTGCCAAAGGAGGTTCAACCAGTTATTAAATCCAAGGGTTCACATACTTTTTCCACCTGCACTGTGAATGTTTACATGGCGAGTTCAATAAAAACATGGCAACATTCTATTCTTTGTGTGTTATTAGTTTAAGCAGACTGTGATTGTCTATTGTTGTGACTTAGATGATGATCAGATCACATTTTATGACCAATTTGTGCAGAAATCCATATCATTCCAAAAGGTTCACATACTTTTTCTTGCAACTGTAGATTACTGCAGTATAGTAAATGCTTGAGCATACATGTCGGTGGGAAAAACAAGGCAGGAGCATCAAACATAAGAAATATCTGACATGTAGGTTTTAAAATGATTAAATAAGTGTTATGCACTAGAAGAGAAATGGCATGAGATTAGGCTAAAAAAAAGTGAAGGTATCTCTCAGTAGGGCTATAGAAATTAAAACAAAAAACAGTATCAAACATGGTGTGTTAAAGTTGATTAGGCTTACACTTTGCCTGAGTTGGATAAACTGTGGATAGATGTCTGAACAGGGTAGTAACAGTCAGAAGCGAGAGAACAAACTAGGTTCACCAGTCTGAGCTTTAAATGTAGATTAAGTTTAAGATACTGAGAGACTGATACGTTCTAGAAATATAGTAGCATAATAACAGCGTTAAACCCTATAAAATGTTGTTGCTTTCGTGCCGATGGGTTAAGGGTAGCCTAGGTTAGAGTCCCTGTCTGGAGACTTATCTTGGCCGGCAGCCAGCTCCCAAAGTTAGAAAGTCAGCCAATACCCTGGCTGGGCTTCCATCTTCCTTGTGTATATTGTCCACTCCAGCTCGGTAGCCCATGGGTTGAGGTGCTGATGGATCATATGCCGCGTGGATGTGGTCTTAGTGAGGCATATAGAGTCTGTCTCGTGGTTGCCGGAGTGTGGCCTATTGGCCCTTGCTTGGGCCAGTGTGACTGGCTAGGGCGGTGTAGGGGCTGGACAGATGGTCTCCTACCTCGCTTCCCCAGTCGTGCAGAGTTGGGCCTGCACATGCGGAAAGTAATAAATTTATTTTGCCCCATGATGCGCAGTTCGTTTTTTGCGTGGTCCGGTCTTGAGGCTCCCTGCAGAGTCTCAGCATATCTGTGCGGTAGGCTCGGGCGTACCCTTGGAGTTGCTGCAGGGGCTTGGCATATCGGCTGCTGTGATGATCTCTGCTTTGCTGCTCGAGGTGCACGTCGGCCTTGCCTGCATGTGACGTCCCATATGGGAAATGCTTGTTTTTGACCTGGAGGTGAGTCAAGGCTGTGTAGTCGTTGCTCAAACAACCCTGGGGCACCGGAAGTTGGTTTCCCTGTACTGGCACTCCCCTGGAGGTCTCCTGGGCCTGGCCCTGAGAGGGACCTCCGCAGGTGCTGACCCCTCGTGGTTGTGTGTTGGGAGGGAGTTGTTGCATTTCCCTGCCAGGTCTCCTGTGGGGTGCACTGTGAAGATGAGTGAAGCAGCTTCTCAGCGACTGAGGGTGTCATACGGGCTTCAAATTTCTCCCAGAAGGCAGTAAAAATTGTATTTAATCGTAGCTCCGTTTCCCGCCATGTGTTGTGTGGGTCGGCGGTGTGGTAGGCATCCTCCATTTTGGAGGCCGCAGGGACAGTTGTCTCGGGGCTCCTTAGAGCCTGTACTGGCTCATTGCTTTGCCAAGGTATCATGTGGGGGTAGACCGAGATGACCCCACCGGTTCGGGGGGGGGGGGAGACTCACCTCCAAATACCCGGCATGGTGTGGCCGCAGGGGAGCGGCCGTCTCCCCTGCACCTGCCATGCCTGTAGGCCTCACCATGAGTAGAGCTCGATCTATTGCTTGAGCGGTGTTGGTCTGTTCACTTCGATGCCCTCTCTCGTGTGGTGGCCTTGTAACCTCGATTGAGTGCCTGTGTGGCAGTGAAATTCAGCTTTGAGTGCCTAGTTTAGCAATTGCTGCTGAGATGAACGTCCTCACAGCTCTGCGGTCAGGCCCCGCCCCCCCATGGATACATTTTGTTGGAGAGTATAAACTTCAGAAAAATTGGATCTCTGGGGTGACAGAGGGTATTGTCATTAAAATGTAAATATTTCAGCAGCAACTCATATCTTGCTCTAGACATGGTTTGGGTGTACACTGGACTAGAACAGATAGGGTTGGTGCTCCATTAAGAGCGAATTGATGGCTTCTTTATAATCCCCATGAACATTGTAAGAGCCCAGAATTTTTTTTAAGTTCAGGGACATCTGTGGGATGCCAAGCATTCTCCCTGACTGCATAGCTACCTGGATTGGTATCATTAAATTGGGTTGCATATAAATTAGTCTGGGAAGCAAACTCCTCCCAGATGATATCCCCTAAAAATAGCTCCATATATTGCATAGAGGAGAAGTCATCCACATTGATATTAATGCCTGCATTGGCACTAAAAGCGGGGATGTTGGGCTCAGCTAACTGTGGAGGTATCCAGTCCTCCTCCACATTCGGCGTAGCAGGGAAAGCACAGCTTCTTTTTGCAGCCGGCTCACACACAGATGACACATCACTAGACGTGTTAGAAAACTGATCTTTGTCAAAATCGGATGCAGTGTCAGTGACGTCATCCAAACTGCACATGCGCTGCATATTTCACCAACACACTAACTAACTGACTAAACGAACAAATTACTAACACACAATTCATTTTTTTTTTTTTTTTTTTTTTTTTTACTAAAACAGATAAAAATTGATTAAAACAGACAAAATGAGACTAAAACTTCCTTTAGCAGCAATCCTATACTAACTCCTGCAAAAAGAAGCTAATGGAGATTTGAGGGAAGGAAACTTACTGACTAAAATAGATTAAGACAGAATGAGACAGACTAAAACAGAATAAAACACAGCTGTTTAACATAAATTTAACCCTTAAGGACAAATAAAACAATTACTGGTACAAATGCACTGCTGTAACAGATTTGGCATAGAAGGGGTTAAAATGATTTTTTATTAAGTTTTAAAACTTTTTACACGTTCTGGAACACTTCTGGCAACACTGCTGGCTACAATATATCAGTATCTCTGTCTCTCTCCCTCACAAAACGCTACAGAGGAGAGAGGGGCAGAGATCACTGTCAAAGTGAGTACTTGTAACACCCACTTTGACAGCAGCCAATTATAAGCCACTCATTTTCCGTTGTCACCGGTTCTCAAGGGTATGTTTCCAGTGACGGTCATAACCCGTCAGTGGTCCTTAAGGGGTTAAAGGGAAACTATTGGCTTGGTATACAAAATCTTTAAGCGCACACATATTGTGTATTAGTTATTATTAGTATTGCTGTGTTAAGAAACCACAATGCTTAGGGAGGTTTTGCAGCTATTAGAACTTTATTTTTAACTTTTTAGGCACTATTTTCCATTTGTTTCTCAGTAGCTCTGAATAGTCCAACAAGCAAAGGACCCGTTGTGTCTCCTACTCCATTTAATAATTTTAGTTTATAGTGTATCTACTTATGTTGAAAATTAGGCAAGGTTAGCCCTTTAACATATATCAGTTTCATAGAATGCTTCTTGTGCTGCAACTTGTGCCATAATCGTGTGTGATGTCATAATCTTGTGTGATGTCATAATTGTGCATGACGTTCTTTACTTGCTTTAGTTCTGAGAACTGCTTTGTTGTGGAGTAGTTGGAGTGGGCAGGTGAAAATTAACTAGGATGGGGAAGCGAATGATATATATGAGTCTAATGGTGGTGAGAATCTTAAACAGACTGAGAGCAAAAACAAAAAAGGTGAGCTCAACACATGTGCAAATAAAAAAAGTCAAAAGTGTGAAAAGAAGAAGAAAGGAAAAAAGTATTTTGCTGCAGAAAAAATGCACAAAAAGTGTGCAAACAAAGAAAATAAAAAAATGTGACAGAGCAGCACAAGCGAACATGATGAATAAGTGCACAAAGAGCACGCAGACCTGCAGACTTGGTGTCCGTTCTATCAGTGTGCAGGCTAATATGGTAGAAAAAGATGAACCAATGGAGTATATAAATGCAGGAAACACCAGGAAGAAGAAGCCAAAACAAGAATCGATGGACACCAGCTAAAAAATGGGCTAAATAGACATCAAATTTGTCTTTTAAGTTTGTTTTTACATTTCATTTCAGCCTGCATTTTTTCCCACCATCCGCATCCTTATCGGAACGTATGTACCCTATTAGCTATTAAAACTATTATTTTGTGGGGGAACAGTGGAAGCCACAAGGCCGAACCAAATGGCCGACAGCACTGCTCCCCACACAGCACAATCAATGACCAGCGACTGGGCAGCAGCCTTCGAGGCAAGATTTGATGCCATATGCAGGCGATTCTGGGAACACCTGGAGAACAAGCGCCAGCCACCAGCCCCAACACAGGTCAGCATTATGGCCAGAGCACCACCGACACAGCAGCCAGCCAAGGATCTGTCCTCTGAATGGCGAAAGACCAAGGCGCAGTCGGAGGGGCACCAACCGGGCAAAGCAACTAACAGAACTACCTACTATCATCATGACGGCCCATCAGGGACTAGAGCCACCTAGGGGGCGACCCCTAATCACCACCCACACCTGCGAAGGAAAGCACGACGTCAGCGGAAACATGCAACTCTGCGCAGCCCCACACCGGGGAAGGACTCCCTGGTAATGACTCCCCAGAAATGAGGCAAGTCCGTGGTCCAGTGGTACCGGCTCTCAGAAGGTCCCCGAGCAGGAGGGGTGCCTCACCTGGACAGCGCTGTGCAGCTGACCCAGTTCACAATATGAGGACTCTTTCTCCACCTACCAAAGGCAACACACGCTTACTAGTTTAATGTGTGTAGTGATAGTGTCCTATATCCCGAAACCCATGCAGAAAAGTTAAGTCTCCTTTGAAAACTTGTGTGGTTTTATGATATGTTTTCTCTCTCATGCCACTCACATGGTAGACATGTTGAAACGCACCCATACACATTTGTGTGCCTAATCCAGCTTGGAAGTACACCTAATGCTTTTCACAGCTTGTAGAGCCTATATACATTTTACCTTAGTAGACTCACCCTAGCTTTGTACTCTGCTTTTATGTATTTAGCTGATCTCATTCAGTACGCTTAGCTAAGCACTGACTATAGTTTAATTTGCTACGGTAAAGTCTGTACACCTTCTAAGAGCCAGTACTAGTAATATGTTTTTCTCACTTAAATAATTAATCTATGTACCTAGCGTGTTCCATAATATTAGCCTGTTTAAAGTCCCTATATAATTTGTGCTATGGGAACTGTCCCACTTAAGCCTGTACTCACATGACTTTCAATCCTTATGTCAGCATTTTCACTCTGTCTAGTACCGACTCTTTCTTCTTATATAGCTGACACAGAGACTTATCTTGAGACTTTTATACTTTATAATATAAAATGTGCACCGATGATGTATGCCTAACACATGTTTATAAATGTTGAATTGACAGGCGAACAACTGCTGTTGTGGCATTGTATGTCTCTTTGTTTTTTCACAAGCACAATAAAATAAAGAATTAAAAAATATATATATTATTTTGTATGTTAAATAATTTTGCTATGTGTATTTTCACATTTAATGTATGATAGAAAGCAGCTATAACACTTCTGTAATATTAAACTTGGGGAAAAGTGCAGCATTATAGGAACACTCCAAGCAAAGCTTATAGGATCTGGTTGAATAAAGTAAAAATCTTGTAAATATCACTTTTATTGTAAATGATGCACATATTTTACCAATCAGCGAAAGCCATGATACTATAAAGATGGGTACGTGGGGGTGACTCTGAGTATGGATTGTGTTGACTTATTGTTATACATTTTACTGGGATTAAATATCAAGTCCACTAGCCACTGCCAGCCTGAGAGCCCATGGCACACTCACCTGGGCTAATTTACTGCTTTTGCTAATTGATCACCTTCAAATGGAAAGTAGTAAGTATAAATTAGGAACCCTGCATTGTATATGCAACAGAATGTTTAAGTAATAGTGTATTATCTTTGCTGTACCATTAACCCCTTAAGGACGCAGCCAAATGTACATGTTGTGATCAAAACAAAACGTAAACAAAAACTGGAATTTGTGCTATTTGTCTGTTCAGGCGTAATTCGTGCACCCACGCTTATTATATATCATTTTATTCAGGGGAAACAGGGCTTTCATTTAACATCAAATATATCGGTATGAAACATAATTTAGTATGAATAAAATATAAAACAATGGGGAAAAATAAGAATTTTTAAAAATTATTTAGTTCTATGTGACATTCTAACTGTGATTGTCATAATACTGTTTGCTTTTACTGCAATACAATACACATATTTGTATTCAGCGATGTCTCACGTGTAAAACAGTACCCCCTATATACAGGTTTTATAGTGTTTTGGGAAGTTACAGAGTCAAATATAGCATGTTAAATTTTTCATTTTTTTCACATTGAAATTCACCAGATTGGTTACGTTGCCTTTGAGACCGTATTACAATGACGATATCGGCAGTGAAAGTGACATTTTTTGCATTTTTCACACACAAATGGCACTTACACTGACGATATAATTGTTGTGATACGTTTTACTGTTTTTAAACACTAATATTTGTGTTCAGCAAAGTCTCCCGAGTATAACAGTACCCCTCATGTACAGGTTTTATGTTTTTTTCAAAAGTTACAGAGTCAAATATAAGGCTTGCGTTTTAGTTTTTTCACATTGAAATTCGCCAGTTTGGCTATGTTGCCTTTGAGACCGTATGGTAGCCCAGGAATAAGAATTACCCCATGATGGCATACCATTTGCAAACGTAGACAACCCAAATGGGGTATGTCCAGTCTTTTTTAGCAGCCAAAGTTAGTGTTAATATTTTAAAATGCAAAAAACTAATTTGAACGCCAATTTTGGCCAGTGTTTGGGGGTAATTTTCATTCCTGGGCTACAGTATGGTTTTAAAGGCAACATAGCCGACCTGGCGAATTTCAATGTGAAAAAAATGAAACGCAAGCCTTATATTTGACTTTGTAACTTTTGAAAACACCATAAATCCTGTACACAGGGCCGCCACCAGAAATGTTGGGGCCCCTAACTCAGCTCAGGGTCTGGGCTCCCTGGGGCCCGCCTCCAATCCCGCCCACAGGGTCCGCCTCCAAATCCCGCCCACAGGAATACACACAGACACAAAAACACACACTGATACAAAAGGACACAGACACACACACACACAAAAATACATACTAACAGACACACATACTGAAACAGAAATACACGCATATAGACATACGTACTGACACACACATACTGAGACATACACACATATACAGACACACAGGCATACATAGTGACAGATAGACACATACTAACATACATACAAACACACATGCATGAGGACTTACACATACATACACCGACATTACATACATACACACAGACATACATTAATTCATACTGGCATACATACATATATACATACATACAGACATACTGACATACTGACATACACACACAGACAGTCACAGACATTCTGGCATACACACAGACATTCTAACATACACACAGACATACTGACATACACACAGACATACTGACATACACACAGACATTATGACATACATACAGACATTCTAACATACACACAGGCATTCTAACATACACACAGACATTCTAACATACACACAGACATACTGACATACACACAGACATTCTAACATACAGGTATACACACCATATATATAACAGTTGCCTGGTATTCGCACTGCATATCCATATCGGTGATTCAAGCCTTTTTTAAGTGGAATTAGCTCCTGGATTTACCTATTTCATTGCATCCACAATGATATAATTGTTTCTCTATATTTTGGGACAGATTTTTGGTGAAATTTCTGCCTACATCCAGTTTTGAGCACTCCATTTTAAGTCAGACTCCCTCATCCCTGAGTGTTGCTTTAGGCATACCAGACTAACCTATTTTAACATACACACAGACATACTGACATACACACAGACATTCTAACATACACACAGACATACTGACATACACACAGAAATTCTAACATACACACAGACATTCTAACATACACACAGACATTCTGACATACACACAGACATACTGACATGCACACATACATACTGACATACACACATACATACTGACATACACACATAAATACTGACATACACACAGACATTATGACATACACACAGACATACTGACATACACACAGACATTCTAACATACACAAATACATTCTAACATACACACAGACATACTGACATACACACAGACATACTGACATACACACAGACATTATGACATACACACAGACATTCTAACATACACACAGACATACTGACATACACACAGACATTCTAACATACACAAAGACATTCTAACATACACACAGACATACTGACATACACACAGACATACTGACATACACACAGACATTATGACATACACACAGACATTATGACATACATACAGACATACTGACATACATACAGACATACTGACATACACACAGACATTATGACATATATACAGACATACTGACATACACACAGACATACTGACATACACACAGACATTCTAACATACATACTGACATACATACAGACATTCTAACATACACAAAGACATTCTAACATACACACAGACATTCTAACATACACACAGACATTCTAACATACATACTGACATACATACAGACATACATACATTCTGACATACACACAGACATTCTAACATACACACAGACATTCTAACATACACACAGACATACTGACATACACACAGACATTCTAACATACACAAAGACATTCTAACATACACACAGACATACTGACATACACACAGACATACTGACATACACACAGACATTATGACATACACACAGACATTCTAACATACATACTGACATACATACAGACATACATACATTCTGACATACACACAGACATTCTAACATACACACAGACATTCTAACATACACACAGACATTCTAACATACATACTGACATACATACAGACATACATACATTCTGACATACACACAGACATTCTAACATACACACAGACATTCTAACATACACACAGACATTCTAACATGCACACAGACATACTGACATACACACAGACATTCTAACATACACAAAGACATTCTAACATACACACAGACATACTGACATACACACAGACATACTGACATACACACAGACATGATGACATACACACATACATTCTAACATACATACTTACATACATAAAGACATACATACATTCTGACATACACACAGACATACTGACATACACACAGACATACTGACATACACACAGACATTCTAACATACACACAGACATTCTAACATACATTCTGACATACACACAGACATACTGACATACACACAGACATACTGACATACACACAGACATTCTAACATACACACAGACATTCTAACATACATACTGACATACATACAGACATACATACATTCTGACATACACACAGACATTCTAACATACACACAGACATTATGACATACATACAGACATACTGACATACACACAGACATTCTAACATACACACAGACATTCTAACATACATTCTGACATACACACAGACATACTGACATACACACAGACATACATACACAAATACAGCTAATTTGTCTTACCTTTTTTTGCAGGTGGAAGGCTGTGGCTGATGGGAGTCGGCGTGGCTCCTGCGGGCTGCGGCCTGTCTTTCTTGCCTCCCGCGCGGCGCTGAGGGGAGGGAGATGGGAGGAAGTAACGGCCACTTCCTCCCAGTAGTACTTTGCGGCTGGGATTTTTTTAAAGGGGCCCGGTCGCGCTATTGCACGGCCGCAGCACTGACCGGGCCCCTGAAGATACAGGGCCCATCGGGTGGCCTAAGTGAGTGGGCCACCCGATGGGCCCCATCAGCATGCGCTACACGTGGGGCCCGGGCGGCCGGGCCCCCCAGGGCCGACGGGCCCGTGACAACCGTTATGGTGTTCACCCCCTGATGGCGGCCCTGCCTGTACCTGAGGGGTACTGTTATACTCGGGAGACTTTAGTATATATTAGTGTTTCAAAACAGTAAAACGTATCACAACAATTATATTGTCAGTGTAAGTGCCATTTGTGTGAGAAAAATTCAAAAAATTTCACTTTCACTGACGATATCGTCGTTGTAATACATTTTACTGTTTTAAAACACTAATATTTGTGTTCAGCAAAGTCTTCCAAGTAAAACAGTACACCCCCCCCCCCCCCCCCCATGTACAGGTTTTATGGTGTCTTGGAAAGTTACAGGGTTAAATATAGTGCTAGCAAATTAAGTTCCCTGAACTTTCGGCCTGGGTTGTCAGGCAGGTCCTGCAAATTGTAATTAATTAGATGGCCTAATTATGTAAAATAATAATATATACGTAGAAATATATATATATATATATATATATATATATATAAAACAGGAAGAGGCTGAAATGGGAATACAAAGAGATCTTCACAATATCAGTCCCTATACCCTAAAAGAAAGCTGTTCATAAGTCTAAGGCAGCAAATTGCCAGTATAGAACATAGATGAAATCTATGAAAAATAATACATTTTATTAACCCCTCTTAAGGAAAAATAATAAACAAATAATAATGGTAAAAGTGTATATACAGTGAAAGAATATAAAAATATATATATACAGGAATCATCTATTGTGTGCTATGTGTACAGCACACCAATAGGCTCCTAAGTTGGCAACTGAGATAACAGTATAAATTGTTGCTAGTAGTACATATGCAACAATGTCTCAGTAGCCAGTGTAACTGTTGTGTGTATAAACGGAAACCAGAATTAATCACGAGAATAAAGTGACCTCAATAACTTGAGATTAATATAGATGCAAATATAATGCAAACAGTCATCACCAGATCAGCCAAACTTTCATATTTTGCCCCTATGATACATCTATGGGCAAGATACATAGATGATAATTAATCGTTTGGAAAGGCACATCTAATGATTTTATTCGATTTGTGGTCCTATTAAATGACAATGACTGTAATCTCAGATTCACCTCTGAGTTCGGAGGGAAAACCCTTAACTTTTTGGATTTGACTGTTTCTACTGACAATCAATCATCAATTCAAACCACTCTTTTCAAGAAATCGACTGCTTCAAACAGCCTTCTGGATTGGGGCAGCTTTCATCCTAAACCCCTCAAGCAAGGCATCCCTATAGGCCAATACTTAAGGGCCCGTAGGAATTGTAGCACCATCCAGGAATTTCAAATTCAAGCTGATAGCCTGCGACTACAGTTTAGGGATTAAGGCTACCCCAACCGGTAACCGGTGTTTGAAAAAAGCATACAGGAGAGCCTTGGAGTCAGACAGAGAGACTCTTTTGAGCAAAAACAAGCCTGTAACATCTACTATCTCCCGTCCTCGTATGATTGCAACTTATGACGCTGGATGGGATAGAGTAAATTCTGGCCGCTTCTAACGGGGGATGTTCATCTCAAAAAGATTTTGGGACAAAGAGTGGAAATAACAGCACGCAGGGGCAAAAACCTAAGAGACCTCTTAGTTCCCAGCCATTTTCAACTATCACGTCCGGAGATGAAGACTTGGCTCAATAGACCTATCACTGGCACTTTTCAATGAGGGCGCTGTGTCGCCTGCAAATATATAAAACGTGACTCGAAAAAAGTGTCTGATAGTGAGAACAAACAGGTCTTTTGCATTACCTCATTCTTCAACTGTAACACCTCAGGGCTAGTGTATCTATTCACCTGCGAATGTGATTGTAAATATGTGTGTAAAACTTTCCGTCCTTTTTTTTTTTTGTATAATAATTTTTATTACATTTTCAAGTTTATAGTCAAGTTATACAGATGTACATAAATGAAATGATGGTCACAGTACAGAAATTAAATCATTTTTCGTGAACAGCATACATCTCCGAATTGATATTAGGAAACTCAGTGCAATGACAGAACATTAATTCGTATAACATTGAACAAGAACGTGCACCAGTATCTGTATCTCATTTATTCGGTTAGTTTCAGTAGCTATGTGTAACCATCGTTGCGAACTTTAAACAGGGGGATGGGGGTGAGGGGGAAGAGGGGGCAGGGGGGTATATGGGGGGGGGGATCGGCTTGTATTCTGAGGATCTGTGTCCCTTCAGGGTCTATACTGGTCGTGTGTTCTTTTGGACCGACAGTCGCCAATCATCCCATTTTTTCCATGCTGTCGGCCAAACCTTGTTAACAGCCCTCATCCGTTGTGCGGCTATTTCATATGACTTGGTGGTGTCCACCAGGTTTAAACATTGGTCAACACTCGGTGGGTTCTCGTTAAACCAGTTTCTACTTATGGACATTAGAGCTGCGATGATAATATGATATATGAGATATAGGTCTACCTTTCGCAATGTGTGGGGTAATGCTAGTAAAAGATATGTTTCTGGGGTAAACTGTAGCGTTTCATTTGTGGACTCATTTATCGTATTTGAAATATGTCCCCAGAAGGGTTTGAGCTTCGGACAAGTCCACCATATGTGGAGCATTGTTCCGGGCTCTTTCAAGCATCTCCAGCAGGAGTTTGATTTCCGTCCGTCAAATTTGTATAGCCTAGTAGGCACCATATACCAACGGTATAATATCTTCCTACTAGTCTCAATATGGGTTGTGTTCAGTGTTAGGTGTTTGTGGGCAGTCAATATTTTTGACCAGACTTCGTTGGTTATATCTAGGTCTAGCTCCTTTTCCCAGGATTTTATGAATTTTAAAGCCTTTGGTGGGACTCGGGTTCCAGATAACTTATATAAGAGAGATAATAATTTTTGTGGTGGTTTTTGGGCCATGCTGATTTTTTCTATCTCGGTCAAGTTGTTGTCTTGTTGGAGTGCGCTATCCGCTCTTATATGTTTTTTCACGCAGGAATGTAGTTGTAGGTAATTAAAGTATGCTTTAGAGGGTATGTTAAACTTTTTGGATAGTGAATCAAAGTCCAATAGGCGGCCCTGTGGCATTATCTGGGATAAGCATTTAATTCCCCTATTGTGCCACATGCCATGATCAAATCCGGGAATAAGGAGATGTATCGCTTGGGTTTGTAGTGCCGGGGAAATATAGGAGGCATGATAGTGTTTTTTAACATATCCATCCCACACTAGGAGTGTCGCTACCGTAGTAGGACATATGTTCTGGTATTTCGGTCTGAAATGTTTGGGGATCCAAGCTAGGGTTGATAGTGCCATCCCGCCAGTGTGTGCCATTTCTATTTGATGCCATGGTGGTGGCGTAGTATGATGGAAGGTCGTTATGAGGGTGCCTATTAAGGCCGCTGTATAGTATCTCGCTAAATCTGGGGCCCCCATCCCACCCTCTTTAAAGGGTTTGTACATGGTGACCGCCGCTATCCTGGGTCGTTTCCCTCACCAGATGAAATCGTTTAACATGCTTTGGGCCTCTGTAAATAATTTCTTTGGCAGGCTTATCTGGAGTGTTCTGAATAAATATTGGAGCTTGGGCAGTATCATCATTTTTGCTGCTGCTATCCTACCTGTCCACGAGATGTATTTCCCTTTCCAGCTATGCAGCTGTTGTTTGATGTTACTAAGTAATTTTAAGTAGTTCGCTTTATATAGCTTCTTTGTTGTAGGTGTGAGGTGGATCCCTAGGAATGTCAAGTGAATCTTCCTCCAATCATATGTGTGTTTGTCTTGCAACGTAGTTAGTTGTTCCGTTGTGAGATTGAAGCCCATGGCTTGTGTCTTAGTGACATTGAGTTTATAGTAGGAACAAGCACTAAATCTTGTTAGTAATTTGTGGAGTTGCGTTAATGAGGTGTCTGGGTTGGAAAGTGTGAGCATTACATCATCGGCGAACAGGGTGAGTTTATGTGTATTCTCCCCTACTTTGATCCCTTTAATGTCTTGTGAATCCCTTATGTGTTGTGCTAGGGGTTCCAATCCCGGTATATAGAGTAACGGGGAAAGCGGACATCCTTGCCTGGACCCATTAGAGACCGGAAATAGCTTGGAGGTAAAGCCTCCATTCGCTGTCCGTGCCGTAGGGTTGTCAAAGAGTGCTGATACCAAGGTAATGAAACATTCCGGGAAGGCAAACTTCCTCAGTACTGCATCTAGGTATCCCCAGTGCAGCCTGTCAAACGCTTTCTCAGCATCTAATGACAGTGCTACACTGGGCACCCCCGCCGTTTGGATTCTGTGGATGATGTTCACTAGTTTCCTCGTACCATCTGAGCCTTGCCTGCCTCGGACAAAGCCCACCTGGTCGTCATGGATTAGTTTGGGAAGAATATTCCCCAGACTATTTTCATAAATTTTTGCCAGTATTTTCAGGTCTGTATTTAGGAGTAATATGGGCCTTAAATTCTGGCATTTGTGTGGTGGTTTTCCAGGTTTGGGCAATGTTGTTATGTGAGCCAGGAGCATCTCTTTTGGTATTTTGCCTGACTTGAGGATAGTGTTGTAGAGTTTTTCTAATGTGGGGGCTAAAATGTGTGAGAAGGTGTGGTAATACAAATTTGTAAAGCCGTCTGGGCCTGGTGATTTCCCTTTTGGAAGGGTCTTAATTGTGTGCATTATTTCCGTCTGGGTAATAGGTTCGGTCAAAAGGGTGTGATCCTCTTGCGTGAGTTGATGCGTATGGGCTTCCTTTAGAAACATATTAATGTCCGTAGCTAGTGGTTGGTGTGTGTGTTTATCGTTTTTTAAGTTGTACAATGAGTCGTAATAGTCAGCCAACATGTCGTGGATGTCATGCGGGTTATATACCTTATTTCCCAAAGAATTTAGAAGGAACGGTATTTTCGCATTTTGTCGCTTTTGCTGCAGAAGCGCTGCCAATGCTTTCCCAGCTCTGTCCCCCTGGGTATATGTTGTAAGTTTAAGCCTATGTGCTATAGTAGCTGTAGTGTGTAGGTGGATGTCGTTCAACCGCCCTTTAATTTGGTCTATACGCTGTTGCTTGGAGGTTGTGGGGTTTAGGATTTGGGCAGAGGTTTTGGCCTTAAGCGCTCTCATTAGAGTTATATATTCTGTCTTTGCTTGCTTATTTAGATGGGATGCTTGGCTGATCATGAGACCTCGGATGAATGCCTTATGCGCCAGCCACGTTGTAGCTAATTTGACATCGGGTGTATAGTTTATGGCAAAGAACGAGATGATTTCCTCGTTAAGTTTGGTGGTAAAGTCTGGGCTGCTCAGGAGAGCTTTGTTCATGCGCCACGGTTTTGATCCGCAGGATTGAAATTCGTCCTGCAGGGTTACTATTACAGGGGCATGGTCGGACCATACTATATTTCCTATCTCACTATGTAGAGCTTTCGGCAGTATATCGCCGGAGATAAATATAAAATCAATTCTAGAGTACGTTTCATGTACAGATGAATAAAATGTAAATTCTCTGTCATTCGGGTGCTGTGCTCTCCATACATCATACAAATTGTGTTCCAGAAGGAGTTTTACCAGTGCTGCCGCCTGTTTACCCAGTGATTTACATCTTTGGGACTCAGCTGACTGAGTGGTGTCTAGTTTGGGTTGCATTACATGGTTCATATCTCCACAAAGGATTGTGGAAGAGGGATAAGTGTTGGGGATTTTATGTAAGATTTTTTGTAAGAAACTTCTCTGATCGGTATTAGGACTATATACTCCCACTAACGTGTATAGTGCATCATTGATTTTGCAGTGCATTATGAGATATCGACCTTGTGTGTCTTTTTTGATGCTCAGGAGTTCAAATGTAACCAACATAGGAATGAGGAAGGATACACCTCTTGATTTGGAAGAGTAAGTGGAGTGGTATTGCATAGGGTAATCCTTGCTCGCAAAGTTGGTTACCCTGTGGGGTACACAATGTGCCTCCTGTATGCATAATATGTCTGTTTTTGTGCGTTTTGCATCTTCAATGAGGAGCTGCCTTTTGTGCGGGGTATTCAGTCCGCGAGTATTAATAGTTTGTATTTTCATAATTTGTGTAGGTTTGTGACTACGTGAGAAATAATGCAGCTTCTGATTAATATCTTCCTTATAGTTAATAAGGGACCGTGTGTTGCCATTAGTAGCAAATAGGGTAGGCTCGGTTCTGCCGTTATAATGTGTCTTAGTATGTGGGTGGTTGGGCAATAATGTGTGCAGTGACTTCTATCAGTCTGTCCAAGGATGTGAAGCCGATCACGGGTTTCTATAGGTAGGGAGAAAGAACTTGGAGGGGGATTATTAACTATATACAGAATGTCTCTCTCGGAGACAGTGTGTGGTTGTACGACATCTGGGAGACAGAAGAGGTGTTTCTCTTCCATTAGCGTGGCTATTGGACACCTATGTTTGCGGTCATATGTTGCATCTACATTGTTGTGGTTTTGCTAACGCACCTGGTGTATGTCCCAGTGTTTGCAATGGCATAATCGCCCCGTTAGGATGGTGTGGGCCCCCCTGGGGTTAACCGGAGCACCGCCCAGGGGTTCACACCACGTTTTTATGTGTTAGCGACTTGAGGGTAGTTACTCTCCCTCTGCCCGGTGTTGGCCTGGTGTACATGTGTAACCCTACATCAGATATATTTTAATACAGACAAAGATTCGCAGGATTTACAGGAAGGGAGCAACCCAGGGAAGAATAAAGCATTTCACCATCCAAATTAACCGCCTCCCTTACTGCCCTCATTTTCCCCCGCTCCCCAAATTCCATCCCATATTGTTCCTCTCAAGTCCCTCGGTCTGCATATATTATGAGCCTGGGCTCCCAGGCCCCCCATTACCTTGCTGGGTTAGTGGATGCCCACCACGTAAATCAGTTCAGTTGGGCTGCCCCATTTATAGCTGTACGTTGGTTCACGATTGTGTGAGCGAGTCTTTACGGTAGCGTGTGTGCACCCAATCCAAGGCGCGAGGTACTGGAGCCCAGTAATTCAGAGTCCCAGGGTGACCTGATCAATATTCAACGGGGAGAAGGAGAAAGGGCAGCTCCGGTTCGGGCAAAGATCCAGACCGGGATCCCCCGCGTTTCTCCATTGCTCTGCTTGTGCCTCGTCACAGGGATGGCAGGAGACCCCGGTCCAGCACCCCACCCCCACCCCGCAGGTCAGCGTCCAGCGTCGTATAACTGAGAGTTACTGTTGGTGGTCCAGTGGGTTATTTGTCTGTAATATATTAATGTACAGGTAATGCATATGCCAGGGTCATCGTCCGCCAACCAGTATTTCGGTTGGTTTTATGTTTTATTTGTGTGAGCGTGTGTGCACCCCATCCCAAGTTGTAAGGTGTTTGAACCCAGTAAGTCAGAGTCCCAGGGGGACTGGCTCGACATCCAAGGGGGAGAAGTAGAAAGGGTATCACCGTTTCGGGCAAGACCCAGACCGGGATCCCCCGCATCTCCACTGCTCTGCTTGCGCCTCGTCACAGGGATGGCGGGAAACCCCGGTCCAGCACTCCATCTCCACCCCACGGCTAGCGTCCTGTTACACACAACTGAAAGTCACTGTTGGTGGCCCAGTGGGTTATTTATCTCTAGGGTAATAATGTATAGTCAGTGTATATGTAAGGGCTTTCGCCTGCTAACCAGTAATTCGGCTGGTTTTAATGTTTTTTCTTGGGTCTTCTTCCAGTCTTGTTTGAGTGTACCTGCTTGGGTCGTTGATTGTGTGGTCG
Organism: Pelobates fuscus; assembly: GCF_036172605.1. Taxonomy (NCBI): domain Eukaryota; kingdom Metazoa; phylum Chordata; class Amphibia; order Anura; family Pelobatidae; genus Pelobates; species Pelobates fuscus. Next base: position 201,147,488 of record NC_086320.1, read on the forward strand.
GTTCTATCGGCAGATCCCAGGCCTGCAATTTCTTCACACCTTCCTCAGGGTTGTTTATCAGCGCTGCACTGCCATCTTTCAGGATCATCAGTTTGGTGGGGAAGCCCCATCTGTACCTGATACCGTGTGATCTCAGCGTAGCGGTAACTGGGGCGAATTATTTTCGCTTTTTTAGCGTAGCGGCCGACAAATCCGCATATATCTTGACGGTGGGGTAGTCGGTTGGTGGTTTAGCCCTCATTCTACTACCTCGGAGGATATGTTCCTTTATATGGAAATAATGGGCGCGAAGCAGTATGTCTCTAGGCACTGTTTGGGGAAGGTGCCGGGGTTTCGGGATGCGATGCACCCTGTCGACCAGCAGCATATCCGTGGGTATCTCCGGTGCATGTGCATGTAGTAGGTTTCTCACATATGCCGGCAAGTCATCGTTGGTTACGCCTTCTGGGACTCCCCTTAGACGTAGATTGTTTCGGCGGGAACGATCCTGCAAGTCCGCCAGCTTGTCTTCCAATTTGTTGATTTCTGTTGCCATGCGTTGCACTGTCGTAGCCAAATCGTTATGAGCTGTAGCGAATTCATCGCATTTATCCTCCATGTGCGATGTCCGTTTACCCAGCTCTTGTATGTCTTTCCGCATGGAGTCTGCTGTATGCTGCCATGTGGTGATGAGTTTGCTGGATAGAATCTCCAGGGCTGCATTAAGATCAGTTCGCTGGTGTGCATGCCGTCGTCCGATTCCGGATCCACGGACGCTTTTGAGGCCTGCGCCGCCATAGACGCAGAAGTTTGTTTTTGGCTGAAAAAATTGAGCTTGTCCGGTTTTGCCGAGCTCCGCTTACTTTTGTGGTGGGACATCGCCGGATAGTAGTGTTAGATGCCGCTTTAGTTGTTAGGATTGCTTTGGATTAGGTGTCCCAGTGCCGGAGCAAGTTTTCATGCGACCATCTTGCTCCGTGGTTAGCCACGCCCCCTTTCCATCCTTTTAAAGAAAGGATAAAAGAACATGTCAGGTCACCTAAACTCACTACGGAAACGCCAATTGCTCGTCACCTGAAGGAACATCACTCAGGCAAGTCACATGGCTTGAATTATGTGAGCTAGAATTAGTAAAACGTGACATGAGGAGAGGTGACTATGACAGGTTCCTAAGGCAACGTGAAAGCTTTTGGATTTATAGGCTTAAGACTCTACAGCCTAAAGGGTTAAATGAAGGATTTTCCTTTGCACCATTTATTTAAATACTGTGGAAGTTTAGTGTTAACTCTTGGACTCTAATCGGCGCTTCCTAAATAGAGGATACGTGAGAGTATTGTCCAACAATATACTGGAACTAGGATTGATCATTAAATTATCTCGTGAATTCATATGATTACCACATTTTGGTCATATAATATAATTCATAAGTCATCAATTTTAATAATTATTATGTAGTTCTAGTTGATTAATCAATGATTTAATACTCTCTTGAGCATCTATACTCATAGGAATATATAAGAAGCATTATAACCATAGACTAATTGTCACATTGGCTTATATGCAACTGGACAATTAATCTCCTATTTACTTGTATATTTTTCCTATGATTAGCATCCTCACTGTTTTGTTCCTTTTTCATATTCACTCAGTTTTCTGCATTTTGAAAATATGTTCATCCTCGGTACAGGTATAAATTCCTTTTTTGATCAGCTCAATATTTGTTGAAATGTACTATCAATATTTTATATTATTCCCTTTTTTAGGATTGTAGATTATACTAGCTTTAGTGTAACTATAATCTTAATTTTATTAATGACAGGAGGCGAATATTTGCTTAAGTCTCTCTTTACTAGAACTCCACAGCAGCACATTAACATAGAGAGATAAACACCAAAGACAAAAATAAGGTATCTATATAAGGCTCCTCCTAAGCCACCATTTCCTCTTTCACGCTGCGACAACGTAACGTACACAACAATGACAATAACTAAATAAAGAAAAATTCACAACATAACGATGAATGTCATCTGGAAAAACTTCGGATAATGGATGAACTTGATCTTTAACCCGCCAAACGGCCGATCCTATGAACTGAAGTCGAACCATTAAACTGAAACGAAATAAACAGAATCGAAAACACTGATTAGTGAACGAAATGTACTGATAAAACATAAATCCCACGATCCAGTACTGATAGAATAAAGACACGAAATCCATACTAATGACCGTCAATACAGTATAACATGCACTTCCCACAACATCACCCCAGACTAACCAGACTAGCCCAGATAATCAGACAAATCAACAGAAATACAATCAATGCAATCCATCCAAAACAAGGGGGGGAAGAAATCAAATTGGGTGGGAAATATTCGCCTCCTGTCATTAATAAAATTAAGATTATAGTTACACTAAAGCTAGTATAATCTACAATTTTATAACATGACAGGAGGCTTCAAATTTGCTGTTTTAAAGCATGTTCCGACGGTCTAAAGTAAAATAGGCGAAAAAACTCTACACGGGACCCGTCCGCCGAACGCAAAATGTCCTGAAGGGAAGCGCTCGCCAAAAAAGCTCCGGAAGCTGCGGCGCCCCTAACCAAAAGCGCTCCGAAGGTCGCATCCACGCCCGCCAGAGCCAAAAGACATCTTATCCATCGCGCCAGTGCCTTCGCTACACGAAGCTTAGGCGAGTCCTAGAAGTAAGGGCATGATACAACCGTCGATTCCGACTTGGTACATCTAAGCACCTTGACGGAGATCCCCTCTGGAGAAAAACGAGAAAGCGCCGACATCGAAGGCCCGGACATCCGAAACACGTCTGAACGAGACCAGACACAACAAGAGGGCAAATTTCGCTGAAAGCTGGCGAAGAGAAAGGTCCTGGTTATCAGGCCAAATCCGAAAGAACGCCAAAACCAAACGCACGTCCCAGAGGGAAGAATACGTGGGCGCCAGAGGGCGCACCAGTCTCATTCCACGCAGGAGCCTGCAGACTAGCGGATCCTGGCCAATGGGGAAAAACTCGAAGTGGGACATGTGCCGTCGAGATAGCTGATCTAACCACGATAACCGAGCGATATGACCGACCCAGGTCAAAGAGATGAGACAAGAAATTCAGCATGCAAGATACAGGACCCGTAAAGGGATCGGTATCCCGTTCCAAGCACCAGCGACACCAGGAGCTCCATGTTGAGAGATAACACCTCCTCATCCCAGAGGCCCAGGAATCCCAGAGAAGGCCACTAGCCGACTGCGATAACGCCTCGACATTCCAGGCACCCCTGAAAGAGTCCAGGGTCATCCCGAATATCGCCTTGCTGTTCCAGGCGGATATATGCAGGAGGCACCAGCTTAATCCGGCCTGCACGTCCGAGGCCAGGGAGATCATCTGGTCCTAAGAGGGTCTCTTGCGGAGAGAGTGCGCCTTCAGCCGCTGCATGGCCCTGTAATGTAGTGGGCCCGGGTAGAACGCCTGTATCGAGGCCAAGAGGAGACCCACCACGCGAGCCAACCTCCGGAGGGGAGTCCGGTCTTGTCAAAAACACGTCTGATCTCCTTCCGAATGGCCGTTATCTTCGCCACAGGCAGGCGGAGAATGCCGTCTTGCGCAACGACTACGAAACCCAAGAATTCCACCGTCTGCGCAGGTTCCAAGGCCGATTTCTTCAGAATGACCACGAACCCCAGGCATTCCAACGAGGAAAACGCAGAGCGCGTCCGAAATCTGAGCCCGGCAGGGTCCTCGCAAAGATAAGCAAGTCGTCCAGATAGATGATGCAGCGTACGGCCTCTGATCTGAATTGGGTGACCACCGGTTTCAGGAGCTTGGCCCAAGGGGCCGAGCTGAGGCCGAAGGGGAGGCATGGGAATTGGTACGGAGAGTCTCTCCATACGAATCAGAGGGGACTGCGACAGGCCCCGTCCACCGGGACGGAGAGGTAAGCGTCTTCTAGGTCCAGTCACGTGACCCAGTCTACTGGCCAGAGAAGTCATCGAAGAAGGTGAATGCCCTCCATCTCAAAGTGGTTGTATACCACGAAGGCGTTCATTTCTCCTAAATTGATCACTGGACGGAATTCTACAGACTTCCCCCTTACCAGGAGAAAATCGAGCTGACTAAACCCCCCAAATCCGGGGCCTGTAGGACCGCGCCGTTGGCTAGCGGAGCTCGAACTTCCACCTCCAACAAGGGCTGTTGGCCTCTTGTGATGCCGGGGATCCTCGGGCGTCCAACCTGTGTAGGGGAAGAGTGGAAGTCTGTGACATAACTCCGCACTGTCCCAAGGACCCATACGTCTGAAGGTAACCGTGGGCGGAAGACCTTCCCGATCGAAGACTTCGCTTTATCCCGGGAGGTAAACAGAATAACCTGTTTCTGCAGTTCCTCAACGAAAGGCTCCCTGAACAGCAGACCTTTAGCCAGGGGACCCACATCTTCGGCTCCCAAATCCGACAGCTTGTTGTCCATATGGAAGAGTGCCGTCTTCCTGGGTTCCGTGCAAAGGGCCACAGTGGCATTGCCCAGCAGGCAAATGGAACGAAGTGCCCAGTCCCTCATGGTGGCTGAGTCCAGAGCCCTACCTTCTTTGAAGGCCTCGTCTGTTAGGGCCAACTTCCGGGGTAACCGCCACCCTGTCCGGCAGTACCGGTCTGGGGCATTCCGCCCGCAGCTTCTTGCAGGCCTCACTTCCAAGGGGTCTACGGACCCAGTAGCGCACAAATTGTGCCAAGTGGTCGGGCAGTGACTAGTCCGAGGACCTGGGGCGTCGGATAGATTGAGGCTCTAACAGAGGTTCTCCAGTAGTGCCCAAAAGGGTATCGTCCCCCAACATTGTCGTGGGGGCCCTAGTCGGTGGCGCGTCTTCCTCTTCCCAGCGTCCACCGGGACCCTCGCCAAGGTCCTCAACCCAAACATCTTCTCCATCTGAGGGAGGCTGGCCTGCCCGCCACACATCCAGCGCGGCCAAGGTGGGGGGGTTAAGGAGGCCTCCTCCCCTGCGCCCGATAGGCGGTGGCGCCTGGCCGGTGAGGTTGTCAACCTCAAACCACGTCACTTCGCCGGAGTCTTGCCCGTCCAGGAGCGTGGTTCAGGGTCTTCACCCTTTCAATAGCGCGTTCGCGCACTTGCCTGCTCTCGCACCTGAGAGTCTGACTCATCTGAGTCTTCTGCCAAATGAGGGGTTCCACACACACCCCTGTCCGTATGTGGTTGAGGGAGGGCCCTAGCCAGGGCTTTTTCAACAGATGCGGTCACAGCCGCATTAAGTAAAGCCTGCAAATTCTGCTCCTGTGCAGAGGCGTCCATAAAGTCTGAGTCTATGATACTTGATACCTATGAAGCTAGAAAACAGGTATCATTAGCAGGAAAAAGGGGCAGCACCCCTAGTGTTGGCAGAGGCAAGTAATAATGCATGCAGGCTCAACAAACCGTTATCCAGGGTATGGAGCCACCAGTCCAATAGCATGCATAGTATGGCACAGACAAAGCAGGCCAATCATGGGGCACAGACAAAGCAGGCCAATCAAGGGGCACAGACAAAGCAGGCCAATCAAGGGGCACAGACAAGGCAGGCCAGTATAAGGGTACGGGCGGTACCGACCCAGAGGTATAATGCAGGCGGAAACCTAGATCCTTTTAGACATGTAGTAGAATCTTGACTATTAGGGTGCAGGGTAGAGACGAAGCTGGATCCTTATAGGCAAGGTTCTTCAAGATAGCGAAACACTTTAGTTTTTATATGGTTGTGCCTAATTCATTAGGCCACAAAATACGAGTGCCATGCTCAACCACCCAGATGGGGCCTGAACCCACAATCCCTGGCTTTGGACGCCAGTGCGACCTCCATCAGGCAACTGAGGCTTGATTAGAGCAGTCCTAGTTCAATAAGTGGGTAAGGACACCAGGCAGGGACACCTGCAGGAGGCACGCAGTGCCATGTGGAAGTCAGGAAAACCAGTAAACCGTAAAACCATGTCCATAGAAAAACATGCAGGGCAAGCACACATGCAAAGAATCGAAAACTAAAGTCTATAGCTTAGTTACTTGGGGAGGTGAGGGGGATTGAATCTGCGACCCTCATATATGGGGCATAATTTATGATGCAAGGGCTCACAGAGCTGCCTCACATGGACAGAAAAGAAAGCTGTCACCAAAAAATATGCATCCCCAAACCGCCCAGGAGATGGGGAAACACACTGGACCAACTAGTCACTGTACCTTTAATAAGGCAGTGACACGCGCGGCAAACAGTGGAGAGCCGCGCACCCGCTGCCCGACCACGCGGTCGCGGGGAGGGTGACCTGGAGCGGAGGCTCCCGCGGCAAATGAGTAGATCCCTGCACCGTCCCCACTCTGATAACAGTGTTAGCGAGTGAGCGGGGACGCGGGCAGGGTAAAGAACAAAACGGGGATTCCCGCTCGGCGGACGAAGCCGGCGGGCGGGAATCAAAGGCAACACACGAGGGACCGCAGGAGTCTTTCTCCGCGGTCCCGGCTTCTCGGCGACCACCACGGCCAATAAGCCAGAGGAAACAGAATAAACAATAAAGCCTACAGGGTAAAACAAAACTCCCAAGGAAAAAACAGGCACAGAAGAAATAAACACATGGTAAACTACCAGTAATCTGTATAAATAAACACATGGTAATCTATCAGTAATCTGTATAAATAAACACATGGTAAACTACCAGTAATCTGTATAAATAAACACATGGTAAACTACCAGTAATCTGTATAAATGAACACATGGTAAACTACCAGTAATCTGTATAAATAAACACATGGCAATCTATCAGTAATCTGTATAAATAAACACATGGCAAACTGTCAGTAATCTGTATAAATAAACACATGGTAAACTACCAGTAATCTGTATAAATAAACACATGGCAAACTACCAGTAATCTGTATAAATAAACACATGGCAAACTGTCAGTAATCTGTATAAATAAACACATGGCAAACTACCAGTAATCTGTATAAATAAACACATGGCAAACTACCAGTAATCTGTATCAATAAACACATGGCAAACTACCAGTAATCTGTATAAATAAACACATGGCAAACTACCAGTAATCTGTATAAATAAACACATGGCAAACTGTCAGTAATCTGTATAAATAAACACATGGTAAACTACCAGTAATCTGTATAACTAAACACATGGCAAACTACCAGTAATCTGTATAAATAAACACATGGCAAACTGTCAGTAATCTGTATAAATAAACACATGGCAAACTACCAGTAATCTGTATAAATAAACACATGGCAAACTACCAGTAATCTGTATAAATAAACACATGGCAAACTACCAGTAATGTAAAGGAAACATTCCCCAAAGAAAATAAAAGAGCCAGAAAGGCACATAAATCTCACAACCAAGTATAGTTCATAACAATCATAAATAAATCACACTAAATCCCAAAGCCACCCACTAGAAGCAGGAGGCAGTGGTACTCTGACCTGTACTGATGCAGAGCAGCAAAGAAAGAGGAAATGGTGGCTTAGGAGGAGCCTTATATAGATACCTTATGTTTTTGTCTTTGGTGTTTATCTCTCTATGTTAATGTGCTGCTGTGGAGTTCTAGTAAAGAGAGACTTAAGCAAATATGAAGCCTCCTGTCATGCTATAAAATTACTCTGCATCCAGCTGTATAACCGGCAAAGTTAGGGTTAACCTCAGTTATTCCCTCATGCCGAATGGATGCTCATGCCACTCAACTCCCCATTCCCCGCCCACTGACTGACGCCATCCGAGAGTGACGATGACGTCAGGGGTGTTATGGGTGGGGACTATGGGGTTTAAATTGTGGCGCGTTCTCTCGTTCCGGTAAGCTCTTGACAAAGGCGCAACGCTAGTGCCAAAACGCACGTTGAGTTTTACCGAGACCACTTGGTCTTAGATTAGATAAGGTATCTGTTTGTAGTGTTTACAATTAGGAAAGGGTATCAATATGTACTAGGACTTAGGTTTCTAGCCCGTTCCTCCTGCTCCTTTGCTACTTTAGCAACAGTAATATTTAGCAACAGTGTTCAGGATTACATCGATTAATATCAGTAGAAATTAGACTACTATACTCTGAACCACGGACAGGCTCTGGGGGCTGGTGATATATTGAGCTCCATTTCAACATATCTTATCCTTATATGGCATGATTTGATTATAGGCTATAGACTGACAGGCTCTTTGTACTTACATCCTGCAATCTAGTAGATTAGGGATCTAGACTATGCTCAATATATTTGTTTTTTTGTTGAGTATTTTTGGGATTATAGAACTACTCTATCGGCCACTATTCTGACGATTTTGTGTGGTCTGATAGTATTTGCCGTTTACATTTCCTCTATACTCCCTTACCCCCTGTATATATCCTTGGCTTTGGTATTCCCCCCTCCTCCCCCTTATTTACATGGATACTTAGTGATACATCTATATTCATCTCAAGTTTTTGAGGTCACTTTATTCTAGTGATTCATTCTGGTTTCTGTTTATACACACAACAGTTACACTGGCTACTGAGACATTGTTGCATATGTACTACTAGCAACAATTTATACTGTTATCTCAGTTGCCAATTTAGGAGCCTATTGGTGTGCTGTACACATAGCACACAATAGATGATTCCTGTATATATATATATATATTTTTTATATTCTTTCACTGTATATGCACATTTACCATTATTATTTGTTTATTATTTTTTCTCCTTAAGAGGGGTTAATTAAATGTATTATTTTTCATATATTTCATCTATGTTCTATAATGGCAATTTGCTGCCTTAGACTTATGAACAGCTTTCTTTTAGGGTATAGGGACTGATATTTGGGAGGATCTCTTTGTATTCCCATTTCAGTCTCTTCCTGTTTTATGTTATATCCTCTGGGTTATGCCCTAATACCCTGCAACCGTACCAATTCCAGTGCAAAGGTGAAAGGCAGTATAGACCGTGGCGCTGTAAGAAGTGGCTAGGACACACTTAATAGGAATAATCACTAAATCCCACAATACAACAGTGAAAAAATAAATAAAACAGTGTGCAGCACTAATTGTAAATACCACAAAATGAAATGCAATACATGCACTGTGGTGGTGTATATACCTAATCAAAGAACACACATACATATACCCCAAGTATATACAGGATCAGATGGTAGCCAGAAGTCAAATATAGTAAAATTCTGTAGTATATCCCATTTCTGAAACTCTGTATTGGGTGATGGTGTTAATAGGTGGTAATCCCAAAGGTATTTCTTTGTTTGAAGCTTGTTCCTCAAAGTAAATAGTGTAGAACAGGCACACCAATTAGGTATTCAATATACACATTTATTGGTAGAAAAATATAAAAATCTTACATTCAAGTAATACTGATGCCGTTCACAGGTAGATACCAAAAGCAAAACGCGTTTCGACGAACTAGGTCGTCTTCCTCAGGTGCAGCAATACATCACAAGCTTCAAAGTACATTTAAATGAAAAATAGCGCGGGAACGGGTACTTCCAACCCGCCCCCTTCGCCCAACAGCCAATCAACAGTAGATTTGCTCGTTTCCCTTTTGGATCCTCTGTAATCACTGTAGTCACGGCTGTTTTACTTCCGGTTTTCAGTGCTTTGCGTCGGCCGAGTTCACTTCCGGGTTTCTTTGCGTTCCACGGATGGCCAATCACACTCTCCATGCATTCCACAGATCGTAAATACAGTCTCTGAATGCAAAAAGCTGTGGTAATCACAGCTCAGTCCATAGAAGTTAGTAACAAACAGTCCATAAATAAAAGGGGAAAGAAATATAGATAAAATAGTTGTAAAAATAGCCACATATATATAAAAAAATAAAAGTGTCTAATGCATATATAGTGCAAACCTTAAAGTTAAATATAATTATACATGTCAAAGTCAATATTTAACCCCTGAGGAGAGAGGGTTTCCAGATCGAAGATCCATCTCATTTCTGTTTTATTGAGGATCTTCAGATGGTCACCCCCTCTCCAAGGTTTTAAAACTTTCTGAATTCCCATAAAGTGCAGTGCTTTTACATCTCCATTATGTTTTTGGTGGATATGAGCCGATACAGAATGGGTTAAAACCCCATTCTGTATGTTTCTTAGGTGTTCACCGATTCTAGTTTTTAATGGTCGGATAGTTCGCCCCACATATTGCAAACCGCATATACATGTTAATAAATAGATGATGTTGTGGGAACTACAGGTTATGAATTCGTTGACACTATATTCCTTTTTGGTTATGTTAGACTGGAATTTTTCTGTTTTTCTAGTTAAAATTCTACTGATTTTACAAGCCCTGCAATTTCCACAATTATAAAAACCTCTAAGGGTATTTCCGTGCACATCTTTATTTGACCCTATTTCTTTGGGTATATAGCTATGGGTTAAAATATTTTTACAATTATTAGAGCCTTTATATATTACCCGTGGTTTATCTCCTAAAAAAGAATGCAAGTCCTCGTTTTGTTTTAAAATGTACCAGTGCTTTTTTAAAATGTTATGAAAAGAGTGGCTCTGAGAATTAAAATCACAAATAAAAGAAACTCTTTCTTCTCTAGTATCATTATTTCTCTTTTTATAAGTTAGGAATTCTTCTCTAGGCATAGTATGTACTATTTTGAATTGTTCTTCTATGGCATCTCTCTCATACCCTTTTTGAATGAACTGTTTCTTAAAAAAATTGGATTGGTCTAAAAACATATCTTCCTCAGTGCAATTGCGTTTAAGTCTGATGAATTGACCCTTAGGGACATTAGAGCGCCACGGCTTAAAATGACAGCTATCACAGCTATAACCCCATACACCACGGTTTGAAAGAAATACACCTAGACAAAATCAGAGGGAATCGTTTACAGATAGAAACTTTGGAACTAATGATGAGTGGACAGAAGTTAGGAGGAAAAAAAGATATAATTATCAAACATCTAGGAAGACTTCTAACGCATATGCCCCACGATCCAGACAATATTATCCGAGAAATATGTCCCAAGACAGAATACAAAATGCACATGAACCGAGATCTAAATACTATCACACTAGAGACAGATCACAAGAAAGATCATACACATACAAAAATAAATATGAGCCTTTGCGCAATATAGAAGAACCGTTTTTTTTAGGGGTTCCAAAAACCCTTATAAGACCTCCTCGTTCCCCTCTGAAAAGAAGACGTTCCTCTGGGGCAGAGGAACAAGAGGAGGAAAGGGGAAAAAGAAGAATAAGGAATGTGTAGATAGGGACAGCCAAAGAGAGGAACCAATAAAAAATTTTAATCTTTCAGATAAAACCTTAAATGAAAATCATATAAAAATTTTGACTAAGGGATTCAAATTTGCCCCCAGTTGCAATATCAATAAATTTGATACGTTTATGGACCTTAACAGATTCATGCGAAAATTATGCCTCAAAATTTTTTTTGCCACTAAGAGAGATCAAGAACCTGCCACATCGGAGTTAGAAGGGTTCAAACATACTGATTTAAGACCTAAATCTTCCTTCTTCCCTCATTATTTAAAAACAGCTAGCATGAAAGCTTTTGAAAAAGCCTGTATTATTGACTTAAATTAAGCCTCTCTCTAAGTTCCAACAAAATCTTACATGGGGCGAGAGAAAGGCCTTAGAGGACCTTAGGAAGGATGAAAAAATGATCATCAAACCGGCTGATAAGGGGGGGGGGGGGGGGGTCATTATGAACAGGGAATTTTATATAGAGGAAATGTTTAATCAACTTAAAGAGGAGACCACATATGGCAAACTTTCTACCAACCCAGAACCCAATATTAAAAAAGCTCTTAATACATTCTTGAACCAAGGAGTGGAGGAAGGTGTCTTGAACCAGGACGAATATAAATTCTTAAATATGGATAAGTCTGTTATCCCAGTAATTTATATTCTGCCCAAGATGCACAAAGACCCGGTACATCCCCCAGGTCGACCTATAGTGGCAGGGGTGGATTCGCTTCTTTCACCTCTGTCCCACTATATAGATACTTTTTTGCAACCTATAGTGGTCAGTACCCGTGCGTACTTGAAAGATTCTATTCACGTTCTCCAAACATTACAGGAGATCACTTGGTCAGAGGAATATTTTTTAGTGACCAGTGATGTGAGTAGTTTATACACTATTATAGAACACCAGAAAGGTTGTGAAGCAGTGGAATTTTTCTTGAGAAAAACTGAATCCTTTAGGGAACAACAGATTAAATTTATCATTGGGGGCATTTCTATGACTTTACAGAACAATTTTTTTTGGTTTGAGGGTAATTTTTATATTCAAAGGAGGGGTAACGCCATGGGGACCAAGTTCGCGCCCAGCTATGCCAATCTGTTCATGGCATACTGGGAAGACTCTTACCTGTATGCGGGGCATGGCTGGAGCGCGAACTTGGTCCTCTATAGGCGGTACATAGACGATATCTTCCTCATTTGGAAGGGTGACTTACCCTCTCTTAATGACTTTTTGGCCCATCTCAATGCCAACTCTTGGGGCATAAAACTTACCTCTGAGATCAGCAACCAAGAAGTGCATTTCTTGGATCTAAGGATTTTTATTAAAAATAATAAGATCATGACAAGCACCTACTTCAAAACTGTTGACGCTAATAATTTTAAAAATATTTTAACCCATAGCTATATACCCAAAGAAATAGGGTCAAATAAAGATGTGCACGGAAATACCCTTAGAGGTTTTTATAATTGTGGAAATTGCAGGGCTTGTAAAATCAGTAGAATTTTAACTAGAAAAACAGAAAAATTCCAGTCTAACATAACCAAAAAGGAATATAGTGTCAAAGAATTCATAACCTGTAGTTCCCACAACATCATCTATTTATTAACATGTATATGCGGTTTGCAATATGTGGGGCGAACTATCCGACCATTAAAAACTAGAATCGGTGAACACCTAAGAAACATACAGAATGGGGTTTTAACCCATTCTGTATCGGCTCATATCCACCAAAAACATAATGGAGATGTAAAAGCACTGCACTTTATGGGAATTCAGGAAGTTTTAAAACCTTGGAGAGGGGGTGACCATCTGAAGATCCTCAATAAAACAGAAATGAGATGGATCTTCGATCTGGAAACCCTCTCTCCTCAGGGGTTAAATATTGACTTTGACATGTATAATTATATTTAACTTTAAGGTTTGCACTATATATGCATTATAGAGTATAAATAGAATAGGATGGCGCAGAAGTATGGAGAAAACAAATTAAACAAATAAATGCAGCAACCTACAAGGGGATCTGATACAATTCACCAAGTAAGACATAAACCATAAAAAGTAGGTGCGCAAAATAAATTTATCACTTCAACAATAAAATGTGCAAAGCATGCAAACTTATCTTACAATAAGCTGTAGAAACGCAGGTATATCCATATATTCGGAAAACACCATATATCAGGTGACCAGCTATAGAATTGCAGGTCTATACATAAATTAGGAAAACACCATATATTGAGTGATTTGTGCAGAACAATTACACACTGATCAAAAAATAGTGAATAGTAATAAATAATACTTGCACAGGTCAGCTCAGATGGTCCAATCTGAAAATATAAACAGACACAGACCTAGTGCAACACTGTTAAAACGAATAGATATAGCTGGAGAGGAATATTTCAAACTCACAATTGTGGAGTGGTTGTAGTACCACTCCAGACTATCTGGCTCTGGGGGGGATCAGTCCCCTGTAATCGTGGGATCCGGTGGGTAGACAACTGGAAGCAATCACTCGGTAACAGGTCCGTTTATAATTAAAATTCCATTTTATTTCCACATAAAAATTATGTATAAAAATAACATAAAAGTTAAAAATAAGTCTTCCTGTCGCTAGTATGAGAGTTCAACAAGTCCAGAGTTGCACTTTCTGCATAAAACGAAAGTAATAGTTCTCTTACTCTGTCTTCGAATTCTCCCAGCCAGTGAAGATACTTCCGGCTTCCGGTTTCCGGTATCACGCAACGCGTTTCGCCCCGCCTCTTGGGGCTTTCTCAAGCGTAAATGTGGGTGGCTCCCAATGTCCTTTAAATAGTCTCTACCCAATTAGCCAAATTGGCATCTTTATAAGTGTCATTACTTGATCCTGTCATATCATACATATAAAGTGCAAATGTGCTTCAAAAAACCAGCATCTAATGTGTCCATTAATCCAGTTATAATTAGTTGAAGATACATACATCTGTTAGAACGATATCTAAAAAATGTGCAGTAAAAATGTATAAATGCTTTGAGAATTTATATTGCAAATATATACATACCAAATCAAAGCAACAATATTCTTGGAACAAGATCACTTAACATAGTGTCTGAATACATGTTAAATGAATACATCTTGTGGGGGGATTTAAATATATACATAGATATGGGTGAAATTAAATGCAGCCTAAAATATATTCACCAACTAATGTTAAGCTGTCACCAATTTCCCAAAACCAAAAGAGAAGGGGATATCTACTAAACACATACCCATCTGAACACCTTATTATCTCCTTATTAGAAACTACATAAATGTTGAACATTAGCCATACTGATCATATGACCACCAAAACCGTCAGAGAGGGTTAAACTCTAGAAAAAAATGGAGGGTTAAGCACTAGAGAAAAATAAAGGAAATTATACTGATAATATGTCCCAAATATATTAATCCTCTGTCCAAAATAGCTATCAGAGAGGGTTCAACACTAAAGGAAGTTAGAAGGTCAAACGTTAGAGGAAGTTAGGGGGAAAATATATTGATCACATGTCCCGAATAACTGCCAAAGAGGGTTAAACACTAGGGGAAATTAGAGGGTTAAGCACTAGAGGAAGTTAAAAAGGTCAAAATCGATATTCAGTCCTGTGGGGAATAATGTATCCATATAGTAGGCCCATTTCATCTCTTCCTGCCCAATTTTCTTGATGAAATCGCCTCCTCTCCAGTCTTTATACACTCTTTTTATCCCTGTAAAAGAAAGGCCTGAAGGATCTTGATTGTGTGTCTCCTTAAAATGGTTTGAGACACTGTGACTTGTGACCCCCTTCCGGATGTTGTATATATGTTCACGTATTCTCACATAGAGAGGCCGTGTGGTTCTCCCAATATACTGGAGACCACAGGGACATTCTAAGAGGTATATTACATTAGCACTTCGGCATGTAATATGCTCCCTTATGTCGTATTCCTTTTTGTTTTTAGTTGACCGGAATTTGTGTACTACTTTGTCAGTCCGGCGTGTATCTCTGCACCCCAGGCATGTTCTACATTTGTAAAAACCTTTTAGGTCGAGACTATTTAAAGGACATTGGGAGCCACCCACATTTACGCTTGAGAAAGCCCCAAGAGGCGGGGCGAAACGCGTTGCGTGATACCGGAAACCGGAAGCCGGAAGTATCTTCACTGGCTGGGAGAATTCGAAGACAGAGTAAGAGAACTATTACTTTCGTTTTATGCAGAAAGTGCAACTCTGGACTTGTTGAACTCTCATACTAGCGACAGGAAGACTTATTTTTAAAGGACCACTCTAGGCACCCAGACCACTTCAGCTTAATGAAGTGGTCTGGGTGCCAGGTCCAGCTAGGGTTAACTAATTGTTTTATAAACATAGCAGTTTCAGAGAAACTGCTATGTTTATCAATTAGTTAAGCCTTCCCCCTAATCCTCTAGTGGCTGTCTCACTGACAGCCACTAGAGGCGCTTGCGTGATTCTCACTGTGAAAATCACAGTGAGAGCACGCAAGCGTCCATAGGAAAGCATTGTAAATGCTTTCCTATGTGACCGGCTGAATGCGCGCGCAGCTGTTGCCGCGCGTGCGCATTCAGCCGACGGGGAGGAACGGAGGCGGAGAGGAGGAGGAGAGCTCCCCGCCCAGCGCTGGAAAAAGGTAAGTTTTAACCCTTTTCCCCTTTCCACAGCCGGGCGGGAGGGGGTCCCTGAGGGTGGGGGCACCCTCAGGGCACTCTAGTGCCAGGAAAACGAGTATTTTTCCTGGCACTAGAGTGGTCCTTTAACTTTTATGTTATTTTTATACATAATTTTTATGTGGAAATAAAATGGAATTTTAATTGTAAACGGACCGGTTACCAAGTGATTGCTTCCAGTTGTCTACCCACCGGATCCCACGATTACAGGGGACTGATCCCCCCCAGAGCCAGATAGTCTGGAGTGGTACTACAACCACTCCACAATTTTGAGTTTGAAATATTCCTCTCCAGCTATATCTATTCGTTTTAACAGTGTTGCACTAGGTCTGTGTCTGTTTATATTTTCAGATTGGACCATCTGAGCTGACCTGTGCAAGTATTATTT
The DNA here is from genome assembly GCF_036172605.1 of Pelobates fuscus. Lineage (NCBI taxonomy): Eukaryota > Metazoa > Chordata > Amphibia > Anura > Pelobatidae > Pelobates > Pelobates fuscus. Next base: position 201,163,766 of record NC_086320.1, read on the forward strand.
ATTACTATTCACTATTTTTTGATCAGTGTGTAATTGTTCTGCACAAATCACTCAATATATGGTGTTTTCCTAATTTATGTATAGACCTGCAATTCTATAGCTGGTCACCTGATATATGGTGTTTTCCGAATATATGGATATACCTGCGTTTCTACAGCTTATTGTAAGATAAGTTTGCATGCTTTGCACATTTTATTGTTGAAGTGATAAATTTATTTTGCGCACCTACTTTTTATGGTTTATGTCTTACTTGGTGAATTGTATCAGATCCCCTTGTAGGTTGCTGCATTTATTTGTTTAATTTGTTTTCTCCATACTTCTGCGCCATCCTATTCTATTTATACTCTATATTGTTCCATTCTGATACATTGGAATTAGGGGCTGCAAACATGTCAGTTTTTGATTATAGAAGGAAAACGTGTGTTTTTGATCAGGAGGACGATCATGTAGAAATTAAAGAACAGACTGACAGTAATATTGATATTATATTTAAAAATTTGGAGAAATTGCTTATAAAAGAAACTAAGTACAAATGGGAAATCGCCACAATGGAAAAATACCTGAAAGAAAATATTACCCCTAGGGGCCTTCGTTTTTTTAAGAAACCCACCTTTGAGAAGGAAAATGCCAAATATGCAGCCATTTGGGATGCGGCATTAGAACGCTTCTCAATGGAATGTATGAATATCCTTATCTCATGCAGAATGGAGTCTTTGACAGAACTTGACAAACAGGTTGATTCCATACAGGAGCAATTGCAACCTTGTGTGGGAACAGAAGATTTTAATGAATTGTCAGATAGAACTAAAAAAAGTCTGGACAAAATAGAAAGGGAAATCAAAGACACCAAATATAGGAAATATAAGAGAGATAAGAAGGATTATGAAGAGGGGAGGGTCAGAAATTTCCAAAGAGAGAAAAGTAGCTCTGACATAACCCCACAGAGGAATTATTATAGACGTCAGGACCGAGTAAAATTTGTTACAGAAAGGTCTACCCAACCGAAGATAACCCCGTGGAGGGAAAGGGAGTTTAAGCCCAATGAGAAAGAAAAGAAAGAGGATTGGGTACAAGTTGTCAAACGAGGAAGGAAAAATAGCCATACCGAGCGTAATTATCAGACAAATAGAGATAATGTTAGATCTCAAAAAGAAAGAGGGGAATATATGCCCCCCAATAGAAATACCTTCCAAAACTATGCGTATTCCAACAGGAATACTTATCAAAATCGATATTCAGTCCTAAACAGAGAGGAAGGATCTGATTTTTTAGACAGAACACCGATGAGGAGAGAGTTTCCAACAAAAAGAACCAGGACGGCAAGCATAGAGGATGTAGAGGAGGGAAACAACAAAAAAGAAAAGAGATACAACCGATAATTCCAGTTGGCATTACTAATATCTCCACTCACACGTTGAGTGATAATGAGACTAAAGTGCTTAATAAGGGACTGAAGTTTGCTCCATCTAGAAAGTTTGATCCATTTACAGCACACATTGATGTGCTGAAATATGGTAGAAAACTATCTATAAAAAAATTCTTCCTAAATTCTAATAAAGAATGTAATAAGACTGAGAGGGAAGACCCGTTCAAACACTCCAATTTACAAAACAGGTCCACCTTCTATCCGAGTTATCTAAAACAAGGTGCAATAGAAACCTTTGAGAGGGTGGTCTCACATGATTTAAAGAAGTTGCAAAAGAGACAACAAGAGCCGAATCTCACACATGATGAGAGACAGGCATTGAAAGGTCTTAGAGAAAATGAACACATCATCATCAAACCCGCAGATAAGGGCGGAAGTCTGGTGGTGATGGATACAACTAAATATGTGGCAGAGTGCAAAAGGCAATTAGAGGATCGGGCAGTATATGAGAGACTGAGGAAAGATCCATTAGGGGATATAAGAAAGTCTCTTGTGAAAATTTTGGACAAGGGTAAATTGGAAGGGATTCTCTCCAAAAAGGAATACGAATTTTTAAACATCAAATCCCCAAGAACCCCAGTCTTTTATATACTCCCGAAAATCCACAAAAATCTGGAAACACCTCCGGGTAGACCCATAGTGTCGGGCATTATGTCCATTTCCTACAACATCTCCAAATATATAGATACATTTTTACAATCTATTGTACCCCTCACCAGATCATATTTGAAGGACACTATGGATGTACTCGATATGGTGAAGGATTTTGTATGGAAGGGAGAATACCTTCTTATTACGTGTGACGTGTCTTCACTGTACACCTGCATCCCACTGTCAGGGTACCTGAGGTCTCTACCTCTAAGAGAGGTAGAGACTTAGTAGTTTATCCGTCCAAACGAGCTGTTTCCTTCGTTCCTCGCGGTTCATCCAGTCACTTAAACACCGACCGCGAGGAATCCACGTCCTTTTCTAGCGGTACGCTCAATACGTGACGTCATGACGCTATCACGAGCGACCTGCCACTCAAGTGTCCGATATCCAATCGGTACTTGTCAGAGGCGTGTCTACCATCCGGAGCCAGGGTATTTAAGCTTACTTCTCACTTCAGCTCATTGCCCTGTCGTGGTTCTAGCTTGTCTAGTCACTCAGTGCTCTGGTATTCTAGTTTTCTCTATTGGTTTTGACTCGGCTTGTTGTACTACCCTGCTTATCTCTGTTATCCCTTGACCCGGCTTGTCTCTCGCTTATCTGTCTTCTCGTTCCCTCGACCTCGGCTTGTCTCTGACTATTCTCTATTACTCTCGGTACGTTAGTCCGGCCATTCTAAGGCCCGGTATACGTACCTTTCCACTCTTTGTACTCTGCGTGTTGGATCCCTGTCCCGATCCTGACATTACGACAGGGCCAATGGATCCTGCAGGTACAAACAGTCAGCTTGGTTCTTCTGATCCCAGGTTTGACGCCATGGAGCATAGGATGGATCAGATGGCTCTAGCACTACAGGCACTTTTGTCTCGTGCTAGTAACCCACCTGAGGAGACACGTACTCCTTCTATTTCTCCTGCAGTCTCAGGTCTAGAGGTAGCCACTGTAGGTGCTTCTTCCCGTATTACCCCACCAGTACGTTATGGCGGGTCACCGGAAAAGTGTCGTGGCTTTCTGAACCAGATTAGCATCCATTTCGAATTACAACCCCGCTCTTATCCTACAGATAGAGCGAAGGTTGGATTTGTTATTACTTTACTCATTGAGAAAGCTCTGAGATGGGCCAATCCTTTATGGGAGAATGATAATCCACTAGTCTATAATTATAATGCCTTTGTAGCTGCGTTTAGAAGAACTTTTGACCCTCCTGGTAGAAAGGTCAATGCAGCTAGATTACTGTTGCGCCTTAGACAGGACGATCGAACACTAGTGGATTATGCACTAGAGTTCAGGTCCTTGGCGGCAGAAGTTAAGTGGAACGAACAGGCTTATATAGATGTGTTTCTGAATGGGTTATCAGATGTAATTCTTGACGAGGTTGCTACTAGAGAACTCCCTGAGAATTTGGAGGATTTAATTTCCTTTATATCTCGTATTGATGAACGCCTAAGAGAGAGGCAGAACACTCGAGATAGGACCCGTAGACCCTCCTTTAAACTAGCGCCTACCTTTCAAAATTCTGAGTTCGAGGACTTACGTATTTCTGAACCTATGCAGATAGGCAGTACTCATCTCACAGAGAGGGAGAGACAGTACAGAAGAAGGGAGGGTTTATGTATGTATTGTGGAGTCAGAGGTCATTTACGCCTAAATTGTCCTAATCGTTCGGGAAACGCTCGCACCTAAGTTTCTCTAGAGGACAGGCCTTGGGTGTTTCTACTTTGTCCTCTATTCACAACTACAAAGAATTCAGGCTTCTGTTACCCGTTTCTTTAAAATGGGAAAAGGGAGTAGTCAAGACTATGGCACTAATCGATTCTGGAGCTGCTGAGAGCTTTATAGATCAGGGTTTTGCTGCCAAGCATGCTATTCCATCCCAGTTAAAAGAGACACCACTGGCTGTTGAGGCCATCGATGGTAGACCGTTACTTGAGCCTGTCATTTTCCGTGAGACCATACCGATTAACTTAACTGCTGGCATCCTACATAGAGAGGACATATCCTTACTGCTCATTTCTTCTCCGTCTATTCCCATAGTCCTGGGGTACTCCTGGTTGAGGAGACATAACCCTATTATTAATTGGGAGTCAGGGGAGATAGTTTCATGGGGACAGAATTGTCAAGAGAAATGCTTGCGGAAGGTCTCACCTCTCTGCTTAACCAACACCTCGACTAACTCTGACAATCCTACAGAGACACAAATTCCGTCTCAGTATCTAGATTTAAAGGCAGTGTTTGACAAAAAGAAAGCCGATACCTTACCCCCACACAGGTCCTTTGATTGCAAAATTAACCTACTCCCTGGTACCATGCCGCCCAGAGGTCATGTATACCCGTTATCTACGAAAGAGAACTCAGTTCTAGAGGAGTATATTCACGAAAATTTAGACAAGGGATTCATTAGGAGGTCCTCCTCTCCTGCCGGGGCTGGATTTTTTTTTGTTAAAAAGAAGGATGGTTCTTTAAGACCTTGTATTGATTATCGAGGCCTAAATAAGATAACCATTAAAAATGCCTACCCGATTCCCTTGATCACCGAACTCTTCGATCGTTTGAAGGGCTCTACAATTTTCACCAAATTGGATCTCAGAGGGGCATATAACTTGGTGAGAATCCAGCAGGGACATGAGTGGATGACGGCATTCAATACTCGATATGGCCACTATGAATATACAGTCATGCCTTTTGGGTTATGCAATGCACCAGCTGTATTCCAGGATCTGATAAATGAGGTTCTTAGGGAATTTCAGCAAGATTGCGTCATTGTATACCTAGATGATATACTCATACATTCTAGTGAGATTGAGACTCATCACAAGCAAGTCAGGAGGGTTTTGCACAAGCTTCTTCAACATGGCTTGTACTGCAAGTTGGAGAAATGTAGCTTTGATCAAACCCAGGTAACCTTTCTCGGCTATGTGATCTCGGAAGAGGGATTTAAGATGGATCCGGATAAGCTCCAGTCCATTCTAGAGTGGCCTTTACCCAAAGGTCTTAAAGCCATACAGAGATTTATTGGTTTTTCTAATTATTATAGGCGCTTTATTAAGGGTTATTCTTCAATTATCGCACCTATCACCAATATGACCAAACAGGGGGCTGATACTAAGAATTGGACTACTGAAGCCCTTCTTGCGTTCAAAACTCTCAAGGAGCTTTTCGCTTCCGCTCCAATTTTAGTTCACCCCGACACTTCCCTGCCTTTTCTACTTGAGGTAGACGCATCAGAGACTGGTTTAGGTGCTGTCCTATCTCAAAGGTTGGGTGTTGATAAACCATTACATCCATGTGGATTTTTCTCTAAAAAATTGTCTGGTACAGAGAGCAGATATGACATTGGTGACAGAGAATTACTAGCGGTTATCAAGGCTTTGAAAGAGTGGAGACATTTATTGGAAGGTACATTACATCCTGTTACCATTCTAACGGACCACAAAAATTTGTCTTATATCGGAGAGGCCAAGCGTTTGTCCTCCAGGCAGGCTCGTTGGTCGTTATTTCTTACCCATTTCAATTACGTTCTGACTTACAGACCTGGGTCAAAAAATTCTAAAGCCGATGCGCTATCTCGCCAATATGAGCTGTCTGCTTCAGTTGAACCACTTTTGTCCTCCATTGTACCCAAATGCAATATTATTGCTAATACCAGTCTCAAGATCCATTCTCCGCTACTTGACCAGATCTTGAAGTCACAACATCTGGCACCCGGAAACACTCCTGAGGGAAGAAACTTTGTCCCTCCTGAACTCCAACTGGAACTCTTACAATGTTTTCACGAAAGTAAAGTAGCTGGACATCCTGGTATTCGCAAGACATACTCTCTGATATCCAAAGATTTCTGGTGGCCTTCACTACGAAAAGATATTGAGGAGTTCGTCGCAGCTTGTGAGACTTGTGCCAAGACTAAGCAACCTCATACATCCCCTTGTGGCCTGTTGCACCCCTTGGACATTCCTGAGAAACCTTGGTCCTGTTTGTCCATAGACTTTATCGTAGATTTACCTGCTTCCAAGAGACAGACTGTTATTCTCACGGTGGTGGATAGATTTACAAAGATGGCCCATTTCGTGCCATTACCTAAACTTCCGACTTCTCCTGAATTGGCAGAGATTTTTGCGAGAGAAGTTTTTCGCCTACATGGGATTCCTTCGGAGATTGTTTCTGATAGAGGTTCTCAATTTATCTCACGTTTCTGGAGATCCTTTTGTTCTCAAATGGGAATCAAATTGAACTTCTCCTCTGCCTATCACCCTCAGTCTAACGGAGCTGCTGAACGCACCAATCAAAAGATCGAGCAGTATCTACGTTGCTTTGTTTCCGAACACCAGGACGATTGGGTCGGTTTGATCCCTTGGGCGGAGTTCGCACACAATAACCTTGTTTGTGATTCAACTCGCTCTAGCCCTTTCTTCATGAACTATGGCTTTCATCCTTCAATTTTTCCTTCGGTTTCCTCTTCTCAGGGGATACCGTCGGTTGATGATCATGTCGCCAGCCTGAAGAAATTATGGGATCAGACTCGGCAAATTCTGTTACATAATTCCTCGTTGTTCAAGAGACACGCTGACAAGCATAGAAGAGCGGCTCCGGTCTTCGTTCCTGGGGATAGGGTGTGGCTGAGCACTAAGAATATTCGCCTAAAAGTTCCATCTATGAAATTTGCTCCTCGCTACATAGGTCCTTACAGGGTTCTCACTCGTATCAACCCGGTTGCGTATCGCCTTGCTCTGCCACCTGCCTTACGCATTCCTAACTCTTTTCATGTCTCCTTGTTGAAACCTCTTATTTGCAACAAATTCTCCTCTAAGGTTTCCTCACCTCGTCCTGTTCAGGTGGAGGGTCGGGAGGAGTACGAGGTCAGCTCCATCATTGATTCCAGAATTTCAAGGGGAAAATTGCAATATCTGGTCAACTGGAGGGGATATGGTCCTGAGGAGAGGAGTTGGGTACCTCAGGAGGACGTTCATGCTTCTCGCCTTCGCAGAGCATTTCACCTCCGCTTTCCATCTCGTCCCGGTTCCTTCCGCCCGGTGGGCGTATCTGAGAGGGGGGGTACTGTCAGGGTACCTGAGGTCTCTACCTCTAAGAGAGGTAGAGACTTAGTAGTTTATCCGTCCAAACGAGCTGTTTCCTTCGTTCCTCGCGGTTCATCCAGTCACTTAAACACCGACCGCGAGGAATCCACGTCCTTTTCTAGCGGTACGCTCAATACGTGACGTCATGACGCTATCACGAGCGACCTGCCACTCAAGTGTCCGATATCCAATCGGTACTTGTCAGAGGCGTGTCTACCATCCGGAGCCAGGGTATTTAAGCTTACTTCTCACTTCAGCTCATTGCCCTGTCGTGGTTCTAGCTTGTCTAGTCACTCAGTGCTCTGGTATTCTAGTTTGCTCTATTGGTTTTGACTCGGCTTGTTGTACTACCCTGCTTATCTCTGTTATCCCTTGACCCGGCTTGTCTCTCGCTTATCTGTCTTCTCGTTCCCTCGACCTCGGCTTGTCTCTGACTATTCTCTATTACTCTCGGTACGTTAGTCCGGCCATTCTAAGGCCCGGTATACGTACCTTTCCACTCTTTGTACTCTGCGTGTTGGATCCCTGTCCCGATCCTGACACCCACATGATAGGGGATGCGCGGCCGTAGAACACTTTTTGTTGAAATATCATGATTTACCCCCTCACAGGTGAAGTTTCTCTTGGAATGCATTCGGTGGTCCCTCCAGAACAATTATTTTTGGTTTGACTCTTCATTTTTTCTGCAGTTACGTGGAACGGCGATGGGCAGCACGTATGCACCTAGCTATGCCAACCTATTCATGGCCCATTGGGAGGAAAGTTTCATCTATGGTGACCATGGCTGGGGTGCACACGTGCTTGCCTATCGCCGTTACATAGATGATATGTTCCTCATATGGAATGGTACTGAAGACACCTTTCTAGACTACTTGAGGTTTCTTAACCATAACGACTGGGGAATTGAACTTACCCATAATATCAGTCCCTCAGCCATTGATTTTTTAGACCTGAATATCTACGTAGCGGATAATACATTGAAAACAAAAACCTTCTTTAAGAAGGTGGATGCCAATGGTTATGTGGCGTATAACAGTGGCCACTATTCACCCTGGCTCAATGGTATCCCGAAAGGGCAACTGTTGAGACTGAGGCGGAATTGTACAGAGGACAACACCTTCCAGATACAAGCCAAAGAGTTACTGAATAAGTTTAAGGAGAAGGATTATCCTGATGATATTCTAAACAAGACATGGCATGAGGTGGAAAAGCTAACGCAGAGGGATGTTTTGGAAAAACCTATAAACAGTAGAAAGGACCCCCCAAAAGATTTAATGGTGTTTAATTTTAATTCGGAACATAAAGCAATAAAACGAGTGATTAACAAATCATGGCATATCCTGAAAATGGACAAAGATCTTGGAGATACATTACCTGAGAAACCAAATATCACTTTCAGGGGAGCACCGAGTTTCAAGACTTCATTGGTGAGAAGTTTTTTAAAAGAAAAAATTCCACCGATGACTAATAATGCATTTGGGGACCTAAAAGGTTTTTACAAATGTAGAACATGCCTGGGGTGCAGAGATACACGCCGGACTGACAAAGTAGTACACAAATTCCGGTCAACTAAAAACAAAAAGGAATACGACATAAGGGAGCATATTACATGCCGAAGTGCTAATGTAATATACCTCTTAGAATGTCCCTGTGGTCTCCAGTATATTGGGAGAACCACACGGCCTCTCTATGTGAGAATACGTGAACATATATACAACATCCGGAAGGGGGTCACAAGTCACAGTGTCTCAAACCATTTTAAGGAGACACACAATCAAGATCCTTCAGGCCTTTCTTTTACAGGGATAAAAAGAGTGTATAAAGACTGGAGAGGAGGCGATTTCATCAAGAAAATTGGGCAGGAAGAGATGAAATGGGCCTACTATATGGATACATTATTCCCCACAGGACTGAATATCGATTTTGACCTTTTTAACTTCCTCTAGTGCTTAACCCTCTAATTTCCCCTAGTGTTTAACCCTCTTTGGCAGTTATTCGGGACATGTGATCAATATATTTTCCCCCTAACTTCCTCTAACGTTTGACCTTCTAACTTCCTTTAGTGTTGAACCCTCTCTGATAGCTATTTTGGACAGAGGATTAATATATTTGGGACATATTATCAGTATAATTTCCTTTATTTTTCTCTAGTGCTTAACCCTCCATTTTTTTCTAGAGTTTAACCCTCTCTGACGGTTATTCTGGTCATATGATCAGTATGGCTAATGTTCAACATTTATGTAGTTTCTAATAAGGAGATAATAAGGTGTTCAGATGGGTATGTGTTTAGTAGATATCCCCTTCTCTTTTGGTTTTGGGAAATTGGTGACAGCTTAACATTAGTTGGTGAATATATTTTAGGCTGCATTTAATTTCACCCATATCTATGTATATATTTAAATCCCCCCACAAGATGTATTCATTTAACATGTATTCAGACACTATGTTAAGTGATCTTGTTCCAAGAATATTGTTGCTTTGATTTGGTATGTATATATTTGCAATATAAATTCTCAAAGCATTTATACATTTTTACTGCACATTTTTTAGATATCGTTCTAACATATGTATGTATCTTCAACTAATTATAACTGGATTAATGGACACATTAGATGCTGGTTTTTTGAAGCACATTTGCACTTTATATGTATGATATGACAGGATCAAGTAATGACACTTATAAAGATGCAAATTTGGCTAATTGGGTAGAGACTATTTAAAGGACATTGGGAGCCACCCACATTTACGCTTGAGAAAGCCCCAAGAGGCGGGGTGAAACGCGTTGCGTGATACCGGAAACCGGAAGCCGGAAGTATCTTCACTGGCTGGGAGAATTCGAAGACAGAGTAAGAGAACTATTACTTTCGTTTTATGCAGAAAGTGCAACTCTGGACTTGTTGAACTCTCATACTAGCGACAGGAAGACTTATTTTTAACTTTTATGTTATTTTTATACATAATTTTTATGTGGAAATAAAATGGAATTTTAATTGTAAACGGACCGGTTACCGAGTGATTGCTTCCAGTTGTCTACCCACCGTTTTAACAGTGTTGCACTAGGTCTGTGTCTGTTTATATTTTCAGATTGGACCATCTGAGCTGACCTGTGCAAGTATTATTTATTACTATTCACTATTTTTTGATCAGTGTGTAATTGTTCTGCACAAATCACTCAATATATGGTGTTTTCCTAATTTATGTATAGACCTGCAATTCTATAGCTGGTCACCTGATATATGGTGTTTTCCGAATATATGGATATACCTGCGTTTCTACAGCTTATTGTAAGATAAGTTTGCATGCTTTGCACATTTTATTGTTGAAGTGATAAATTTATTTTGCGCACCTACTTTTTATGGCCTATATATGCATTAGACACTTTTATTTTTTTATATATATGTGGCTATTTTTACAACTATTTTATCTATATTTCTTTCCCCTTTTATTTATGGACTGTTTGTTACTAACTTTTATGGACTGAGCTGTGATTACCACAGCTTTTTGTATTCAGAGACTGTATTTACGATCTGTGGAACGCATGGAGAGTGTGATTGGCCATCCGTGGAACGCAAAGAAACCCGGAAGTGAACTCGGCCGACGCAAAGCACCGAAAACCGGAAGTAAAACAGCCGTGACTACAGTGATTACAGAGGATCCAAAAGGGAAACTAGCAAATCTACTGTTGATTGGCTGTTGGGCGAAGGGGGCGGGTTGGAAGTACCCGTTCCCGCGCTATTTTTCATTTAAATGTACTTTGAAGCTTGTAATGTATTGCTGCACCTGAGGAAGACGACCTAGTTCATCGAAACGCGTTTTGCTTTTGGTATCTACCTGTGAACAGCATCAGTATTACTTGAATGTAAGATTTTTATATTTTTCTACCAATAAATGTGTATATTGAATACCTAATTGGTGTGCCTGTTCTACACTATTTACTATGAGGAACAAGCTTCAAACAAAGACGTACCAATTCCAGTGTAGGATTTTCATTTCTTACACTGGATGTTGTGCCTTTTCTTTAATATATATATATATATATATATATATATATATATGTATATAATTTTTTAAAATTATTTTTATTTATATATAGGTATATATATAGTGATATATACGTATATACTTATGTTTATATACAAAGTAACAACAAATTAAAAATGTAGCGCTTATGTGTCAATAAATTATTCACCTTTTGGAGTTGTTAAGAGCAGAATTTCACTGTCAATTCAACAGGTAGTAGCCTATAAAAAATAATCATACATAGTGTAGGTCTTACTTTATATAACGATTTGTATTTATATAATAATATGCGCACTCACAAACAGAGAGCTATAAACCCAGCTCTGGTGTGGATAATTTCTGGGTCCGTACAGGCGACCCACCCCTATTTGTGATGTAAATTGGAGGTCTGTAAAACAGTAAAGGTATACCCAATTGCGCAGTATTGTTTGAAAATATTTCTAGACATATAATGCACTTATCCCAAGTGGGTACTCACAAGTGTGGAGTCAGGATATACTGACTCACTTTTGCAGCGTTGTGCAGATTTGGGACTGCACTCCCTGTTGGATATAATGATGCTGGGAACCAGGATCAGTAAAAACAAATTAATTTAATAATACAATATAATACATAAAATAAAATAGCTTCAAAGACCTGAAAAAAGTAGGGACGCATTTCGCCACTACAAGCGTGGCTTCAAACCGGGTATAATTGATGAATGTCCTGGATTTCCCTGTACAAGTTTAAATAACCGAAAACGTCAGGCAAACAGTTCGTGCACATTAATCGTCACACATTGCGGTCCATGCCTCTTTTCCATGTCGGGTATCGTAGAGGAGAGGGTACACACACACACACACACATCATCCAGCACACACACACACGCACACACACATCATCCAGCACACACATCATGCGGTCCATGCCTCTTTTCCATGTCGGGTATCGCAGAGGAGAGGGCACACACACACACACACACACACACATCATCCAGCACACACACACACGCACACACACATCATCCAGCACACACATCATCCAGCACACACGCACACACACACACATCATCCAACACACACACACACATCATCCAACACACACACACAGACACACACACATCATCCAGCACACATACACACACACAGCATCCAACACACACACACATCATCCAACACACACACATCATCCAGCACACAAACACACACACACACACACACACAGACACATCATCCAGCACACACACACACATCATCCAACACACACACACACACATCATCCAACACACACACATCATCCAGCACACACACACACATCATCCAGCACACACACATCATCCAGCACACACACACACACACATCATCCAGCACACACACACATCATCCAGCACACACACACACACATCATCCAGCAAACACACACATCATCCAGCACACACACACACACACATCTTCTTGGCTATGTCTTCTTGGCTATGTTCTTCTTGGCTATGTTCATTCCTCCATGTAGTGGACTGCATGTGTATAAAATCCAATTCAGCAGTAAATTCGTTGGGAGCTTGTAGTTCTATAGTTCAGTATAATCTTTTACTTAATGTCCACATATATTTAATTATCGTAAGATGATGTCCGCATATAAAAGAGAGAGTAAGACAAAACAAAAAAGGCAATATCAATGGTCTTATCATTGCAGATATGTAGTTTATTCTGATCTATAACGTTGTATCTCATGAATTATAATTTGTAATGATAACACATCAGTAAATATTATTAATTCCAATTTTAAATGAACAATTCATTTTTATAGAACAAACAGGGAGTAACGAAAGAGCCACAGGGGAAGTACACTTTTAGAGAACGGGGGGTAACCCCAAAAGTAACATAGCAAAAAGAGAGGGCAAAAGTGTACCTATGTATATTGAATAGTTACTCAAAGATACGTAAATGCAGATAGGACTAAGGTGAGCTATACAGAGTATTCAACTGTAAGACAACGTCTACCTTAGGTAAATTGCTCAGCAAATTTAAGCAAAGAAAAACAAATACATTTTATTCATTAATATTAAAACCACAACGTGCTAGTGTACAAAAGTGTGAACCTAAATTAGTGATAACCTGAAATCCCAACATAGGTGTAATATATAAAAGAAATGAAAAAAAAGAAAAAAAAAAAAGAAAACAATCGCTTCCAGGACCTATATATCTATATAGTGAAAAATATCAGGACTGTTAAGTTGTCCCCAGGCCGCTGGGTAGGTGTATGAAAAACCTCAAACCCTTCTTGCGGTAACACAGGGTAAAATACGTATAATGTAGGTCAATATGATAAGGCTCAGTCCTGAGTTGAGAATGTATAGGTAGGGATAGACAGAGAAAAGAGCACTTTCTCCCCGTAACAACGGAAAGATAGTGACAGTCACGGCTGTATAAACTGCCACAGTGTAGCTGGATTAGTTACTTATTAATGGTCTAGTTGTTAGACAATTCGTGACCTCTTATTTAAGCGTATATTGTCGCAGTGGCAGTGGTAGATCTGTCCATATGATAGCAGCAGCCTGAAGTCATAGGTAGTCAAATATAGCATAAATTATCGGCTGTCTGTGCCATAGCGAACTCCTCAAATGAACAATTGTTTAGTACGGTAAACAGAGCAGTGGTTTTAAGGAAAAAGAGGAAGTTCCTCCCCGTGCCTACATGGGCACCTAACAATGCTTCCACTTTAGCAGACAGAATATCTTGAAGTGTTCTTTAGTATATAATTGCTTAGTACGGAAACCAAGCTTAGTACGGAAACCCCTCTGACGAGCCAGGTCGGGCGAAACGCGCGCGTCAGGGTGTCCTTCAGTACTTCTCCTATGATTTAGAGGGAAGCACTGGAACTAGCAACCACGCTACTTTCTAACTATATTTAACTTTGCCTTTATTTGGAGGCTGGGAGTGTGCCTACTTGATCTATATTGCAGCGCACTAGTAGTTAGATTCCACTATTAGTTCCTCGTTACTCTGAGGACAGACATCTCTTCCAGGGGTGTTAGATTTGAGGTGCCCTTGAAGGCACAGTTTTCTAGGGTATACGGCAGGGTAACTCTGTTACAGCAGCATTCTTGTTTCTTACTTAGCGATAACTACCTCCGGTATTTACGATTTGCTTTGGTACATCCAAGATTCTCTTAGCGATCAAGTGGGATTACTGTTAGGTGCCCATGAAGGCACGGGGACTAGTATTTTCCTCTCCGAAAAAGACAACCTACCAACTCCGCTTCCTTTACCACATATAGCAATCATATACCTAAGTACACTTAAGATACTCTGTTTGTTTGAGTGGGCTTGGTGTTAGGTGCCCTCGAAGGCACGGGGATTGGCTGTTCCTTTCTTTAAGACCACTTATTAACATAGCTTGGTTTCCGTACTAAGCAATTATATACTAAAGAACACTTCAAGATATTCTGTCTGCTAAAGTGGGAACATTGTTAGGTGCCCATGTAGGCACGGGGAGGAACTTCCTCTTTTTCCTTAAAACCACTGCTCTGTTTACCGTACTAAACAATTGTTCATTTGAGGAGTTCGCTATGGCACAGACAGCCGATAATTTATGCTATATTTGACTACTTATGACTTCAGGCTGCTGCTATCATATGGACAGATCTACCACTGCCACTGCGACAATATACGCTTAAATAAGAGGTCACGAATTGTCTAACAACTAGACCATTAATAAGTAACTGATCCAGCTACACTGTGGCAGTTTATACAGCCGTGACTGTCACTATCTTTCCGTTGTTACGGGGAGAAAGTGCTCTTTTCTCTGTCTATCCCTACCTATACATTCTCAACTCAGGACTGAGCCTTATCATATTGACCTACATTATACGTATTTTACCCTGTGTTACCGCAAGAAGGGTTTGAGGTTTTTCATACACCTACCCAGCGGCCTGGGGACAACTTAACAGTCCTGATATTTTTCACTATATAGATATATAGGTCCTGGAAGCGATTGTTTTCTTTTTTTTTTTTTCTTTTTTTTCATTTCTTTTATATATTACACCTATGTTGGGATTTCAGGTTATCACTAATTTAGGTTCACACTTTTGTACACTAGCACGTTGTGGTTTTAATATTAATGAATAAAATGTATTTGTTTTTCTTTGCTTAAATTTGCTGAGCAATTTACCTAAGGTAGACGTTGTCTTACAGTTGAATACTCTGTATAGCTCACCTTAGTCCTATCTGCATTTACGTATCTTTGAGTAACTATTCAATATACATAGGTACACTTTTGCCCTCTCTTTTTGCTATTCATTTTTATAGAATACAATAAAATGAATTATTATCAAATCCAAAGAAAAACATAATAAAACAAAAGTTAATTTCCCCCTTTTTTTTTTTTTTTTTTTTTTTAATTCTGTATTTTATTTGTGCATGAAGATATACATATAGCACACCTTGCCACAATAGCTAGAGTATGCAGAATGAAACAAAGGTGTACATCGGTAAGACAGTGGAATTACTTTGCACATTTTTTAAATTTTAAACGTTTAACAATGAGTTATGTCTAGGCTGATTTTTGATAAAAATACGCAACTGGGTTAGCTTAAGACAGGTTATAACTGTGATAGTTAACATAGCATGTTAGTTGTTTAAGCATACGTTACTATGCAATAGATATGTTATTGATTAGCTGCGTCTGGCTAAACATGCTGTTTAGAGCAATAGAAGCTTCACACGTTAGTATCTATGTTACGCAGGCTGGGAAGTCCAGCAGAGAGTAGCTTAGGCAAGATAAGTAGCCTGATACTGCTAGAGAGGTGAACCACAATAAGCAGATTAGTAGATAGAGCAAAAGAGTGAAACAAAAGTAAAACAAAAAGTCACAGGCAATACATCAATACAAAAAGCAAATGCCATGATAAAAAATAATGTGGCTGCAGGAGCGTGGCTTGTATGAGGCATGAGTCCTTCATCTGTGGCATTGTCTCATGAATTATGAGTGCAGGCCTGTGTTTAGAGTCCCGATCAGCTCACGCCTGTTCTGGTCGGAACAGAATAAACGAAGTATAAGGAGCTTTACTGGCTAGAGTTATCAGAGTCCGAGGAGGTAGTCCATGAATGCATCAGTCATTTCCTAGAGGCAAACGGTATCTGTGTAGTTCTTTTAGCCGATGCCCATGAGTGGGGGGTCAGTAACCCAGGAGTGTAAAAGTCTCGGGTGTCGTGGCCCTAACTGGGGCCAGTGGGGCTGGCTGGGGCAATTCAGGAGCGGGACAAGCGTTGGCATACCTCGCTCCCTTGGACATGTGCGGCCATCTCCGCTCGTACAGCAATTGCCAGGTGTTGTCAGTCCTGTAATGCTCTGGTTTTTTATTGCGCCGTCTGGCTGTATGTGCCATCGCTGGGTCCCGGTATTTCGGTGCGGACGGCTCGGATCTGTTCCCAGAGCTGCTGCAGAGGTGTGGCGTATCGGTAGTAGTGAAGATTTCTGCCTTATAGCTCTGGGTGCTCCTCCGCTGTGTCGACTGTGCTGTTGGATCCGTGTGCACGGGGGGTTTGGTGCCCCATCCCGCCTTAGAGCCCGGCGGTATCTGTTGTGCCGGACGGCCATCTTGGAGGCCCGGGGTGTCTGTATATAGTAGCTGCGCCTCGCTGCAGGACGTATCCATGAGGCCACCTTTACTTCAGCTTGGCGGTGAGTTACTCCCCGGCTATGTAAAGCCTTCCTGAGGCCTGTGCAGATCCAGTCAAAGGTTTCCAGTGAGGACTTGTGGGTCCCGAGGCTGGCACTCCGCATTTCAGACACTGGCTGGGTGGCCCTTGTGGGCAGGTTGTGTGGGTTTGTTGCCCCGCTTTGCTTCACCTCTCTCTTTCTCGCTTTAGAGCTGTGAATGGGTGATGTAGGCTGCTGCTGCGTGCCTTCGAGTTCTGTGATCGCTTGCGTCCGCCATTTTGGAGGCCCTCACCTCCGGTCTGTTTGTTCCGGCTGTCGGTCCCGATTGCTGGCGTGCAGCCGAGCCAGCTCCATGCGGCGGGGACCGGGATATCCCCCCCGGTCCATAGGGGGGGGGAGGGATGCTTGGTGTCCGCTCGTGGCCCGGTGTGGTAAGCAGGAAGCGGCCGCCTTCCCAGCCCGACCAACTCTGTAGGCCTCACTCCGCCGTTTCGGTTCCCGGGCATTCTGCGTGGCAAGTCGGGTGTCCGCAGGTGTGTGCCGGTTTCCCCAAGCTTTGTACACGCAGAATGTGGTTCCTTCTGTGGTTCACCCCCAGTTATTAGGCTGTAAGTGTTCCGATCGGCGGGAGCTCGAGCAGAGCACGTCTAGCTCGCTTGCTTGTCAGGCTCCGCCCCAATTTCCCCCTTTTTATCCATAATTGATATCAGTCTTATAATTAATCTAAAAAAATAAATGGATAAAACGGACTATTAATTAGTCCTCACTTCTTATCTAGTGTCTACCTCAATTTTATGATTAATGCTATATACAAAATTAGATCCAGATAGTGTTTAAGTGTGTTAAGCCCTGATGAATTAGACTTTCTGTTCTGATATTATGTATCTATAAACTCATGTTTCTATTTCACATACATTGTTATACGTTATGTAGACTCTTGCTTATTCCCACTGTTCTTAATATTCATGCTTTGTCATCTATTAGATGATTGATTTATTTTTATTTCAAGGTTATGTATCTTTTTTCCCCCCATTAATTCCAAAATTCATAAATATTATACTAAAATATCTATTTTCGGGTATGTAGGAGAAACTGCAGGCGACCCTAACAGTGTATTATTTTGAAAGTTCCTAACTATTTCCATTTAAAGGTGGCAGCTCTAATAAGTGAGTAATCACACTATAATATATATCTATATACACCATATAACATATTATAGTGTGATTACTCACTTATTAGAGCTGCCACCTTTAAATGGAAATAGTTAGGAACTTTTAAAAAATACACTGTTAGGGTCGCCTGCAGTTTCTCCTACATACCCGAAAATAGATATTTTAGTATAATATTTATGAATTTTGGAATTAATGGGGGCAAACAGTAATACCACTCATGCATAGGCTTGTCGGGTTGTTAGGGGGCTAAAAAGCCACATTTGGCAGGTGTGCATATCCATTTTCCAACTTGGAAATTTGACATGTAGTCAACCTGTGCCCGTTTCCTATTTGGGCCAATGCATTTTATCCCCATCAAATCATATATTTTTGGAAAGTAGATAACCCAGGGTATTGTAAATGGTGGTATTTTAAAACATTTCATGCACTGAATTCTACCACCAGCCTTTGTCAAACTTTTGGGTAGTAATTTTGTTTGTGTTTTTTTTGACACATACATTGTACTTTATGCATGAATTAACAGATCCTGTTATGTATCACTGCCAATAAAACACCCTAATATGTGTTCAGCAACATCTCCTGAGTACAGTGATGCCACCCATGCATAGCTTTGCTGGGTTGTTTGGGGGCTCAAAGGCCACGGTATAGACTTGTGCATGTCAGTTTTTCAACTGGATATATATGTATGCTTGGCCTATCCTTATTTTGGTGTATTTTTACATCCCCCAGTAATATTACCATCATGAAAGTATATATTTTTATAAAGAAGACATGCCAGGGTATTGTATATGGGGTATTTTAACATCCTTCTCCCAATGATTTTGCTAAAAATTTCAGAGAATGTGCATGGTTGTAATTTTTGAATTCTCCTTTTTGATTTTAGCCAGCTAGTTATATGTTACTGCCAGTTTTCCAGGATTCAGTATTTTAAAAAGCAAAAATTAATTGTGGGTTGCTACTTGCATCAGATAGCCACCTTTTTATACCAGGCTTTTGTTTTTCTTAAAACAATATATGGCTGCATCAGCTGATCAGCCAAATCAACACCCCCCATGTGCCTGTTATAAGCCCTGATGCAAACAGGTTTGGTCTGTTCTCTGCCTCGGACCGTGACGTCTGACATCTTTCGTCATGGATGGTGGTTAGCATGTTAACACCCTTCCTGTCCTTAAATTTTATTAAAAGCACTTTGGCTTAGCGCAGAGCTTTACATTCACCTTTTTTTAATTTGGCCTCTATGAGAGGTCTGGGAATATCCTTGGCATTTGCTCTCACAGTGCCACAGGCCAGTGTCTGCAAACCATAAAGAGTTTGAAACAAACGGACACTGCTATAAAAATTGACCACATAAAGGTGGTAACCTTTATTGAACAAGGGGATCAGTAGGTCCCAAACAATTTTCCCACTTGTCCCCAGAGAGGCAGGACAGCCAGGAGGGTCCAGTTGACCATCTTTTCCCTCACATACACGAAAGGCAAATGTATAGCCACTTTCAAGCATAGTTTGTAGAATTTTACGCCATACCTAGAGCGCTTTTCGCGGATGTATTGTTTGAATCCTAATCTCCCTTTATATTTCATTAAAGATTCATCCATGGATACATTTTGTTGGTGAGTTTAAACTTCAGAAAAATTGTGCTGAAAATGGTCTAGCAGTGGGTGTATTTTATGAAGCCTATCATATTGGGGTGATCTCTAGGGTGACAGAGGGTATTGTCATTAAAATGTAAATATCGGAGCAGCAACTCATATCTTGCACTAGACATGGTTTGGGTGTACACTGGACTAGAACAGATAGGGTTGGTGCTCCAGTAAGAGCGAATTGATGGCTTCTTTATAATCCCCATGAGCACTGTAAGAGCCCAGAATGTTTTACGTTCAGGGACATCTTTGGGATGCCAAGCATGCTCACTGACTGCATAGCTACCTGGATTGGTATCAGTAAATTGGGTTGCATATAAATTAGTCTGGGAAGCAAACTCCTCCCAGATGGTATCCCCTTAAAATAGCTCCATATATTGCATAGGGGAGAAGTCATCCACATTGATATTAATACCTACATTGGCACGTGGAGCCCTTTGTTTGGTTAAAATGGGACAAGAACATGCTAGACCTTCAAAGGTTATGTGGCTTGTGATATTGTTAAAGAGAGGGCAGGAGAAGAAGCTAAGCTGAAAATGAAGAAGTTAGCAAAAAGATTTCTGGTTTTCAAATGTCACCCAGTGACCTTATTCATTATTGTATTGTGATGATTGCTTAATTGTAGTTATATTGTGTGTGGTGTATTTGCATCTGTGCGATGTTGGGCTCCGTTAACTGTGGAGGTATCCAGTCCTCCTCCACATTCGGCGTAGCAGGGAAACCACAGCTTCTTTTTGCAGACGGCTCACACACAGATGACACGTCACTAGACGTGTCAGAAAACTGATCTTCGTCAAAATTGGACACAGTGTCAGTGACGTCATCCAAACTGCATGTTGTGGACAGAATATTAGCTAAAGTAAAATGCCTATTTACTCCATTTAGTCATAATCAGTATTATTCAATAAATTACTAAAATGACCACTAGTTGTCACTCAGGAGTACCCCACCCATCGACTGAATACTCTCATTTTCAAGATGGCGCTGGAATCCGGGGGAGAACTTCATGACGACAGTAATGACATAAGATGGCACACCCAGTAGGACGTGCTTTGAATAAAACACTTAACACTTAACCAATTATTAATGTATTATTTCATGTTATCTCTGACAATGCTTATGATGTGATTTTGCTTTATAAGGGGCATGCCACCCCCTCTAATAAACATTCCTCAAGTTTTTCATTAACCTGAAACTTGTGTCTGGTGTGAATTACTTCAGGGAGCGTGCACGCACTGTTTCTTTAATTTGGCTAGGGGCAGATACACAAAATAATCAATTTATTGATTGATTTCCACTTCATATGGCGCCCAACGTGGGCGCACCGGATTTGGACGGCCAGAAACCAAGGACCGGAGCGGAACCCCAGAAAGTGGGACAATCAGAGCCTGATCACCTCCTAAATACAAACGTTTGTCTTTATTCTCCTGTTTTGTGCCGGTCCGTCTCAGTGTCCACTTCCGGCTTCCAGAAGGCTACAAGACAGGTAATCTCTTATCCGGTGCCTCTTTGAACGAACCTGTCGATTGTCTATCTGCCTCCTGAATGACTGTATGTGTGTGAGATGTCCGGTGTGTGAGTTTTGCTTTTTTTTGTAGTTATATTGTGTGTGGTGTATTTGCATCTGTGCGATGTTGGGCTCCGCAAACTGTGGAGGTATCCAGTCCTCCTCCACATTCAGCATAGTAGGGAAAGCACAGCTTCTTTTTGCAGACGGCTCACACACAGATTTCCACTTCACTGCACATGCACTGCATATTTCACCAACACACTAACTAACTGACTAAACGAACAAATTACTAACACACAATTATTATTTTTTTCACTAAAACAGATAAAAACTGATTAATACAGACTAAATGAGACTAAAACTTCCTTTAGCAGCAATCCCTATACTAACTCCTGCAAAAAAGAATCTAATGGAGATTTGAGAGAAGGAAACTTACTGACTAAAACAGACTAAGGCAGACTGAAACAGACTAAAACACGGCTGTTTAGCACAAATTTAACCCTTAAGGGCAAAAAAGAAATAAATACAGACAGTACAAATGCACTGCTGTAACAGATTTGGCATGGAAGGGATTAAAATTATTTTTTAAGTTTTAAAACTTTTTACAAGTTCTGGAACACTTCTGGCAACACTGCTGGCTACAATATATCAGGATCTCTGTTTCTCTCCCTCACAAAACGCTACAGAGGAGAGAGGGGCAGAGATCACTGTCAAAGTGAGTGTTTGTAACACCCACTTTGACAGCAGCCAATTATGAGCGATCGCATGTCACTCAGTCGACATAATTGGCTCTTACTATCTGCCTGGCATCTCTGATCGCCGCTCGTTTTCCGTTATGACGCTTCCGGACTGTCACCAGTTCTCAAGGGCATGTTCCCAGTGACGGTCATAACCCGTCTGTGGTCCTTAAGGGGTTAAAGGGAAACTATTGCCTAGGTATACAAAAAAAATGTTCCTCTTTAAGCGCACACCTATTGTGTATTGGTTATTATTAGTATTGCTGTGTTGAGAAATCACAATGCTTAGGGAGGTTTTGCAGCTATTAGAACTTTATTTTTAACTTTTTAGGCACTTTTTTACATTTGTTTCTCAGTAGCTCTGACTAGTCCAACAAGCAAAGAACCCATTGTGTCTGCTACTTCATCTAATAATTTTAGTTTATAGTGTATCTACTTATGTTGAAAATTAGGCAAGGTTAGCCCTTTAACATATATCAGTTTCACAGAATGCTTCTTGTGCTGCACCTTGTGCCATAATCGTGTGTGATGTCATAATCGTGTGTGATGTCATAATTTTGTGTGATGTCATAATCTTGTGTTATGTTCTTTACTTGCTTTAGTTCTGAGAACTGCTTTGTTGTGGAGTAGTTGGAGTGGGCAGGTGAGAATTAACTAGGATGGGGAAGCGAAAGATATATATGAGTCTAATGGTGGTGAGAATCTTAAACAGACTGAGAGCAAAACCAAAAAAGGTGAGCTCAACACATGTGCAAATAAAAAAAGTCAAAAGTGTGAAAAGAAGAAGAAAGGAAAAAAGTATTTTGCTGCCGAAAAAATGCACAAAAAGTGTGCAAACAAAGAAAATTAAAAAATGTGACAGAGCAGTACAAGCGGACATGGTGAATGAGTGCACAAAGAGCACGCAGACCTGCAGACTTGGTGTTCGTTCTATCAGTGTGCAGGCTAATATGGTAGAAAAAGATGAACCAATGGAGTATATAAATGCAGGAAACACCAGGAAGAAGAAGCCAAAACAAGAATTGATGGACACCAGCTAAAAACTGGGCTAAACAGACATCAAATTTGTCTTTTAAGTTTGTTTTTACATTTAATTTCAGCCTGCATTTTTATCCAATGTCCGCATCCTTATCCGAACGTATGTTCCCTAGTAGCTATTAAAACTATTATTTTGTGTGTGGCCGAACCAAGATTGCCGACAGCACCGTTCACCACACTGTGCAATCAATGCCCAGTGACTGGGCAGCAGCCTTCCAGGCAAGATTTGATGCCATATGCAGGCGATTCTGGGAACACCTGGAGAACAGGCGCCAGCCACCAGCCCCAACAAAGGTCAGCATTATGGCCAGAGCACCACCGACACAGCAGCCAGCCAAGGATCTGTCCTCTGAATGGCGAAAGACCAAGGCGCAGTCGGAGGGGCACCAACCGGGCAAAGCAACTAACAGAACTACCAGCTATTAACATGATGGCCCATCAGGAACTAGAGCCACCTGGGGGGTGACCCCTAATCACCACCCACGCCTGCGAAGGAGAGCACGACGTCAGCGGAAACATGCACCTCCGCTCAGCTCCACAACGGGGAAGGAATCCCCGGTAATGACTCCCCAGAAATGAGGCAAGTCCGTGGACCAGTGGTACCGGCTCTCAGAAGGTCCCCGAGCAGGAGGGGTGCCTCACCTGGACAGCGCTGTGCAGCTGACCCAGTTCACAATATGAGGACTCTTTCTCCACCTACCAAAGGCAACACACGCTTACTAGTTTAATGTGTGTAGTGATAGTGTCCTATATCCCGAAACCCATGCACAAAAGTTAAGTCTCCTTTGAAAACTTGTGTGGTTTTATGATATGTTTTCTCTCTCATGCCACTCACATGGTAGACATGTTGAAACGCACCCATACACATTTGTGTGCCTAATCCAGCTTGGAAGTACACATAATGCTTTTCACAGCTTGTAGAGCCTATATACATTTTACCTTAGTAGACTCACCCTAGCTTTGTACTCTGCTTTTATGTGTTTAGCTGATCTCATTCAGTATGCTTAGCTAAGCACTGATTATAGTTTAATTTGCTACGGTAAAGTCTGTACACCTTCTAAGAGCCAGTACTAGTAATATGTTTTTCTCACTTGAGTAATTAATCTATGTACCTAGCGTGTTCCATAATATTAGCCTGTTTAAAGTCTCTATATAATTCAGGCTACGGGAACTGTCCCACTTAAGCCTTTACTTACATGACTTTCAATCCTTATGTCAGCATTTTCACTCTGTCTAGTACCGACTCTATCTCTTCTTATATAGCTGACACACAGACTTATCTTGAGACTTTTATACTTTATAATATAAAATGTGCACCGATGATTTATAAATGTTGAATTGACAGGCAAGTTGTGGCATTGTATGCCTCTTTGTTTTTTCACAAGCACAATAAAATAAAGAATTAAAGAATATATATATAATTTTGTATGTTAAATAATTTTTCTATGTGTATTTTCATATTTAATGTATGATAGAAAGCAGCTATAACACTTCTGTAATATTAAACTTGGGGAAAAGTGCAGCATTATAGGAACACTCCAAACAAAGCTAATATAATCTGGTTGAATAAAGTAAAAATCTTGTAAATATCACTTTTATTATAAATGATACACATATTTTACCAATCAGCCAAAGCCATGATACTATCAAGATGGGTACGTGGGGGTGACTCTGAGTATGGTTTGGCAAATTTCCTTTGTCCAGATTCCTCCTGCATCACTTATTGTTATACATTTTACTGGGATTAAATATCAAGTCCACTAGCCACTGCCAGCCTGAGGGCCCATGGCACACTCACCTGGGCTAATTTTCTACTTGTGCTAATTGATCACCTGCAAATGGAAAGTAGTAAGTATAAATTGGGAACCCTGCATTGTATATGCCAGTGTTTCCCAACCAAGTCCTCAAGGCACACCTACCAGTCCAGGATTTAACCCCTTCAGGACGGAGTCAATAGTGCACGTTCTGATCAAAACAAAACGTAAACAAAAACTGGTATTTGCGCTATATGTCTGTTCACCCGTAGTTCCCATCTTTCATATTAAATGCACCCACACTTATTATATATCATTTTGTTCAGGAGAAACAGGGCTTTCATTCCATATCAAATATTTATATATGAAACCTAATTTATTATGAATAAAATGTAAAAAACTGTGAGAAATGTTAAATTTTTTTAAAAATTTGTAGTTCCGCCTCACATTTTAGCTGTAAATGTCATAATACTGTTAGGTTTTACTGCAAAAAATGCACATATTTGTAATCAGCGATGTCTCACGAGTACAGCAGTACCCCCCATTAACAGGTTTTATGGTGTTTTGGAAAGTTACAGGGTCAAATATAGAACGTTCCATTTTTAAATAGAAATTTGCCAGATTAGTAATGTTACCTTTGAGACCGTGTGGTAGCCCAGGAATGAGAATTACCCCCATAATGGCATACCATGTGAAAAAGTAGACAACCCAAGGTATTGAACGTGGGGTATGTTTAGTCTTTGTTAGTAGCCACTTAGTCACAAACACTGGCCAAAGTTAGCGTTCATATTTGTTTTTGTGTGAAAAAAGCAAAAAACTAATATTTGGCCAGTGTTTGTGACTAAGTGGCTACTAAAAATGACTGGACATACCCCATTTGCAATACCTTGGGTTGTCTACTTTTGCAAATGGTATGCCATCATGGGGGTAATTCTTATTCCTGGGCTACCATACGGTCTCAAAGGCAACATAACTAATCTGGCAAATTTCAATGTGAAAAAAATTAAATGCAAGCCTTATATGTGACTCTCTAACTTTCCAAAACACCATAAAACCTGTACATGGGGGGTACTGTTATTCTCGGGAGACTTCACTAAACACAAATATTAGTGTTTTAAAACAGTAAAACATATTACAACAATAATATAGTCCATAAAAGTGCCGTTTGTTTGTAAAAAATGCAAAAAACTTCACTTTTACTTAAAATATCATCGTTGTAATATAATTTACCAGTTTTAAACAGTAATATTTGAGTTCAGCGAAGTCTCCTGAGTAAAACAGTACCCCCTATGTACAGGTTTTATGATGTCTTGGAGAGTTACAGGGTCAAATATAGTGCTTGGGAATTAAATTCTCTGCACTTTCTCCCTGTGTTGTCAGGCATGTCAATCAAATTTTAATTAATCAAATGACATAATTATGTTAAAAGATTACTTAAATATACACGTAGAATTTTAATATATATGCATTTATAGGTATTTAAATTCTACGTGTATACTAATGTAATCTATTATGTAATTATATGTATTTATCTCTCTATATATATTTGCGGTTATTTGTATTTTATATATAGATAGATATATATAGAATGTCATTCTAAGTGTATTTTGTTACCAATATATATTTTTTAATAACAAAATACAGTTAGAATAAAATTACATATGAATATATAATTTATTTTAAATTTTGTTTCAATATTTTATTTATTTATTTAATAATTTTATTTATTTATTATTGTAATTATATGTATATATATATATATAATATATGTGTATATATCTATTATATATATAATATATATACATATTATATATATGTAACGTCACTCTAAGTGTATTTTAATACTAATATATATACTAATATTACTATTAAAATACATTACGCATGACGTTACATATATATAATATGTATATATATTATATATATAATATATATACATATATTATATATATAAAAATGCATTTATTTTAATTTTACACATGTCTAATTATTTTTTTTAATTCTTCCCACCAGCAGGGGGTCTGTCTGATATTTCAGACAGCCCCCCTGCTGGCAGATCCACAGCCAGCTATAGGGGGCCATGTGATCGCTCTTTGAGAGCGATCACATGGCCCCCGGGGGCCTGATTTGCCGTGGGGGGGCTGCCTGGGCTCTGAGGCCGCCCCCCAGAAGAGGATCGCGGCGGAGGTGAGTACCGCCGGACCTCCTGGGCTGCAAGCCGTTACGGCGTTCTATGCCGCCGCAACGGCTTTAAAGCCCTTTAAAGCCGCGACGGCATAGAACGCCGTAACGGCGTTAAGGGGTTAAGGATTACCCAGTTTTGTCTAAGGTGTTTTTAGAAAAAAAAGAAAAAACACCTTAGACAAAACTGGGTAATCTTTAAATCCTGGACTGGTAGGTGTGCCTTGAGGACTGGGTTGGGAAACACTGGTATATGCAACAGAATGTTTATGTAATATTGTGTTATCTTTGCTGTACCATTAACCCCTTAAGGACGCAGCCAAATGTACACGTTGTGATCAAAACAAAACGTAAACAAAACCTGGCATTTGCGCTATATGTCTGTCCAACCGTAATTCACCTCTTTCATATTAAATGCACCCACACTTATTATATATCATTTTATTCAGGGTAAATAGGGCTTTCATTTAACATCAAATATATAGGTATGAAACATAATTTAATATGAATAAAATATAAAAAATATTTTTAGTTCTATGTGACATTCTAACTGTGAATGTCATAATACTGTTTGCTTTTACTGCAATAAAATACACATATTTGTATTCAGCGATGTCTCACGTGTAAAACAGTACCCCCTATGTACAGGTATTATGGTGTTTTGGGAAGTTACAGAGTAAAATATAGCGTGTTATATTTTTCAGTTTTTTCACATTGAAATTCGACAGATTGGTTACGTTGCCTTTAAGACCGTATGGTAGCCCAGGAATAAGAATTACCCCCATGATGGCATACCATTTGCAAAAGTAGACTGTAACGGATCACCTGGCACCCCGACTGGGTACCTCCGTTAATGGATGCTCCTAGTGCTTCCTGAGGACTCCAAGCACTCTGGCAGACACCACAATCACCGAATCCGAGAAACCTTTAAATTCTCCCAAGCATATGAATGCTGTAGACCATTGAATAGGAACCATACGAATAGGCTTGTACTCCTAGCAGTCAACTGGAACAGCATACAATAAATCCTTCCCCCCAATAATGAGACGACACATCACTTTGAGGGTAAAACAGGAACTCTGGACTGGCTCATCCAGCCTGGCTTTTATTACACTAATCCACATACAGGCCACACCCAGGGGGAGGCATAAAATAACCAATCACATACATGGTTCAGCCCACACATCCCCTCCCCTCAGATAACATTAAACCCAATTATCCGGTACACTTTTTCAGCCAAGTTCTGGATGTACCCCAAAACCCGGGGGTACACCTTTAAATCCAGCATCGCTGGATAGCCCTTATTCAGGGGGACAACATATTCAAAATTCAAGTAATTCGGATGAATGGTTCGTGAGATATGGGGTTCCAAAGATTTGACCGACCGCATGGGTAAAGTATCCGAAAACAGTTCCATGCATTTTGGCCCTGCGGTCGGTCACAAACAAGGGAATGAAAACAGGCGAATTGCCTGTGTTATAGAGCCTGGAGAGGGTTTGAATGAATTCCCTTGTTTATGGGGCTCTTTCTACCGAACGGCGGGTCATTCGGTAGTTTCCATACGAATTTCTGGAAGTATGGAGGTCTCAGCGGTGTTTGCCTAGTCAAGTGTCCGATTTTAGTTCCAGACACTCAACGGCAAAACACCGCTGTTCGGTAGTTTAAGATGGCCGCCGCCACGTGTTTGTTTCCCGAATGGCGGCCACCCAGAGGACAAAGACCACACTGCACTGATTGCCAATTACCTGTTTGCAACATTGTTGCAAACGGTAATTGGAGGCACACTCATTCCTGGGTGGTCTGGTTGTTCGGTAGTTTCACTCAATATACTGAATGGAGTGATTCTGCCGAACAATCAGAATGCTGCATACAAATCACCCAGGATAAACTTAACACATCTATAAATACATATATAATATTACAGGCATTACACTTGAATATGCTTCACAATCTTAAAGGGACAGTAGTCCCAAAAGTCCCAATATGTCCATAGATGCTGTTAAAAGGGCCAGTAGCAGCAATATACAGTACAATATGCCCAAAATAACCCAGGGGCCATAGTCAGTAGGTAGGAGGCTAGCAAACAGGCTTCTCCAGGGCCCAGTGGCGAGGTTGGTTTCGCCACACTTCTCCCCTTTTCCAAACAGACTAACAGGGTACCTGACCTCTTGCCGGTCAGTGCCCTTGTTAGTCCAGCAGCCCACCCACAAAACAGAAACAGCAGTACAGCCCACCCACAATAAATGGTTACTACACCTGAGTAATGGAAAAACTTGTCCAGGTCCAGGTGCCTCACCCCGGCTGTGTGGGGGACTGGTAGGCTGTTTTGGTGGGTTGCTGAGTGGGCAGAGACCAGCGGTACTCTGCCCTGGTGCCAGCACTACTACAGGAGTAGTCTGGTTGGAGCCTGGTTGCTGGAGACCGACTGTCTCCCCTTTTGCTGCGCAGCTCTGCTGCTGGAGACCGACTGTCTCCCCTTTAGTTACACAGCTCTGCTGCTGGAGACAGACTGTCTCCCCTTTGGCTAAACAGCCCTGTTGTGGGGGGGCAGGACCGACCGTCCCTACCCCCTGTACTGGAAGTGCAGAGACCCCGGTCCCATCTGCACAGGTGTGGGGCTTACAGTCTCCCCCTGGTACATTAAGCTGCCGCTGGGGAGAGGTGGTAACCAGCTCCTCTCCCATTAGAACACTCTGCCCATTGATGATCCGCCGCTGGGGAGAGGAGGTAACAATCTCCTCTCCCATGCCTACTTTCAGTCTTTGTGGAGGGAGACCGACTGTCTCTCCTCCCAATTCAGTGTCCTGCTGCTGGGGAATAGAGACTGGGCTCTCTATTCCCAAAAAATCACGCTGCTGCTGGGGGGTAGGACCAACTACCTCTGCCCCCTGTAACTCAGCCTTCCGCTGGGGAGGGAGGACGCTGCTCTCCTCTCCCTGCACTTCACACTGCCTTCCCGGCATATCACTCTGCTGCTGGGGGGTAGGACCAACTACCTCTGCCCCCTGTAACTCAGCCTGCCGCTGGGGAATGGAGACTGGGCTCCCAATTCCCTGCAATTCACACTGCCGCTGGGGAATGGAGACTGGGCTCCCAATTCCCAACAAATCACACTGCCGCTGGGGAGGGAGGACGGCCCCTTCAGCTCCCTGTAACTTGGGCGCAGAGACCACGGTCCCATCTGCGCTGGTGTGGGGCTTACTGTCTCCCCTTGGTGTGCTAAGCTGCCGCTGGGGAGAGGGGGTAACAAACACCTCTCCCTTACACACTTTCTGCCGCTGGGGAGCAGGGCTGACCCTCTGTACTCCCTGTAGGCAGGGCGCAGAGACCACGGTCCCATCTGCGCTGATGAGGGGCTTACTGTCTCCCCTTGGTGAGCTGTGCTGCCGCTGGGGAGAGGGAATAACCAACTCCTCTCCCTTACACACCTTCAGCCGCTGGGGAGAAGGGATAACAGGCTCCTGTCCCTGCAGCCTTGAATGCAGCTGGATAGCAAGAACGGCACCGTCAGCTCCCTGTAACGCACATTGCCGCTGGGGATCTGGGCCGACTGCCCAGCATCCCTGTAGGGCCGGTAGAGAGACCGCAGTCCCATCTCCACCTGCCATCTGTGGGTCTTCCCAGGACCAATCCGTGAGGCCCCTCAACATTTGTGAGTAAGGGCCACCTGCTTCCCCACCTGGCAACTCTGGCTGCTGCTGGGGATCTGGGCCGGCTGCCCAGCATCCCGGTGGGCCCGGTGGAGAGACCTTGGTCCCATCTCTACCTGCCTGTTGTGGTTCCTCACAGGACCAGTCTATGAGGACCCCCACTTCGGGTTCCTCCCGCCGCCTCAGGGAAAGACGGCTAACCTCCTCGGATGCAGCCTCTACCCGGCTGCTGTAACGCTCCTGCTGCTGAGCATACTTCCTCTCTTTTGCCAACCGGAATTCTCGGTCCAGCCTTGTGTTTCGCTCGGCCATGACCTGGTTCCAGATCACCCGGCGTGTCTCCATGGGTATATCATCCCCATACTCGGCCACTCGCTGCCTCACCTCGGCCAGCCAATCATCTCCAGAGCCAGAACCTTCCATACTTGTCTGCTCCCAGGGGCACTGCACGACTGCTAGCGTTGCCCTCAATTTGTAAATCCAAACGTACTGTGTCTCCGAGCTGCTTTACCTCGCACTAGGACGCCATCCCACCGCTTGCCACCAATGTAACGGATCACCTGGCACCCCGACTGGGTACCTCCGTTAATGGATGCTCCTAGCGCTTCCTGAGGACTCCAAGCACTCTGGCAGACACCACAATCACCGAATCCGAGAAACCTTTAAATTCTCCCAAGCATATGAATGCTGTAGACCATTGAATAGGAACCATACGAATAGGCTTGTACTCCTAGCAGTCAACTGGAACAGCATACAATAAATCCTTCCCCCCAATAATGAGACGACACATCACTTTGAGGGTAAAACAGGAACTCTGGACTGGCTCATCCAGCCTGGCTTTTATTACACTAATCCACATACAGGCCACACCCAGGGGGAGGCATAAAATAACCAATCACATACATGGTTCAGCCCACACATCCCCTCCCCTCAGATAACATTAAACCCAATTATCCGGTACACTTTTTCAGCCAAGTTCTGGATGTACCCCAAAACCCGGGGGTACACCTTTAAATCCAGCATCGCTGGATAGCCCTTATTCAGGGGGACAACATATTCAAAATTCAAGTAATTCGGATGAATGGTTCGTGAGATATGGGGTTCCAAAGATTTGACCGACCGCATGGGTAAAGTATCCGAAAACAGTTCCATGCATTTTGGCCCTGCGGTCGGTCACAAACAAGGGAATGAAAACAGGCGAATTGCCTGTGTTATAGAGCCTGGAGAGGGTTTGAATGAATTCCCTTGTTTATGGGGCTCTTTCTACCGAACGGCGGGTCATTCGGTAGTTTCCATACGAATTTCTGGAAGTATGGAGGTCTCAGCGGTGTTTGCCTAGTCAAGTGTCCGATTTTAGTTCCAGACACTCAACGGCAAAACACCGCTGTTCGGTAGTTTAAGATGGCCGCCGCCACGTGTTTGTTTCCCGAATGGCGGCCACCCAGAGGACAAAGACCACACTGCACTGATTGCCAATTACCTGTTTGCAACATTGTTGCAAACGGTAATTGGAGGCACACTCATTCCTGGGTGGTCTGGTTGTTCGGTAGTTTCACTCAATATACTGAATGGAGTGATTCTGCCGAACAATCAGAATGCTGCATACAAATCACCCAGGATAAACTTAACACATCTATAAATACATATATAATATTACAGGCATTACACTTGAATATGCTTCACAATCTTAAAGGGACAGTAGTCCCAAAAGTCCCAATATGTCCATAGATGCTGTTAAAAGGGCCAGTAGCAGCAATATACAGTACAATATGCCCAAAATAACCCAGGGGCCATAGTCAGTAGGTAGGAGGCTAGCAAACAGGCTTCTCCAGGGCCCAGTGGCGAGGTTGGTTTCGCCACATAGACAACCCAAGGTATTGCAAATGGGGTATGTCCAGTCTTTTTTAGTAGCCACTTGGTCACAAACACAGGTAACGTGTTTAACTTGTTTGCCTGTAGTTAGATGGGCGTCAGAGTTCTACATCAGCATTTATGAGCAACGAGACGCGCAGGTCTCCACAACATTTGGTTAGAGGAATCGTGTCAGTAGTGCTGTGTTTCTGTGGCCCTTAGCGCCCTGTTAGTGGGGCATTGGTTAGCAATTCATTCAATGTAGCCGTTTTACTACCCATGCCTTAGAGTGTGTTTTATTCTATTGGTGACTTCTATGGGTGTGGGCAGGGCCAGATTAACCCCTTAACACCGCAGCCAAATGTACAAGTTGTGAACAGAACAAAACGTAAACAAAACCTGCCATTTGCGCTATATGTCTGTCCAACCGTAATT
The DNA here is from genome assembly GCF_036172605.1 of Pelobates fuscus. Classification (NCBI taxonomy): domain Eukaryota; kingdom Metazoa; phylum Chordata; class Amphibia; order Anura; family Pelobatidae; genus Pelobates; species Pelobates fuscus. The sequence goes on from NC_086320.1 coordinate 201,196,540, forward strand.
CACCTCTTTCATATTAAATGCATCCCCCCTTATTATATATCATTTTATTCAGGGGAAACAGGGCTTTCATTTAACATCAAATATTTAGGTATTGAACATAATTTAATATAAAAAATATATAAAAAAATGGGAGAAAAAAAATAATTTTTTAATTTTTTTTTGTTCTATGTGACATTTTAATTGTGGATGTCAAAATACTGTTTGCTTTTACTGCAATACAATACACATATTTGTATTCAGCGATGTCTCACGTGTAAAACAGTACCCCCTATGTACAGGTTTTATGGTGTTTTGGGAAGTTACAGGGTCAAATATAGCGTGTTACATTTGAAATTGAAATTCGCCAGATTGGTTACGTTGCCTTTGAGACTGTATAGTAGCCCAGGAATTAAATTTACACCCATAATGGCATACCATTTGCAATAGTAGACAACCCAAGGTATTGCAAATGGGGTATGTCCAGTCTTTTTTAGTAGCCATTTGGTCACAAACACTGGCCAAAGTTAGCGTTAGTATTTGTTTGTGTGTGAAAAATGCAAAAAACGCCAATTTTGGCCAGTGTTTGTGACTAAGTGGCTACTAAAAAAGTCTGGACAAACCCCATTTGCAATACCTTGGGTTGTCTACTATTGCAAATGGTATGCCATCATAGGGGTAATTTTCATTCTTGGGCTACCATAGGGTCACAAAGGCAACGTAAGCAATCTGGCGAATTTTAATGTGAAAAAAATGAAACACAAGCCTTATATTTGACGCTGTAACTTTTGAAAACACCATAAAACCTGTACATGTGGGGTACTGTTGTACTCGGGAGACTTCGCTCAACACAAATATTTGTATTTCAAAACAGTAAAAAGTATTGCAGCAATAATATCGTCCGTGTAAGTGCTGTTTGTGCGTGAAAAATGCAGAAAACGTCACTTTTACTGGCGATATCATCGTTGTAATACATTTTACTGTTTTGAAACACTAATATCTGTGTTCAGCAAAGTCTCCCGAGTAAAACAGTACCCCCCATGTACAGGTTTTATGGTGTCTTGGAAAGTTATAGGGTTAAATATAGTGCTAGCAAATTAAATTCCCTATACTTTCGGCATGGGTTGTCAGGCAGGTCCCGCTAATTGTAATTAATTAGGATACCTAATTATGTAAAATTATTACATAAATATATGTGTAGAATTAATATATGTATATATATACATATGTGTATATATACGTATATATATATATATAATTTTTTTAAAATATTTTTATTTATATATAGGTATATATAGTGATATATACGTATATATTTATGTATATAGATATATATATTAGATATATATATTATTTTGTTCTACGTGTATTTTGATATAAATATATATATATATATATTAATATCACAATACAGTTAGAACGAAATAACACACATCTATATATTTTTTAATTATTTATTTTTAAATATTTTTTTAATTTTATTTTTTACGTATTTACATATATATATTTTTTATATTATATATAAATATATATAACAATAATTATATATATATTTAATCAGTATCAGTCTACGTGTAATTTGATATTAATATATATATATATATATATATATTAATATTTAAATACACGTAGCGTATGTGTAAATGTGTGTATGTGTATATATATATATATATACTTAGATCATATATATATAATATATATGATCTAAGTATATTTTATTTGTAATATTTTTATTTGTAATTTTTGTAATTTATTTTTTTAACTAATATTTTATTTTTTTCACAGGACAGGGGGCAGAGACAGTGTCAGCCAGTGATTTCACATCACTGGCTGACACACAGGATCAGTGATCACAGTGACTGCCTGTCACTGTGATCACCTCCTGCAGATTGGGTAATAGACCACAGGGGGGAGTGCCTGGGTGGTACAAGCACTCCCCCCTTCCAATCTGCAGGGGGATCATTGTGCCAGTTACATGTGTCAGCCAATAGGCTGACACATGTAACACTGATCGCAGTGACAGATCAGAGCGCTCTGAGATCGCAGTGACATCCTGTCACTGCGATCTCAGACTTAGCAGATCGCGGTCACTGACCCCAGGGGGACTGCCTGGGGGGCCAGGTAAGTCCCCCGACCGCGATCTGCAGAAGGGGAAAGCCGCCGGCCGCATGTGTCAGCCGATTTGAAATCGGCTGACACATGCTGAATACTGGTCGCAGTGACAGCCTGTCACTGCGATCAGAGACTGCAGATCGCGGTCACCGGCCACAGGGGGGGTTGCCTGGGGGGCCAGGCATCCCCCCGACCGCGATCTGCAGCGGGCGATTAGCGCCGGCCACGTGGGCGGCCATTATGGCGAGGGCGTACTATTACGCCCGCCGGCGTTTAGAGCCGGTTCCTGCAGGGCGTAATAGTACGCCCTCCGGATTTAAAGGGTTAAGAGCCCAGTGGGCCTGGTGCTGACAATTATGACGGACCTAATTACAGAATCATATCAACCAAAAACACTAAAACACTCCCAAGCGTGGTGCTGGAGAGAAAGAAAACAGCAGCTATAAGCAAACACATACCCTAGGCCAGTGATGGCGAACCTATGGGACGCGTGCCACAGGTGGCACGCCGGGCCCTCTCTGTGGGCACGCGGCCATAGGTTTGCCATCACTGCAGAGTAGGCGCCTGCCTGCCCGAAACGGCAGGCGCCTACTCTGCTTCCGTGTCGGCAGGACCGGAAGCAGGGGGGAAGGATCGAGGAAGCAGCTCTACTGTCCTCCCTCGAGCTGTGTGGAGCGTTGCCGCGCGTTACCATGGCAACGCTCCACACAGCATCGCGCGGGAGGACAGGAGAGCTGCAGGACCTGTCCTGTCCTGCATAACACCACCGGACCACCAGGGATGGCTGTGTTCCCCCCCTCCCCTTCACCAAAGGTAACAAGAAGGGAAGGGGGGATACTGATTTAATTACCTACCCCCCTTACCTACAGCACCCCCTACTCCCCTTACCAACAGACCCCTACCATAGCACCCCTACCCCCAGCACCCCTACTCCCACTACTCCCAGCACCCCTACCCCAAGCACCCCTACTCCCACTACCCACAGCACCCCTACCCCCAGCACCCCTACTTCCACTACCCACAGCACCCATACCCCCCTTACCCACAGCATCCCTACCCCCAGCACCCCTACTCCCACTACCCACAGCACCCTTACCCACAGCACCCTTACCCACAGCACCCTTACCCACAGCACCCTTACCCACAGCACCCCTACTCCCAGCACCCCTACTCCCAGCACCCCTACTCCCACTACCCACAGCACCCCTACCCCAGCACCCCTACTCCCACTACCCACAGCACCCATACCCCCCTTACCCACAGCATCCCTACCCCCAGCACCCCTACTCCCACTACCCACAGCACCCCTACCTCCCTTGCCCCCAGCACCCCTACCCCCTTACCCACAGCACCCCTACCCCCTTACCCCCAGCACCCCTACTTCCACTACCCACAGCACCCATACCCCCCTTACCCACAGCATCCCTACCCCCAGCATCCCTACTTCCACTACCCACAGCACCCCTACTCTCAGCACCCCTACCCCCAGCACCCCTACTCCCACTACCCCCAGCACTCCTACCCCCAGCACCCCTAATCCCACTACCCACAGCACCCATACCCCCCTTACCCACAGCATCCCTACCCCCAGCACCCCTACTCCCACTACCCACAGCACCCCTACCTCCCTTACCCCCAGCACCCCTACTCCCCCTACACACAGCACCCCTACCCCCAGCACCCCTACCCCCCTTACCCACAGCACCCCTACCCCCAGCACCCCTACCCCCTTACCCACAGCACCACTACCCCCTGCACCCCTACTCCCACTACCCACAGCACCCCTACCCCACTTACCCACAGCACCCCTACCCCCAGCACCCCTACCCCACTTACCCACAGCACCCCTACCCCCAGCACCCCTACCCCACTTACCCCCAGCACCCCTACCCCAGCACCCCTACCCCCCTACCCCAGCACCCCTACCCACAGCACCCCTACCCCCGCACCCACAGCACCCCTATCCACAGCACCCCTACACACAGCACCCCTACCCACAGCAGCCCCACACACAGCACCCCTACCGCCCCACAAACACAGCACCCCCCCACACACAGCACCCTTTCCTTCCCCTACACAGCACCATTTCCCCCCCCCACACACAGCACCATTTCCCCCCCCACACACAGCACCCTTTCCCCCCCCCACACACAGCACCTTTTCCCCCCCCACACACAGCACCCTTTCCCCCCCACACACAGCACCCTTTCCTCCCCCCCACACACAGCACCCTTTCCTCCCCCCACACACAGCACCCTTTCCTCCCCCCACACACAGCACCCTTTCCTCCCCCCCACACACAGCACCCTTTCCTCCCCCCACACACAGCACCCTTTCCCCCCCCCACACAAGCACCCTTTCCCCCCCCCACACAGGCACCCTTTCCCCCCCCACACAGGCACCCTTTCCCCCCCCACACAGGCACCCTTTCCCCCCCCCACACAGCACCCTTTCCCCCAAACACACACAGCACCCCAACCCCCCACACACAGCACCCCAACCCCCCACACACAGCACCCCACCCCCCCACACACAACATTACACACAGACACATACACTGCACCCCTCAATGCAGTATATGTGTGTGTTCAGCAGTCTTTATGTATTCAGCAGTGTGTGTGTGTGTGTGTGTGTGTGTGTATTCAGCAGACTGCGTGCGTGTATTCAGCAGACTGCGTACTCAGCAGTGTGCGTGTATTTAGCGGACTGTGTGTGTATTTAGCAGTCTGTCTATGTCTCGGTGTGTGAATGTGTTCAGCAGTCTGTGTGTATGTATTGCATTTGTTGGAGATACTAATATAAGCTTAATTTATATCATTATTTAAAATTTGTATAATTTAACTCTATGTTGTGTTCTTCTTTTAAAACAAAAGTTGTTAACTGAACGAGTAGTTTTTTCTAAACGTAAACCTCAGTATTCAGGTTTAATTGTCGTGTTGGCACTTTGAGGGAAAAAAAGTTGGCATGTATTGCAGTTTGGGCACTCGGGCTCAAAAAGGTTCGCCATCACTGCCCTAGGCTAATCTCTCACTAATTTATGTTTTCATCTTTCAAGTAAATCCATAACCCCTAACAGCAGTGTCCAGTCAAGCAGGAAGTCAATGGGCACGGTAAAAGGGTGGGCCACTGACACAAATCACGTACCTGCCAAAAGGGCCGAACATGCCCAAAAAGAGGATATGTCTTCCCAAAGAATTAGAAGGCCAGCCTGGCATGAATGCATGTCAGGCTGCCTGCCAATCATGCAGCTGGCCAACTAAGGGTATACTATGCATACTGCACCCTGAGCTTGGCATAAATGCATCTAATGATGCGCCCGCTCAACGCTTTTTAAGGACTGTCCCCTAGCACTCGCTGGTCCACTTGTCTCCTTACCTTCTTACTAGCAGGCAGAAGCTCCTGGTATATAGTCTGGGACATAGAAAAGCTGTATGTAGTGAGTGTAGAAGAAAGGGGACATGCCACAGTGTTAGAGAGACCAAAACCAGCATTACGTTAAAGGATCACAATAGGGTTAGGAACACAAACTTGAATTCATGACCCTATAGTGTTAACACCACCATCTGGCCCCCCTGTGCCCCTCATGCCTCCATAAATATAGCAACATCTTACTGTTTTCAAGCCTGAAGCTGTAACTCTGTATGCTGTTAGACTCAGAAAAACAAGCAGTCTGCTGACATCATTATAAGTGGTGGTCTGATCCAATCACAGTGCTTCCCCATAGGATTGGCTGAGACTGACAAATAGGCAGATCAGGGGCAGAGCCAGCATGATTCAAACACAGCCCTGGCCAATCAGCATCTCCTAATAGAGATGAATTGAATCAATGGATATCAATAAGGAAAGTTCAGTGTCTGCATGCAGAGGGAGGAGACACTGAATGTTTGGATGCATTTTAGGCAGCCATGACCCAGGAAGGATCTCTAACAGCCATCTAAGGAGTGGCCAGTGAAGTTATCACTAGGCTGTAATGTAAAGACTGCAATTTTTCTGAAAAGACAGTGTTTACAGCAAAAAGCCTGACGGTAATGATTCTACTCACCAGAACAAATTCAATAAGCTGTAGTTGTTCTGGTGACTATAGTGTCCCTTTAACTATATTTATTGTCAGCCAGTCCACAAAAGTTTTGTTCCCATACATCCCTCTTAAGTTTCCATACTTAAGTAAGAGTATGTGAAAAGTAGTTAGGGTTGCCACCTTTCTTGGAAAAACATACCGGCCTTGCTAATTTGCATAATTAAATATGTACGGGTGACATCACATGATGTAAATCACAAGGAGTGACATAAGAGAAAATGCTGTAAAATCACCAAAAAAACTACTTAGTTTGATTCTGCTGTATAGATGGATTCCTCCCAGTGCCCCCATGTGTCGATTACTCCAGGTCTCAGTGTTCCTATGTATCAGTGTGTCAGTGCCCCATGTCTCCCAGTGTCACCTAGTATCGTGTCCCCAGGTCTCCCAGTTATCCTATGTATCACAGTGTCTCAATGCCCCATGTGTCCCTGTGTCCCCATGTATCCCAGGGTCCCCATGTCACTAGGACACTAGGAAGATGGGGAGACCTGGGGACACGGGGAGACCTAGGGACACGGAGACACCATTGACACTGGGAGACTAGGGGACTCTGGCTGGGACACATGGGACACTGGGAAAATAGGGGACACTTGAAGACATGGGGACACAGACACCAGGGACACAGACACTAGAGACACTGGCTGGGGGACATGGGGACATTGAGACATAGGGGCACTGGGAGACATGGGGACAATGAGACACCAGGGCCACAGACACTAGGGACACTAGCTTGGAGACATGGGGACATTGAGACACTTGAGGCACTGGGAGACATGGAGGCACTAGGAGACATGGGGACAGTGAGACACTGGCAGACTGGGGACACTGGGAGACTAGGGGGCACTGAGACACCAGGGACACTGGCTGGGAGACATGGGGACACTGAGAGACATGTGGACACTGTGTACCCATGTGTCTGTGTCATAATGTCTCCCAATGCCCCTTAGTGTCACAGTGTATGTCTCCTTGCAGCCTTTTCCCCATCCCTTACTACCTTTAGCTGTAGGCTGTCTCTGCAGGGTGGGAGTTGCTGTCTGGACTCTCTGTAGCTGCACCCCTGCAGATCAGTGAGTATAGATAGGCAGGGAGGGATATGCTGGAACTTCCTATCCCTGCCTGTTTCCACACACAGTGACCCCTACTGGCCAGTGCTGGTATTGCATAGTAATCTCCATTAAAAATACCAGCATTTGTATTGCCAATATCACTGTAATATTGGCACCAGCCAGGCAGCCTCAAATACTGGCTGTGCCAATAAAATAATAAAAGCCAGGTGGAATCCCTAAGAGTAGTGTGTGAAAAAAAAATGTAAAAAAAATATATATATTTTTTTTAAATCAATGGGCCTATTCCATGGGCCTGGGCCTGGAGCTGCAGCTCCATCAGCCCCTATGTTAATCCGGCCCTGGGTGTGGGGTGGTCCCATGAGGATGCAGGGCCGGTGCAAGGATTTTTGCCGCCCTAGGCAAAAAAAATGTTGCCGCCCCCCCATATGTCCAGCCCACCATGTGACATCACAATGCCCCGCCCATATGCTCTGCCATATGGGCCAACGCCAGTCTTCACAAAGTGTCTTATCTGAAAAGACAGTGTGTTTACATTAAAATGCCTACAGGCACAGGCTATAGACACCAGAACCACTACATTATGCTGTAGTGCTTCTGGTGACTATAGTATCCATTTAATGTGAGGTAAATTAGAGATTTACTTACCACCAGATGAGGACAAGAGGCTGATGATGGGCTCAGTCTGGCTCCACAGGTCTGGTGTAGAAGAGGCTCTCTGGAGACTGTTTTTAACAGTGCTCACAACAATTAACGAACAGGAAGCAGCTCCATTTTTTAGGGCCCCTTACACAGCTCAAGGTCTGGGCCCCCAGGGGGCATACGCCTACAATGCCCACCCATAAATCCACCTACATGGCCCATCCATGAGTTGGGGATGTTTTATGTGTGCAATTTGTGTAAGGGATGTAGTGTGTTTATAGGGGATGTAGTGTGTGTTTGCGTGTAAGGAATGCATTGTATGTTTCTGTGTGTGTGTGTGTGTAAGGGGTGCAAGGTTTGTTTCTGTGTATGTAATTGAATGCAGTGTGTGTCTGTAAGGGGTGCATTAATTATGTAAGAGAACGTAAGGGATGAATTGTGTGTTTCGGGTGTGTCTGTGTGTGAGTAGGAATGCATTGTATGTTTCTGTGTGTGTGTGGGGGGGATGCATTGTGTATGTGTGTAGTGTAAAAGAGAGTGTTTGTGGGGTAGGATAGGGACTGAGATGGGAACAGCTTTCTTTTTTTTTTTTAAATTCATAGTGCTCTCCCCTCAATTATTGATTTCCCCTTCCCTTCTGTCCCTCCGTGTTCTCCCCTTCTGTCACTTAGTGCTCTCCCTTGGCCCCCTGTCCCTCCTTACCCCCCTTTGGTGGTCCTTCCCCCCCTTAGTGGTCCTTATCCCCCCTCCCCTAGTGGTCCTTATCCCCCCCAACCTCCCATAGTGGTTCTTATCCCCCCTCCCTCCCTCCCCTAGTGGTCCTTATCCCCCTCCCCTAGTGGTCCTTATCCCCCCTCCCCTAGTGGTCCTTACCCCCCCTCCCCTAGTGGTCCTTATCCCCCCTCCCCTAGTGGTCCTTATCCCCCCCAACCTCCCATAGTGGTCCTTACCCCCTCCCTTAGTGGTCCTTATAACCCCCCCTCCCTTAGTGGTCCTTATACCCCCCTCCCCCCTTAGTGGTCCTTATACCCCCCCCCCTTAGTGGTCCTTATACCCCACCTCCCTTAGTGGTCCTTATACCCCCCCCTCCCTTAGTGGTCCTTATACCCCCCCCCTCTCCCTTAGTGGTCCTTAACCCCCCCCCCTCCGTGGTCCTTAACTCCCCCCCCCCCTTAGTGGTCCTTACCCTTCCCTCCTGCCCATGTAGCGTGGCCGGGCGGCACGGAACGCGAGACAGGAACCTTTGTTTCCTGTACCCGGCCACCGGCGGAATGACAGGAAATGCTCACTGAGTGAGCACTTCCTGTCATTCCGCCGGCGGCCGGGTACAGGAAACAAAGGTTCCTGTCTCGCGTTGCGCGCCGCCCGGCCACGCTACATGGAGAGACCGGCAGGAGGGAGCGCTCTGCGCTTCCCTCCTGCCGGTCACAAACCCGGCCGCCCTCCATGCAGCAGTGCTGCGCCGCCTGGGGCTTGCTAAAGCGCTCAGGCGGCGCAGCATGAGGAGCCACAGCGGGGACAGGGATCCGGCGCCCCCTGGTAAGTTGCACCCTAGGCGGCTGCCTAGGTCCCCTTACAGGTGGCGCCGGCCCTGTGAGGATGGTACGTCTCCCTTGTATCATGTTCGTGTTTTTGGACACTATTTGTGTTAGTTAGTGATTGCCTCCTCAGGTATATTGGGGGAGGGGGTCGGCCCAGTGGTGTGTGTCGGTTGTCTTGTGTTTAGTCATCTCTCCAGTAAAGGGGGGGGGGGGGTCTAAGACATACAGGTGAACCCTCAAGGGTTCACCTGTATGTCTGAGTCCCCCCCCCCCCCTTTTACTGCTTTTGCCACAGTTCCTCTTCGTGTGTGGTGTGTTGGGGTTTGTTCGTTTTCGACCTAGTGGGTTTCTTCACGTCTGAATTCCACGTCTCACAGCTTTTCAGTTTGCAATTTGTTGTGTGTGGTGTTGGCTAGTGAGTCGCCCACCATTGCATCCAGTATAGCCGTCTCGGTTACCCCTGTTTTGTCGTATGTCCGCTGGAGTGGGTATCTGACGTGTTCCTCGCTGAGGGGTATTACATATTTTTTCCCCTCCCTTGGCGCTCGTCTGTTTGAAGCCTCTGCTTCTTGGGTGTCTTATCCTTTGTTTGGTTGAGCCTCTAGTTTCGTTTGAAACACTAATGTTTGTGTTCAGTGAAGTCTTCAGAGTAAAACAGTACCCCTCCATGTACAGGTTTTATGGTGTCTTGGAAAGTTACAGGGTTAAATATAGTGCTAGCAAATTAAATTCCCTGAACTTTAGGCCTGGGTTGTCAAGCAGGTCCTGCAAATTGTAATTAATAAAATGGCCTGGTTATGTAACATTATTACATAAATATATACGTATAATTATTATATATATATATATATATATATATATATATATATATATATATATATATATGTAACAGTATAGAGTATAGTACCAATATGGGTAATTTTCGGAGTTTAAGTATTGGCACATTGATGTATGGATATGACACAGGTTCACTTTTATGTATATAGTAGTATATAGCACTCAGTATCACTTTAAAAAATATATGAGGCACTTTAATGTACATAATAAACACTTTAGGTCACTTTACTACACAAATGGCATTTAGCACTTTAATGTACATATTAGCAATGAGCATCACTTTAAGATTAAATGAGACACTTTATTGTACATAAGAGCACTTTGGGTCACTTTAGTACATATTTGCATATAGCACTTTAATGTACATAATAGCAATCAGTACCACTTTAGAGTCCATATGAGGCACTTTAATTTATATCCATACACATTAGGTCACTTTAATACACATTTGTAGATAGCATCTTTATGTATATAATAGCATCAAGTACCACTTGTTAAATCACAGGAAGCACTTTAATGTATATACTATTCAGCATATTGTTTGACACGTGAGTCTTATAATGATGTGTATTTTTCATTTTTTATTTGATATTCTTTATTAGGCATTGTATGTGATACCTGTGTGGGTTTCAGTATAGCTTTGCGGATATTAGCCGAGATCAAAGTATCTTATCTCTTTTTATCTCCCTGCATCACTATGTTTGCGATCCCTGTTAGTACTATGCTGTTACATCTGTAGATTAATATGTGTAGTGTGATGGTTTTATTTTATGAGTTTGATCACTGTGTAGGAGCCCTGGCGATTTGTAGAGTCATCCCGTTGCCGGGGAGCTTGTCAACATTGCGGGTAACCCCGGCAACGGATGATGACGCGAACACGCCATTTCCGGTTTCGGCGTGTTCGCACATGCGCACAGTCTCGGGAGAGACGCCGGGCGCACGGGAACACAGGTGGTGAGTGTTTTTAATTATTTAATTATAAGTCTGTTTAGCTATATATAAGCAAACATTTGGAAATGTATTTTTTGTGCTGAAATGATCCTGATGAAAGCCACAAGCAGTGGCTGAAACGTTGATGACAGCAACTATGTTTTAGAATGTTGGAATAAAGAAGAATTGTTTTACTACAATAACAGACCGTGAGTGCAAGCCTTTTTTCATTATATTTTATAAGTTTTTGGCTATGGCTGTAATGCACCCGGCATTTTTTTGATTCTTGAAAGTGTGTGTGCTGGGTACCATTGGAAGTTATATATATACGTATGTGTATATATATATATATATATATATATATATATATATATATATATATATATATGTATATATATGTATATATATATATGTATATATATGTATATATATGTGTGTGTGTGTGTGTGTGTGTGTGTGTATATATATATATATGTATATCATTTTTTAAATTATTTTTATTTATATATAGGTATATATGTAGTGATATATACGTATATACTTATGTATATAGATATATATATTATTTCGTTCTACATGTATTTTGATATCAATATATATATATATATATATATATATATTAATTTTAAATACAGTTAGAATGAAATTATACATGTATATATATATTTTTTTTTTTATTTATTTTTTTTTATTTTTTTTTACTTTTTTTTTTTACATGTACTTTGATATGAATATATGTATTAATATTAAAATACACTTAGACAGTGTATGTGTATTTATGTGTATGTGTGTATATGATCTAAGCATATATTATTTAATTTTACACTGTTTTAATGTTTTTTGTTTTTTTTTCAGACAGCAGGGGGAGTGCCTGTCATAACAGGTACTCCCCCTGCTGGCAATGCCGTCCATGTGATCGCGAGGTCCTCGCAAGGACCTCGCGATCACATGGCCCAGAGGGGATGAAGAGGAAGGAGGGGGACTCCCTGGGCTCCCAGGTGAGTCCCCTTACCGCGATCATCGGCATGGGATCGTCAGCATGGGATCGCCGGTGACCGGGTAAGTACATAAGATCGCGGGGAAGTTCTATGCCGCCTCGCAGCGTTTAGAGCTGCTTCCTTAAAGGTGGCATAGAATGTCCCGCGGTCTTAAGGGGTTAATAGTAAATTATTTCTCTTCTCTGTATTACAATATATAATTTCCTGTTCACAATATACCGTATATACTCGAGTATAAGTCGACCCGAATATAAGCCGAGGCCCCTAATTTTACCACAAAAAACTGGAAAAACGTATTGACTCGAGTATAAGCCTAGGGTGGGACATGCAGCGGCTACTGGTAAATTTCAAAATAAAAATAGATACCAATAAAATTACATTAATTGAATATTTATTTACAGTGTGTGTATATAATGAATGCAGTGTGTGTGTGTGTTTGTGTAGTGTGTGTATATAATGAATGCAGAATGTATGTGTTTGTGTGTGTATATAATGCACAGTGTGTGTTTGTATGAATGCAGTGTGTGTATATAATGCAGAGTGTGTGTGTATGAATGCAGTGTGTGTGTGTGTGTGTGTGTGTGTGTATAATGAATGCAGAGTGTGTGTGTATATTTTGAATGCAGTGTGTGTATATAATGCAGAGTGTGTGTTTGTATGAATGCAGTGTGTGTGTGTGTGTGTGTATATAATGAATGCAGTGTTTGTTTGTATGAATGCAGTGTGTGTATATAATGCAGAGTGTGTGTTTATAATGCAGAGTGTGTGTTTGTATGAATGCAGTGTGTGTATATAATACAGAGTGTGTGTGTATATAATGCAGAGTGTGTGTGTATGAATGCAGTGTGTGTGTGTGTGTGTGTGTGTGTGTAATGAATGCAATGTGTGTATATAATGCAAAGTGTGTTTGTGTGAATGCAGTGTGTGTGTGTATATAATAAATGCAATGTGTGTATATAATGCAGAGTGTGTTTGTATGAATGCAGTGTGTGTGTGTGTATATTGAATGCAGTGTGTGTGTGTATATATTGAATGCAGTGTGTGTATATAATGCAGAGTGTGTTTGTATGAATGCAGTGTGTGTGTGTATATATTGAATGCAGTGTGTGTATATAATGCAAAGTGTGTTTGTGTGAATGCAGTGTGTGTGTGTATATAATTAATGCAGTGTGTGTGTATAATGCAGAGGGTGGGTTTGTATGAATGCAGTGTGTGTGTGTATATAATGAATGCAGTGTGTGTATGTATGAATGCAGTATGTTTATAATGCAGAGTGTGTGTTTGTATGAATGCAGTGTGTGTTTATAATGCAGAGTGTGTGTTTGTATGAATGCAGTGCGTGTATATAATGCAGAGTGTGTGTGTATGAATGCAGTGTGTGTGTGTGTGTGTATATATAATGAATGCAATGTGTGTATATAATGCAGAGTGTGTTTGTATGAATGCAGTGTGTGTGTGTGTGTATATATTGAATGCAGTGTGTGTATATAATGCAAAGTGTGTTTGTGTGAATGCAGTGTGTGTGTATATAATGAATGCAATGTGTGTATATAATGAATGCAGTGTGTGTGTATAATGCAGAGGGTGGGTTTGTATGAATGCAGTGTGTGTGTGTATATAATGAATGCAGTGTGTGTATGTATGAATGCAGTGTGTTTATAATGCAGAGTGTGTGTTTGTATGAATGCAGTGTGTGTATATAATGCAGAGTGTGTGTATATGATGCAGAGTGTGTGTGTGTTTGTGTAGTGTGTGTAAACTGGGTGGGGGGAGGGCATTTTTATTTTAATATGGTTATTATTTTATTTTATTATTTTAATATTGTTAAAATTTAATTTTTTTATTTTAATATTTATTTGTTTCTTTTTTTCTTTTTATTCGTCCCCCCTCCCTGCTTGTTTCCTGGCCAGGGAGGGGGGCTATCTCAATCCCTGGTGGTCCAGTGGCATGGGCTGTGCAGGACGGGGGCTGGGAGCAAGCTGTTACTTACCTGTGCAGCAGCTCCGTTCACCTCTGCGGTTTGCGTGCCGCGCGGAGCGTTGCCACGGTAACCCGCGGCCACGCTCTGACGGCCGTAGGTCTCGCGAGATTTACACAGGGAACTGAACGGAACCGAGGTGAACGGAGCTGCTGCACAGGTAAGTAACAGCTTGCTCCCGGCCCCCAACAGGACTGCCAGGCTTGTAATGAGCCCGGCGGTCCTGGTCTGTATTATGGCAATGTAATACAGAGAAGAGAAATAATTTACTATTAACCCCTTAAGATCGCGGGGAAGTTCTATGCCGCCTCGTAGCGTTTAGAGCTGCTTCCTTAAAGGTGGCATAGAATGTCCCGCGGTCTTAAGGGGTTAATAGTAAATTATTTCTCTTCTCTGTATTACAATATATAATTTCCTGTTCACAATATACCGTATATACTCGAGTATAAGTCGACCCGAATATAAGCCGAGGCCCCTAATTTTACCACAAAAAACTGGAAAAACGTATTGACTCGAGTATAAGCCTAGGGTGGGACATGCAGCGGCTACTGGTAAATTTCAAAATAAAAATAGATACCAATAAAATTACATTCATTGAATATTTATTTACAGTGTGTGTATATAATGAATGCAGTGTGTGTGTGTGTTTGTGTAGTGTGTGTATATAATGAATGCAGAATGTATGTGTTTGTGTGTGTATATAATGCACAGTGTGTGTTTGTATGAATGCAGTGTGTGTATATAATGCAGAGTGTGTGTGTATGAATGCAGTGTGTGTGTGTGTGTGTGTATAATGAATGCAGAGTGTGTGTGTATATTTTGAATGCAGTGTGTGTATATAATGCAGAGTGTGTGTTTGTATGAATGCAGTGTGTGTGTGTGTGTATATAATGAATGCAGTGTTTGTTTGTATGAATGCAGTGTGTGTATATCATGCAGAGTGTGTGTTTATAATGCAGAGTGTGTGTTTGTATGAATGCAGTGTGTGTATATAATACAGAGTGTGTGTGTATATAATGCAGAGTGTGTGTGTATGAATGCAGTGTGTGTGTGTGTGTGTGTGTGTGTGTGTGTGTATAATGAATGCAATGTGTGTATATAATGCAAAGTGTGTTTGTGTGAATGCAGTGTGTGTATATAATAAATGCAATGTGTGTATATAATGCAGAGTGTGTTTGTATGAATGCAGTGTGTGTGTGTGTATATTGAATGCAGTGTGTGTGTGTATATATTGAATGCAGTGTGTGTATATAATGCAGAGTGTGTTTGTATGAATGCAGTGTGTGTGTGTATATATTGAATGCAGTGTGTGTATATAATGCAAAGTGTGTTTGTGTGAATGCAGTGTGTGTGTGTATATAATTAATGCAGTGTGTGTGTATAATGCAGAGGGTGGGTTTGTATGAATGCAGTGTGTGTGTGTATATAATGAATGCAGTGTGTGTATGTATGAATGCAGTATGTTTATAATGCAGAGTGTGTGTTTGTATGAATGCAGTGTGTGTTTATAATGCAGAGTGTGTGTTTGTATGAATGCAGTGCGTGTATATAATGCAGAGTGTGTGTGTATGAATGCAGTGTGTGTGTGTGTGTGTATATATAATGAATGCAATGTGTGTATATAATGCAGAGTGTGTTTGTATGAATGCAGTGTGTGTGTGTGTGTATATATTGAATGCAGTGTGTGTATATAATGCAAAGTGTGTTTGTGTGAATGCAGTGTGTGTGTATATAATGAATGCAATGTGTGTATATAATGAATGCAGTGTGTGTGTATAATGCAGAGGGTGGGTTTGTATGAATGCAGTGTGTGTGTGTATATAATGAATGCAGTGTGTGTATGTATGAATGCAGTGTGTTTATAATGCAGAGTGTGTGTTTGTATGAATGCAGTGTGTGTATATAATGCAGAGTGTGTGTATATGATGCAGAGTGTGTGTGTGTTTGTGTAGTGTGTGTAAACTGGGTGGGGGGAGGGCATTTTTATTTTAATATGGTTATTATTTTATTTTATTATTTTAATATTGTTAAAATTTAATTTTTTTATTTTAATATTTATTTGTTTCTTTTTTTCTTTTTATTCGTCCCCCCTCCCTGCTTGTTTCCTGGCCAGGGAGGGGGGCTATCTCAATCCCTGGTGGTCCAGTGGCATGGGCTGTGCAGGACGGGGGCTGGGAGCAAGCTGTTACTTACCTGTGCAGCAGCTCCGTTCACCTCTGCGGTTTGCGTGCCGCGCGGAGCGTTGCCACGGTAACCCGCGGCCACGCTCTGACGGCCGTAGGTCTCGCGAGATTTACACAGGGAACTGAACGGAACCGAGGTGAACGGAGCTGCTGCACAGGTAAGTAACAGCTTGCTCCCGGCCCCCAACAGGACTGCCAGGCTTGTAATGAGCCCGGCGGTCCTGGTCTGTATTATGGCAATGTAAGTTGCCATAATACAGGCCTTGTATGTACGTAGTGGGGAATTACGATGCAACATAAACATAACTAACCCTATTCAACCCCCCAATAACGACAGACAACGTAGTATGGATGAACAGGCCACAGCATTTATTATAACATAAATAAATTACTGTATAACACATCCATAACTTCATATATTAAACTCTTCTTTTCTGTAACAAAATTGTTAGAAATAAATAATCATAAATTAACATATATACATATATAACTCAACATACAGTGCTATACAGAGACCCAACTGTCCTTGCCAATAAACCTACAGTGGCTCCTAAACACCACTGCCTCTCACCTCCCCCCTCGTCATAAAAACATATCATTCCAATGCCCGCCATCAGCCGACCTTATCCACGCTCGATGGGCACGAGACCTCAGGCATGTTAAACCTTTGAAGCAGGGGAGGTTGAGACCTGCAAACATAATGAACTTACCCCATCCTTAAACATAACCAAACTTAATTGGCAAGGACATACCCCCGCCACCAGACCCGCTGCTTTACCCCCTAAATCAGCGGGGAACCCCACCAAAACCACCCATGGCCTGTTCCACCACCTCATGCAGGGCGAGATTAAAAAGGTCGAGCCCGACCTCCGTTCGGTGTACACCATCCCCACGAAACAAATGAGCCGCCTCCCGCTCAAAAACCCTATGGCGGACTGGGAGCCCCCGAGCCCCCAAAACAAACTGGGAAACCCGCCCGTTTAACTTGCGTCGGCAACGCTCCATGGCACTCTGACTCCTGGTGCCACGGCAATGGTTTCTGGCAATAACTTCAGACCAGATCATGCGCATGCCAGGGAACAAAATCAAAATGCGGGCCAAGTCCCTGAACCTGAGGACTGAACCTGAGGCGGGAGCAGGGCAGGGGACCACGCTGACCGGAGCTGACCATCAATAGCATTACCGCTAACCGCCACCCCCTTTTCCCACTGATCCAAAAAAACCCTAAGACCTAAGAGGAACCCCCCAACCCGGGACCCGCAGCGCCAGAAACGGAAGGAATAAGGTACTCAACGGTCGCAGACTGGCGATCCAAGCCCGGTACTGCGCTCACAGAAGGCTGAGGCAAGGAAACTGCAGTTCCAGCATCCACTGAAGACGTCAGCTGGGATCCAGACGCCACCTGCTGGACTGATCCATGAAGTGCAGCAGTATCCGCCCTACCGCCCCGCCGGCCGCGGGGGGACCTGGATCGTTGCCGGGCGGCCACCTGCCGCCCGGATGGCACATTCCGCCGCCCACCGCCCCCGGACCGCAAACCAACACAGGCGGCCGGGGCGGACGGTGTAGAGGGGGATTCACGAGTAGGCCGCGCGGCACCCGCACCAGGGGGCCGCGCGGAGGAAGCAGGCCGCATCCCTGGCCTAGTAGTGATAGGCCGCGCGGCCGCGGAGGCAGCAGGCCTGGCGGCGGACGTAGGCCGCATCCCCGGCCTCGAGGTAGAAGGCCGTGCGGCAATAGAGGCGGCTGGCCGTGCGGCAGTGGCAGGCCCTGTGTCTGAAGGCCGTGCCACGCGCGCGGCCGCAGAAGGCCGCAAAACGCTCCTCCTAGTAGTGATACCGGAGAAACTGACGGAAGCCAAACACAGAGAGATGGACACAGGTTTCTTCAGGTAGTAGGCCGCGTGTCTGGAGCCCCAGACACGCGGTTCCGGCGATGACTCGGGCCCGGGCTCCCAGTCCTCAACCGGGCCCGAGGAGTAGGATCAGGGGAGAGCCTGGCAGGCGGCCGGGAACGCCTGCCAGTGCTGGTGCGGCCCCCAGGGGCAGGGACCGCAGAAGGAGCAGCAGGGGGGACAACAGAGGGTAGGCCACGGGGGGTGCCCACACCGCTAGCCATACCTCCAGTAATGTTGGCAAATTGCTCCCTCAGTTGCCGGCCACCATCCAGCGCAGCAGCAGCCCTGAGGGACGACAGAATTGCCTCAACATCCATCCCTCAAGCTGTGAAGACTAAAGGCCCAGGCAAACAGGAGCAAGAGGCAGGAAGCTGTTCACTGGCCCGAATCCCAAGTGGCACTGAGGTAAGACCTCCCCCTGCTAGCTCACATAGCCCTAACCCCACCCACACAATACACCCACTATCAAAGACCCTCCCCTGCATCTATCCCCACACTCCTACATGTGCCCTTGTCCGCTTAGCTGCGCTATCTCCCCAGGGCCTGCAGCGTGGGGGGCGAAGCTTAACCAGTGAGCTAAACGGATGCCATCTCGACAAGCTCCCCAGTAAACGGGCACAATCTATTAAAAATCCCAACACCCTCAGCCGATCCAACCTCCTCCAGCCCCAAGTTGGACTCCCTACCTACTCCCGAGCCGATTGATGCCCTTCTTTGCGGCTTCCACCCAGCAGAAGCGGAGACGGAAGGTTGGGGCCTACCCCACACTCACAATCCCAGACCTGGAGAAACTACTCGGCGGCTACGGAGCGCGACAAGCGCGGGACGAAGCCTCCCTCCAAAGGTCAGACCATCCGGCACACACACCAGCCATGGGCCGCCGCTCACAGCGCCCACAAGCCATAGAACAAAACCGGGACATAGGGACCATGCTTCAAAGGCCTGCTCCGGCTAAAACTACTCCCGCGGACACGCCACGTACGGCGCCCCACTACCAACACACGGATCAACCGGAGGCAGAAACAACCTCAGAAGCCCACATAGGGCCACAACACCAACCAGGGGTGGACTGACAGCCTTCTGGGCCCCCGGACAAAATTAGGTCTAGGGCCCTTCGAAGACAAAATATTAAAGTAGCACTATAATATTAGAGTAGAGCCGGGCTCCCTCGGGGGAATTCTCCTTCCTCTGCCGACGTCAGATTCGAATGCGCATTCGCGGCAAGAGCCACGCACTCATTCAAACCGCCTATTGGAAAGCATTACTAAATGCTTTCCTATGGACGTCCAGCTTGTCTTCTCGCTGTGATTTTCGTATATATGCGTGGGCAGTGTGTGTGTATATATGGTTGGGCAGTGTGTGTGTGTGTATATATGGTTGGGCAGTGTGTGTGTGTATATATGGGTGGGCAGTGTATGTGTATATATGGGTGGGCAGTGTATGTGTATATATGGGTGGGCAATGTGTGTGTATATATGGGTGGGCAATGTGTGTGTATATATGGGTGGGCAGTGTATGTGCATATATGGGTGGGTAGTGTATGCAGTGTGTGTATATGTGTGGGCAGCGTATGCAGTCGGTGTGTATATAACGGTGGGCAGTGTATGTAGTGTGTGTGTGTGTGTGTGTGTATATTGGTGGGCAGTGTATGTAGTGTGTGTGTGTGTATATCAATGGGTGGGCAGTGTCTGCAGTGTGTGTATATATATATATGGGTGGGCAGTGTGTGCGTGTATATATGGGTGGGCAGTGTATATGTATATGGGTGGGCAGTGTATGTACATGGGTGGGCAGTATATATGTATATATGGGTGGGCAGTGTGTGTATATGGGTGGGCAGTGTATGTGTATGGGGGGGCAGTGTGTGTATGGGGGGCAGTGTGTGTATGGGGGGCAGTGTGTGTATGTATATGGGGGGGCAGTGTGTGTATGGGGGGGCAGTGTGTGTATGGGGGGCAGTGTGTGTATGGGGGGCAGTGTGTGTATGTATATGGGGGGGCAGTGTGTGTATGGGGGGCAGTGTGTGTATGGGGGGCAGTGTGTGTATGTATATGGGGGGGCAGTGTGTGTATGGGGGGGCAGTGTGTATATGGGGGGCAGTGTGTGTATGGGGGGGCAGTGTGTGTATGGGGGGGCAGTGTGTGTATGGGGGGCAGTGTGTGTATGGGGGGGCAGTGTGTGTATGGGGGGGCAGTGTGTGTAGGGGGGGGGCAGTGTGTGTATGGGGGGGCAGTGTGTGTATGGGGGGGCAGTGTGTGTATATGGGGGCAGTGTGTGTATATGGGGGGCAGTGTGTGTATATGGGGGGGCAGTGTGTGTATATGGGGGGCAGTGTGTGTATATGGGGGGGTAGTGTGTGTATATGGGGGGCAGTGTGTGTATATGGGGGGGCAGTGTGTGTATATGGGGGGCAGTGTGTGTATATGGGGGGGGCAGTGTGTGTATATGGGGGGCATTGTGTGTGTATGGGGGGGCATTGTGTGTATGGGGGGGCATTGTGTGTATGGGGGACAGTGTGTGTATGGGGGGAGGGGGGCAGTGTGTGTATGGGGGAGGTGGGGCAGTGTGTGTATGGGGGGTAGGGGGGCAGTGTGTGTGTTGGGGAGGGGGGGCAGTGTGTGTATTGGGGGAGGGGGGCAGTGTGTGTATTGGGGAGGGGGGCAGTGTGTGTATGGGGGGAGGGGGGCAGTGTGTGTATGGGGGGAGGGGGGCAGTGTGTGTATGGGGGGAGGGGGGCAGTGTGTGTATGGGGGGAGGGGGGCAGTGTGTGTATGGGGGGGCAGTGTGTGTATGGGGGAGGGGGGCAGTGTGTGTATGGGGGAGGGGGGCAGTGTGTGTATGGGGGAGGGGGGGCAGTGTGTGTATGGAGGGAGGGGGGGCAGTGTGTGTATGGGGGAGGGGGGGCAGTGTGTGTATGGGGGAGGGGGGCAGTGTGTGTATGGGGGAGGGGGGGCAGTGTGTGTATGGAGGGAGGGGGGGCAGTGTGTGTATGGAGGGAGGGGGGGCAGTGTGTGTATGGGGGAGGGGGGGCAGTGTGTGTATGCGGGAGGGGGGCAGTGTGTGTATGCGGGAGGGGGGCAGTGTGTGTATGGGGGGAGGGGGGGCAGTGTGTGTATGGGGTAGGGGGGGCAGTGTGTGTATGGGGGGGGCAGTGTGTGTATGGGGGGGGGGGCAATGTGGATCGGCTTACCTGTACAATCTGATGTTTTCTCCCTCTGTCTCCTGAAGCAGCACTTGTCAGGCCAGGCTCCTCTTCTCACCCTCCATCCATGCTGTGAGTGCTCCGTGTGAGAGGGAAGCAGGGGGTGATGTCACTTCTGTCAGTCCGCCCCTGACACCAACTAGACCCTCCAGCAGACATGACCCCAACATCCAGGCATGATTTAAAAATCCTATTATCGGACTTCCATAAAATCCTTGCGTCAGAACTGGCCCCCATCAAAAACGACATCACTGCCACTATAAACAGGGTACACACTAATGAAAAACACATTACAGACATGCAAACTCACCTAGCTGAGCTGCAAGAATCAATGCACCACCTTCAGGCGCAACAAAGAGCCATAATGGCACAGCAGACAACCATGGAGGAACGCCATCGGCGCACTAATATAAAAATTAGAGGCATCCCGGCAGCCATCTTGCCAGATGAACTACCGCACTACACAAGGCGCCTTCTGACCACTATTCTGCCTCACACCACGGTCAAGAAGATGGTCACTGAGGAGATCTACCGCCTGCCTACGTCCTCAAAGGTACGCTCAAACACACCCAGAGATGTGATACTCAGGTGCCCAAATGTACACGACAAGATTCAGGTCATGTCTGCATTAAAAGGTAAAACACCCCTGATATTTGAGGGCGCTAGCCTAACCTTTTTCCAGGATCTTACAAAGTCTACCCTCATGTGGCGCAAAACCTTCAGCTCCCTCACCAACAGACTGAGGGCAGCAGACATCACCTATCGATGGGGGGCACACGGATCCCTGGTGATACCACAGAACGGATCCCAACTCACACTTGCCTCCATGGAAGAGGCACCCACAATAATACAGGCCTTGGGACTGGACCCACCGACCGCCAACTCACCCTCAAGACTCAAGACTACTACCAATTGGGACCCAGAGCGCACCGCAACGTTTGTACCGCGGAACAGAAGCCCTCGGTCCTCGGACCCAAGACAGCCTCAAGGGACTGGCTGACAATGAGGCACAGTAGGGACACCTTCCCAGCGCTCACCTTTACCTCAGGTCTAAAGACTGCAAAGTTATTTTCATTGAACGTTTAACATTTCTTATAGTACCCCATTGTTCTTGGGGGCAACAATATATATATATATATTTTTTTTTTTTTTTGTGAGCCCAATTTTGGTAACCAAGTGCCGTTTTGGAAACGTTACCATAATTCCTACAGTTCGTACAGTCAATGTGAAAATCACAATTGTTTATTACCTTGTTCTTTCTCCTGAACCCTGTTTTTGAGCCGGTGGCTGTCAGTTTGTAAGGTCTCCAAACATCTGATAGAGGTTAAAGCCAAGCTCAGTGTCCCATGACTAGGGGACATTACCCTCCTAAGGCTGAATAGGGGCACTAAAATTTAAGCTACAAGCTACAAAAACAAGATTAAATGGTCTGACAAAATGTATATATTGCTAAAGCCCATTAAATGCTGACCTTATATAGATGACTAATCTAGAATACTGAACAGTAGCCGGCCTTTAAGAGGGCAGCATAGTAAAGGTACAGGTTGTATACGACCCATTACCTACCGTCAAAGTGTCCATATGGCAACGTACATTATTCTGCAAAGATTAGGGTTTGTCCTGCACTCTTAGTGGGTGTAGAGCTTTAAGCTCGAGGGTTTGTGAAGTCTAAAACGAGTCAAGAATTGCATACAAAAGCATAGGTCAGGAGAAACCTATCTAACTTCACACCATA
The DNA here is from genome assembly GCF_036172605.1 of Pelobates fuscus. Taxonomy (NCBI): domain Eukaryota; kingdom Metazoa; phylum Chordata; class Amphibia; order Anura; family Pelobatidae; genus Pelobates; species Pelobates fuscus. The sequence goes on from NC_086320.1 coordinate 201,219,713, forward strand.
CCTGAGTTACAAAAGGACGTTTAAACGGTTTATTGTTTATGTTGTTGCGATCCCTACTAGAAGACTGACACACGTACAACAATCGACAGGCCTAACCCTGACATGGACCGTACTTGACTGACACCACAGGCTCAACGGGACCCACTCTCGCACGACTGGTACACCTAAGACGGGGACATACCACAAACGCTTAATGGAGTGACTGCTACACTCTTACCACGATCCCCCCGCGACTCCTTAGGTTAGGAGTTTCGATCACGTGAGGCAGAGACCACACTCACGGCAGGAGGCAGCATTGGACAGCCCACACGCTTCAGAAGTCACTCACTAGTACACACCCATCAATATGCCCACGGGACACCATACCAACACATACAGGCACACCCAAGTGTCATAACCATGGAGGCACCACATACTCCATAACTACTTCACACACGGAACGCGGATACCAGCACCGAATATACGACTCAAACACACAAATAACACAGGTTAAGCGGTTAATGACCCGAATCCAAGTTATTGCTTATATTTTATAAAATTATATAATTGGTGCAGTCTCACAAGATGCAAGATAAATATGTTGATGCTATATACTGGAAATTCTGACTTGCAATGTACTGTTTTACTGTCATGCAAAGCACCGCAAAAATAAAGAATTAAAAAAAAAATAATACAGCAGCATGTGGACCATTTTTAGCCCAAGGCAGCTCATCTCATCAGGCCTTTTTTAATCGAATGTATCGCCCATTGTCAGTCCCTTCGGGATCCATCCCTCATTCATCTTAATAAAGGTTAGGTAATCTAGACTTTTTTGACCTAGGCGACTTCTCTTCTCAGTGACAATACCTCCTGCTGCACTGAAGGTCCTTTCTGACAGGACACTTGAAGCGGGGCAGGCCAGAAGTTCTATCGCAAATTGGGATAGCTCAGGCCACAGGTCAAGCCTGCACACCCAGTAGTCAAGGGGTTCATCGCTCCTCATAGTGTCGATATCTGCAGTTAAGGCGAGGTAATCTGCTACCTGTCGGTCGAGTCGCTCTCTGAGGGTGGATCCCGAAAGGCTGTGGCGATGCGTAGGACTTAAAAAGGTCTGCATGTCCTCCATCAACAACACGTCTTTAAAGCGTCCTGTCCTTGCCGGCGTGGTCGTGGGAGGAGAAGGATGACTTCCACCTCTCCCCCGTTAGATTCCCGTTGTGCTGTGACATCACCCTTATACGCTGTGTAAAGCATACTTTTTAATTTATTTTGCAAATGCTGCATCCTTTCCGACTTGTTGTAATTCGGTAACATTTCCGCCACTTTCTGCTTATACCGGGGGTCTAGTAGCGTGGACACCCAGTACAGGTCGTTCTCCTTCAGCCTTTTTATACGAGGGTCCCTCAACAGGCAGGACAGCATGAAAGACCCCATTTGCACAAGGTTGGATGCCGAGCTACTCATTTCCCGTTCCTCCTCCTCACTGATGTCATTGAAGGTATGTTCTTCCCCCCAGCCACGTACAACACCACGGGTACCAGATAGGTGACAACGAGCACCCTGGGATTCCTGTTGTGTTTGGTCTTGCTCCTCCTCCTCCTCCTCAAAGCTACATTCCTCCTCTGACTCCTCTTCCTCACAATCCTCTTCCAGCGTTGCCGCAGGTCCAGCAAGCGATGCTGATAAGGCTGTTTCTGTTGGTGATGGTGACCACAACTCTTCCTCTTCACGCTCATCTACGGCCTGATCCAGCACTCTTCGCAGGGCACGCTCCAGGAAGAAAACAAATGGTATGATGTCGCTGATGGTGCCTTCGTTGCGACTGACTAGGTTTGTCACCTCCTCAAAAGGACGCATGAGCCTACAGGCATTGCGCATGAGCGTCCAGTAACGTGGCAAAAAAATTCCCAGCTCCCCAGAGGCTGTCCTAGCACCCAGGTCATACAAATATTCATTAACAGCTTTTTCTTGTTGGAGCAGGCGGTCGAACATTAGGAGTGTTGAATTCCAACGTGTAGGGCTGTCGCAAATCAAGCGCCTCACTGGCATGTTGTTTCGCCGCTGGATATCGGCAAAGTGAGCCATGTAGGAACGCCTGAAATGGTCACACACCTTCCTGGCCTGCTTCAGGACGTCCTGTAAGCCTGTGTACTTATGCACAAAGCATTGTACGATCAGATTACACACATGTGCCATGCACGGCACATGTGTCAACTTGCCCAACTTCAATGCCGCTATCAAATTTTTTCCATTGTCACACACCACTTTGCCGATATCCAGTTGCTGCGGAGTCAGCCACTTTTCCACCTGTGCGTTCAGGGCGGACAGGAGTGCTTGTCCGGTGTGACTCTCTGCTTTCAAGCAAGTCAAACCCAAGATGGCGTGACACTGCCGTAACCGGGATGTGGAATAGTACCTGGGGAGCTGGGGGGTTGCCGTTGATGTGGAGCAAGACGCAGCAGCACAAAAGGACTCACCCGAGGAGGTTATGGAAGAGGATGGAGTAGGAGGAGTAGAGGAGATGGCAGCAGGACTGCCTGCAAGTCGTGGCGGTGTCACCAACTCCTCTGCAATGCCATGCATTCCTTGCTTGTCAGCCGTCAGCAGGTTTACCCAATGCGCAGTGTAGGTGATATACCTGCCCTGACCATGCTTTGCAGACCAGGTATCAGTGGTCAGATGGACCCTTGCCCCAACACTGTGTGCCAGACATGCCATGACTTCATTTTGCACAATCAAGTACAAGTTGGGGATTGCCTTTTGTGAAAAGAAATTCTGGCCGGGTACCTTCCACTGCGGTGTCCCAATAGCTACAAATTTTTTGAACGCCTCAGACTCAACCAGATTGTATGGTAAAAGCTGGCGGGCTAATAGTTCGGACAAGCCAGCTGTCAGACGCTGGGCAAGGGGGTGACTTGGTGACATTGGCTTCTTACGCTCAAACATGTCCTTGACAGACACATGACTGTGGGCAGATGAGCGGGAACTGCTCAAGGCGGGAGACGGAGTGGCGGATGGTTGAGAGGGGGCAAGAAGGACAGCAGTGGTTGACGTGGCTGAAGATGCTGGACCAGGAGGAGGATGGCGGCTTAGAGTAGGCGTGCTGCTTGTACTCATGTGTTGATCCCATAGGCGTTTGTGATGTGAGATCATGTGCCTACGCAAAGCAGTTGTACCTAGGTGGGTGTTGGACCACCCACGACTCAGTTTCCTTTGGCACAGGTTGCAAATGGCATCGCTGTGGTCAGAGGCAGACACACAAAAAAATGCCACACTGCTGAGCTCTGCAATTACGGCATTCTGGTGGTGGACACAGCATGCGTTGATTGGCGTGCTGTCGGGCTGACCCCGGGTGCCGATGCATGCTGTCTGACTGTGCCACTAGCTCCTTGCGATGACCCCCCCCGCTTCCAACTCGTCTCCTCCTCCTCTCTGTCTCCCCATCTGAACTTTCGCCCTGTTCTTCTTCTTGCCGAGCGGGCACCCACGTGACATCCATGGACGCATCGTCATCATCAACCGCTTCGCTTGTATCTGACAACTCAGAAAAGGAAGCAGCAGCGGGTACAACATCCAGGGCCGGACTGGGGATACAAAGCAGCCCTGGAAAAAAAAATCTATGCCAGCCCCATAAGTCATTGCCCCATATATTGCCGTATGTATGGAAGGCAATGTCTTGCCACCCCAGATGGTTGAGTAATATATATATATATATATATATATATATATATATATTTCTTTTTCTAATATATAATATTGGTCCTTTTAATTTAATAATACATTACGCATACTCACATGCAGTGTTTACATTGCTTCCTAGTGACACCTCTAGTGACAGTCACTCAGACAGTCACTAGAGGTGCTTCCTGTGTCAGTGCTGCACAGCGTGATTGCACAGTGTGCAGCACCTTTGCAGCCAATCCTATGGCAGAGCATTGGATTGGCTCAGATCATCATGCTTGATGATCTCAGCCATAGAGGCAGAGCCATTCGAGGGGAGACCAGCACGGCGTGGGGAGAAAAAAAAAGGTGAGTAAAACACTTTTTAAATACACACAGACACACAGATACACCATGACACAGACACACAATGACACAGACACACACAATGACACAGACACACAAACACGATACAGACACACACACACACACCATGACACAAACACACATACACACACACACCATGACACAGACACACAATGACACAGACACACAATGACACAGACACACACACCATGACACAGACACACACACACAATGACACAGACACACACAATGACACAGACACACACATAATGACACACACACACACAATGACACAGTCACACACACAATGACACAGACACACACAATGACACAGACACACACACAATGACACAGACACCATGACACATACACACACACCATGACACAGACACACACACACATACACTCACACTGACACTGACAGAATTACATATTTTACCTGTTGGTGACCGGCTGGGTGGGCTAGTGGACGCAGGGGGAGGTCTTCTGCTGGCCGCTGGCTGGGGGAGGTCTGCTTGCCGGCAGCCGCTGGCTGGGGAGGTCTGCTGGCCGGCGGCCGCTGGCTGGGGAGGTCTGCTGGCTGGCGAGGTCTGCTGGCTGGCGAGGTCTGCTGGCCGGCGGCCGCTGGCTGGGGAGGTCTGCTGGCTGGCGAGGTCTGCTGGCGAGGTCTGCTGGCTGGGGAGGTCTGCTGGCAGCCGCAGGGGGAGCAGGCTCTTCTGTCTCTGCTCCCCCGCCCTTGCGCGCTAGCAAGAGACCGGCGCCGGAATATGACGTCATATTCCGGCCCTGGTCTCATTAAGCTGCGCGCGAGGGCGGGGGAGCAGAGACAGAAGAGCCTGCTCCCCCTGCGGCCGCCAGCAGACCTCCCAAGCCAGCAGACCTACCCAGCCAGCGGCCGCCGGCCAGCAGACCTCGCCAGCCAGCAGACCTCCCCAGCCAGGGGCCGCCGGCCAGCAGACCTCCCCAGCCAGCAGCCGCCGGCCAGCAGACCTACCCCAGCCAGCGCCCGCCGGCCAGCAGACCTCCCCCAGCCAGCGGCCGCCGGCCAGCAGACCTACCCCAGCCAGCGGCCGACGGCCAGCAGACCCAGCTGTCTGCCCGGCCCCAGGTGCCGGCGGCCCACCACCGGGAAATTTCCCGGTATCCCGGTGGGCCAGTCCGGCCCTGACAACATCATCATCATCACACCGTACCTCCATGTGTTTAATGCTGCCTGCCTGAGACATATCCCTGTTATCAACATCCTCTAGCAATAATGGTTGCGCATCACTAATTTCTTCAAACGAGTGTGTGAATAACTCCTCTGACATACCAAGTAAAGCGGATGTGGTGCTAGTTTTGGTGGTGGCGGCAGGCGGGTGAGTGGTATCTTGAGAGGTGCCTGAAGCTAAGCTGGAGGAGGATGGTGCGTCAAGGTTCCGAGCGGAGGCTGTACAAGATTGGGTGTCCTGTGTTAGCCAGTCAACTATGTCCTCAGAACTTTTCAAGTTCAGGGTACGTGGCTTCTGAAAACTGGGCATTATTCTAGGGCAAAAGGGAATCACAGCACCACGACCACGACGGCCCCTGCGGGGTGGCCTGCCTCTGCCTGTCATTTATTTTGGGATTAGTGGTACTATGCGTGCAAGCTACTGTGAGACCAGATATGATTGGCAATGTGAACTGTAACAGTTCTGCAGAGCACACACTGTAGGCCTGACACACCCGCTTGAAGACAAGTAACTGCTATTCAATCTATAACAGTGAAAAACTAATTTTGGTTTTAAAAGCACGCTATAGAGACACCAGATATGATTGGCAACTGTCAAAGTACGCTGGCAGGGTTGTGCAGGGCACACGCTGAAGGAAGGCCTGACAGAGCCGCTTGAAGGACACTGACTGGCTGCTATTAGCTTACACTGGAAACCTTTTTTCTTTGTAAAAGCACGCTAAAGAGACACCAGATATGATTGGCAACTGTCAAAGCACGCTGGCAGTGTTGTGCAAGGCACACGCTGAAGGAAGGCCTGACAGAGCCGCTCGAAGGACACTGACTGGCTGCTATTAGCTTACACTGGAAACCTTTTTTCTTTGTAAAAGCACGCTATAGAGACACCAGATATGAGTGGCAACTGTCAAAGTACGCTGGCACAGGTCTGCAGAGCACACGCTGAAGTAGGCCTGACACCCAGACGCTTGCAGACAACTAACTGCTCTTCTATTACAGTGAAAAAAAATTATTTCTTTTAAATCTGAAGCTTAAGCTATCGTAAAAACAGATATGAGTGGTGGCACTGGGCAAGAGGGCACAGTATCCACTGTGAACCTCACACAGAAGCTGGCAGGCAGGCAACTGCTCTTCTATTACAGTGGAAACAAAATTTTGGTTTTAAACGCACGCTATAGAGACACCAGATATGAGTGGCACCTGTCAAAGTACGCTGGCAGGGTTGTGCAGGGCACACGCTGAAGGAAGGCCTGACAGAGCCGCTTGAAGGACACTGACTGGCTGCTATTAGCTTACACTGGAAACCTTTTTTCTTTGTAAAAGCACGCTAAAGAGACACCAGATATGATTGGCAACTGTCAAAGCACGCTGGCAGTGTTGTGCAGGGCACACGCTGAAGGAAGGCCTGACAGAGCCGCTTGAAGGACACTGACTGGCTGCTATTAGCTTACACTGGAAACCTTTTTTCTTTGTAAAAGCACGCTATAGAGACACCAGATATGAGTGGCAACTGTCAAAGTACGCTGGCACAGGTCTGCAGAGCACACGCTGAAGTAGGCCTGACACCCAGACGCTTGCAGACAACTAACTGCTCTTCTATTACAGTGAAAAAAAATTATTTCTTTTAAATCTAAAGCTTAAGCTATTGTAAAAACAGATATGAGTGGTGGCACTGGGCAAGAGGGCACAGTATCCACTGTGAACCTCACACAGAAGCTGGCAGGCAGGCAACTGCTCTTCTATTACAGTGGAAACAAAATTTTGGTTTTAAAAGCACGCTATAGAGACACCAGATATGAGTGGCAACTGTCAAAGTACGCTGGCAGGGTTGTGCAGGGCACACGCTGAAGGAAGGCCTGACAGAGCCGCTTGAAGGACACTGACTGGCTGCTATTAGCTTACACTGGAAACCTTTTTTCTTTGTAAAAGCACTCTAAAGAGACACTAGATATGATTGGCAACTGTCAAAGCACGCTGGCAGTGTTGTGCAGGGCACACGCTGAAGGAAGGCCTGACAGAGCCGCTTGAAGGACACTGACTGGCTGCTATTAGCTTACACTGGAAACCTTTTTTCTTTGTAAAAGCACGCTATAGAGACACCAGATATGAGTGGCAACTGTCAAAGCATGCTGGCACAGGTCTGCAGAGCACACGCTGAAGTAGGCCTGACACCCAGACGCTTGCAGACAACTAACTGCTCTTCTATTACAGTGAAAAAAAAGTATTTATTTTAAATCTAAAGCTTAAGCTATTGTAAAAACAGATATGAGTGGTGGCACTGGGCAAGTGGGCACAGTATCCAATGTGAACCTCACACAGAAGCTGGCAGGCAGGCAACTGCTCTTCTATTACAGTGAAAACAAATTATTTCTTTTAAATCTAAAGCATGCAGCTTCAGAATGAATCGAAAATGGATGCTGGGAGGGAGGTTGGAGGGTGTGGAAGGGAGGGAGTGCTGCTGATTGGCTGGAATGTGTCTGCTGACCGAGAGGCACAGGGTCAAAGTTTGCCCAATGATGACGAATAGGGGGCGGATCGAACTGCGCATGTGTCCGCCCGCCGCGGCGAACGCGAACACGCTAAGTTCGCCGGGAACTATTCGCCGGCGGACAGTTCGGTGCATCACTACCTGACAGTTGTGCAGAAAACCATCACTGACACCCTCCATAAGGAGGAAAAGCCTCAAAAGGTAATTGCGAAGGAAGTTGGATGTTCCCAAAGTGCTGTATCAAAGCACATTAATAGAAAGTTATGTGGAAAGGAAAAGTGTGGAAGAAAAAGGTACATAAGCAGCAGGGATGACCGCAGCCTGGAGAGGATTGTCAGGAAAAGGCCATTCAAAAGTGTTTGGACTGAGGCTGGAGTCAGTGCATCAAGAGCCACCACACACAGACGGATCCTGGACATGGGCTTCAGATGTCGTATTCATCTTGTCAAGCTGCTCCTGAACAACAAACAACATCAGAAGTGTCTTACCCGGGCTAAAGAAAAACAGACCTGGTCTGTTGCTTGGCGGTCCAAAGTCCTCTTTTCTGATGAGAGAAACTTTTGCATCTCATTTGGAAACCAAGGACCCAGAGTCTGGAGGAAGAATGGAGAGGCACACACTTGCAGATGCTTGAAGTCCAGTGTGAAGTTTCCACAGTCTGTGTTGATTTGGGGAGCCATGTCATCTGCTGGTGTTGGTCCACGGTGCTTCATTAAGTCCAGGGTCAACACAGCCGTCTACCAGGAGATTTTGGAGCACTTCATGCTTCCTTCTGCAGACGAGCTTTATGGGGATGCTGACTTCATTTTCCAGCAGGACTTGGCACCTGCCCACACTGCCAAAAGCACCAAAGCCTGGTTCAATGACCGTGGGATTACTGTGCTTGATTGGCCAGCAAACTCGCCTGACCTGACCCCATAGAGAATCTATAGGGCATTGCCAAGAGAAAGATGATAGACATGCGACTGAACAATGCAGAAGAGCTGAAGGCCGCTATTGAAGCATCCTGGTCTTCATAACACCTCAGCAGTGCCACAGGCTGATAGCTTCTATGCCACACCGCATTGAGGCAGTAATTGCTGCAAAAGGGGCCTAAACCAAGTACTGAGTCCATATGCATGCTTTTACTTTTCAGAGGTCTGATATTGTTCTATGTACACACCTTGTTTTATTGATTGCATGTGATATTCTGATTTACTGAGAATGTGGATTTGGGGTTTTCATGAGCTGTAACCCATAATCATTGCACTTATGACAAATCACGGCTTGAACTATCTTGCTTTGCATGTAACACCTCTGTCTCATTTATTTGTTTCCCCTTTTACATTGTGTTACTGAAATGAATTAACTTTTGCATGATATTCACCTGTAGATGCATACAGGCTTAACATAGGCGTGAGTGTGTACACTTTTTTAAACATAAACAAACTAAATAATAACAGGCTGAACATAAGTGACGAATTACTGCGTTGCTATACAGTTGCAAGAAAAAGTATGTGAACCCTTTGGAATGATATGGATTTCTGCACAAATTGGTCATAAAATGTGATCTGATCATCATCTAAGTCACAACAATAAACACTCACAGTCTGCTTAAACTAATAACACACAAAGAATGAAATGTTGCCATGTTTTTATTGAACACACCATGTAAACATTCACAGTGCAGGTGGAAAAAGTATGTGAACCCCTAGACTAATGACATCTCCAAGAGCTAAGAGATGTCAGGCAACTGGAGTCCAATCAATGAGATGAGATTGGAGGTGTTGGTTACAGCTGCCCTGCCCTATAAAAAACACACACCAGTTCTGGGTTTGCTTTTCACAAGAAGCATTGCCTGATGTGAATGATGCCTTGCACAAAAGAGCTCTCAGAAGACCTACGATTAAGAATTGTTGAATCTCCAAAACGATGTATCTCCAAAAGCCTTGCTGTTCATCAGTCCACGGTAAGTCCACGGTATAAATGGAGAAAGTTCAGCATTGCTGCTACTCTCCCTAGGAGTGGCCGTCCTTTACAGATGACTGCAAGAGCACAGCGCAGACTGCTCAATGCGGTAAAGAAGAATCCTAGAGTGTCAGCTAAAGACTTACAAAAGTCACTGGCAAATGCTAACATCCCTGTTAGCGAATCTACAATACGTAAAACACTAAACAAGAATGGATTTCATGGGAGGATACCACAGAGGAAGCCACTGCTGTCCAAACAAAACATTGCTGCACGTTTACAGTTTGCACAAGAGCACCAGGATGTTCCACAGCAGTACTGGCAAAATATTCTGTGGACAGATGAAACCAAAGTTGAGTTGTTTGGAAGAAACACACAACACTATGTGTGGCGAAAAAGAGGCACAGCACACCAACATCAAAACCTCATCCTAACTGTTAAGTATGGTGGTGGGGGCATCATGGTTTGGGGCTGCTTTGCTGCGTCAGGGCCTGGACGGATTGCTATCATCGAAGGAAAAAATTAATTTCCAAGTTTATCAAGACATTTTTCAGGAGAACTTAAGGCCATCTGTCTACCAGCTGAAGCTCCACAGAAGATGGGTGTTGCAACAGGACAATGACCCAAAGCATAGAAGTAAATCAACAACAGAATGGCTTAAACAGAAGAAAATACGCCTTCTGAAGTGGCCCAGTCAGAGTCCTGACCTCAACCCGATTGAGATGCTGTGGCTTGTCTTCTAGAAAGCGATTCACACCAGACATCCCAAGAATATTGCTGAACTGAAACAGTTCTGTAAAGAGGAATGGTCAAGAATTACTCCTGACCGCTGTGCACGTCTGATCTGCAACTACAGGAAACGTTTGGTTGATGTTATTGCTGCCAAAGGAGGTTCAACCAGTTATTAAATCCAAGGGTTCACATACTTTTTCCACCTGCACTGTGAATGTTTACATGGCGAGTTCAATAAAAACATGGCAACATTCTATTCTTTGTGTGTTATTAGTTTAAGCAGACTGTGATTGTCTATTGTTGTGACTTAGATGATGATCAGATCACATTTTATGACCAATTTCTGCAGAAATCCATATCATTCCAAAAGGTTCACATTCTTTTTCTTGCAACTGTAGATATAGTAAATATATGCAGTATAGTAAATGCTTGAGCATACATGTCGGTGGGAAAAACAAGGCAGGAGCATCAAACATAAGAAATATCTGACATGTAGGTTATAAAATGATTAAGTAAGTGTTATGCACTAGAAGAGAAATGGCATGAGATTAGGCTCAAAAAAGTGAAGGTATCTCTCAGTAGGGCTATAGAAATTAAAACAAAAAACAGTATCAAACATAGTGTGTTAAAGTTGATTAGGCTTACATTTTGCCTGAGTTGGATAAACTGTGGATAGATGTCTGAACAGGGTAGTAACAGTCAGAAGCGAGAGAACAAACTAGGTTCACCAGTCTGAGCTTTAAATGTAGATTAAGTTTAAGATACTGAGAGACTGATACGTTCTAGAAATATAGTAGCATAATAACAGCGTTAAACCCTATAAAATTTTGTCGCTTTTGTGCCGATGGGTTAAGGGTAGCCTAGGTTAGAGTCCCTGTCCGGAGACTTTTCTTGGCCGGCAGCCAGCTCCTAAAGTTAGAAAGTCAGCCAATACCCTGGCTGGGCTTCCATCTTCCTTGTGTATATTGTCCACTCCAGCTCGGTAGCCCATGGGTTGAGGTGCTGATGGATCATATGCCGCGTGGATGTGGTCTTAGTGAGGCATATAGAGTCTGTCTCGTGGTTGCCGGAGTGTGGCCTATTGGCCCTTGCTTGGGCCAGTGTGACTGGCTATGGCGGTGTAGGGGCTGGACAGATGGTCTCCTACCTTGCTTCCCCAGTCGTGCAGAGTTGGGCCTGCACATGCGGAAAGTAATAAATTTATTTTGCCCCATGATGCGCAGTTCGTTCTTTGCGTGGTCCGGTCTTGAGGGTCCCTGCAGAGTCTCAGCATATCTGTGCGGTAGGCTCGGGCGTACCCTTGGAGTTGCTGCAGGGGCTTGGCATATCGGCTGCTGTGATGATCTCTGCTTTGCTGCTCGAGGTGCATGTCGGCCTTGCCTGCATGTGACGTCCCATATGGGAAATGCTTGTTTTTGACCTGGAGGTGAGTCAAGGCTGTGTAGTCGTTGCTCAGACAACCCTGGGGCACCGGAAGTTGGTTTTCCTGTACTGGCACTCCCCTGGAGGTCTCCTGGGCCTGGCCCTGAGAGGGACCTCCGCAGGTGCTGACCCCTCGTGGTTGTGTGTTGGGAGGGAGTTGTTGCATTTCCCTGCCAGGTCTCCTGTGGGGTGCACTGTGAAGATGAGTGAAGCAGCTTCTCAGCGACTGAGGGTGTCATACGGGCTTCAAATTTCTCCCAGAAGGCAGTAAAGATTGTATTTAATCGTAGCTCCGTTTCCCGCCATGTGTTGTGTGGGTCGGCGGTGTGGTAGGCATCCGCCATTTTGGAGGCCGCAGGGACAGTTGTCTCGGGGCTCCTTAGAGCCTGTACTGGCTCATTGCTTTGCCAAGGTATCATGTGGGGGTAGACCGAGATGACCCCACCGGTTCGGGGGGGGGAGACTCACCTCCAAATACCCGGCATGGTGTGGCCGCAGGGGAGCGGCCGTCTCCCCTGCACCTGCCATGCCTGTAGGCCTCACCATGAGTAGAGCTCGATCTATTGCTTGAGCGGTGTTGGTCTGTTCACTTCGATGCCCTCTCTCGTGTGGTGGCCTTGTAACCTCGATTGAGTGCCTGTGTGGCAGTGAAATTCAGCTTTGCGTGCCTAGTTTAGCAATTGCTGCTGAGATGAACGTCCTCACAGCTCTGCGGTCAGGCCCCGCCCCCCCATGGATACATTTTGTTGGAGAGTATAAACTTCAGAAAAATTGGATCTCTGGGGTGACAGAGGGTATTGTCATTAAAATGTAAATATTTCAGCAGCAACTTATATCTTGCTCTAGACATGGTTTGGGTGTACACTGGACTAGAACAGATAGGGTTGGTGCTCCATTAAGAGCGAATTGATGGCTTCTTTATAATCCCCATGAACATTGTAAGAGCCCAGAATTTTTTTTAAGTTCAGGGACATCTGTGGGATGCCAAGCATTCTCCCTGACTGCATAGCTACCTGGATTGGTATCATTAAATTGGGTTGCATATAAATTAGTCTGGGAAGCAAACTCCTCCCAGATGATATCCCCTAAAAATAGCTCCATATATTGCATAGAGGAGAAGTCATCCACATTGATATTAATGCCTGCATTGGCACTAAAAGCGGGGATGTTGGGCTCAGCTAACTGTGGAGGTATCCAGTCCTCCTCCACATTCGGCGTAGCAGGGAAAGCACAGCTTCTTTTTGCAGCCGGCTCACACACAGATGACACATCACTAGACGTGTTAGAAAACTGATCTTTGTCAAAATCGGATGCAGTGTCAGTGACGTCATCCAAACTGCACATGCGCTGCATATTTCACCAACACACTAACTAACTGACTAAACGAACAAATTACTAACACACAATTCATTTTTTTTTTTTTTTTATTTTTTTTTTTACTAAAACAGATAAAAATTGATTAAAACAGACAAAATGAGACTAAAACTTCCTTTAGCAGCAATCCTATACTAACTCCTGCAAAAAGAAGCTAATGGAGATTTGAGGGAAGGAAACTTACTGACTAAAATAGATTAAGACAGAATGAGACAGACTAAAACAGAATAAAACACAGCTGTTTAACATAAATTTAACCCTTAAGGACAAATAAAACAATTACTGGTACAAATGCACTGCTGTAACAGATTTGGCATAGAAGGGGTTAAAATGATTTTTTATTAAGTTTTAAAACTTTTTACACGTTCTGGAACACTTCTGGCAACACTGCTGGCTACAATATATCAGTATCTCTGTCTCTCTCCCTCACAAAACGCTACAGAGGAGAGAGGGGCAGAGATCACTGTCAAAGTGAGTACTTGTAACACCCACTTTGACAGCAGCCAATTATAAGCCACTCATTTTCCGTTGTCACCGGTTCTCAAGGGTATGTTTCCAGTGACGGTCATAACCCGTCAGTGGTCCTTAAGGGGTTAAAGGGAAACTATTGGCTTGGTATACAAAATCTTTAAGCGCACACATATTGTGTATTAGTTATTATTAGTATTGCTGTGTTAAGAAACCACAATGCTTAGGGAGGTTTTGCAGCTATTAGAACTTTATTTTTAACTTTTTAGGCACTATTTTCCATTTGTTTCTCAGTAGCTCTGACTAGTCCAACAAGCAAAGGACCCGTTGTGTCTCCTACTCCATTTAATAATTTTAGTTTATAGTGTATCTACTTATGTTGAAAATTAGGCAAGGTTAGCCCTTTAACATATATCAGTTTCATAGAATGCTTCTTCTGCTGCACCTTGTGCCATAATCGTGTGTGATGTCATAATCTTGTGTGATGTCATAATTGTGCATGACGTTCTTTACTTGCTTTAGTTCTGAGAACTGCTTTGTTGTGGAGTAGTTGGAGTGGGCAGGTGAAAATTAACTAGGATGGGGAAGCGAATGATATATATGAGTCTAATGGTGGTGAGAATCTTAAACAGACTGAGAGCAAAAACAAAAAAGGTGAGCTCAACACATGTGCAAATAAAAAAAGTCAAAAGTGTGAAAAGAAGAAGAAAGGAAAAAAGTATTTTGCTGCAGAAAAAATGCACAAAAAGTGTGCAAACAAAGAAAATAAAAAAATGTGACAGAGCAGCACAAGCGAACATGATGAATAAGTGCACAAAGAGCACGCAGACCTGCAGACTTGGTGTCCGTTCTATCAGTGTGCAGGCTAATATGGTAGAAAAAGATGAACCAATGGAGTATATAAATGCAGGAAACACCAGGAAGAAGAAGCCAAAACAAGAATCGATGGACACCAGCTAAAAAATGGGCTAAATAGACATCAAATTTGTCTTTTAAGTTTGTTTTTACATTTCATTTCAGCCTGCATTTTTTCCCACCATCCGCATCCTTATCGGAACGTATGTACCCTATTAGCTATTAAAACTATTATTTTGTGGGGGAACAGTGGAAGCCACAAGGCCGAACCAAATGGCCGACAGCACTGCTCCCCACACAGCACAATCAATGACCAGCGACTGGGCAGCAGCCTTCGAGGCAAGATTTGATGCCATATGCAGGCGATTCTGGGAACACCTGGAGAACAAGCGCCAGCCACCAGCCCCAACACAGGTCAGCATTATGGCCAGAGCACCACCGACACAGCAGCCAGCCAAGGATCTGTCCTCTGAATGGCGAAAGACCAAGGCGCAGTCGGAGGGGCACCAACCGGGCAAAGCAACTAACAGAACTACCTACTATCATCATGACGGCCCATCAGGGACTAGAGCCACCTAGGGGGCGACCCCTAATCACCACCCACGCCTGCGAAGGAGAGCACGACGTCAGCGGAAACATGCAACTCTGTGCAGCCCCACACCGGGGAAGGACTCCCCGGTAATGACTCCCCAGAAATGAGGCAAGTCCGTGGTCCAGTGGTACCGGCTCTCAGAAGGTCCCCGAGCAGGAGGGGTGCCTCACCTGGACAGCACTGTGCAGTTGACCCAGTTCACAATATGAGGACTCTCTCTCCACCTACCAGAGGCAACACACGCTTACTAGTTTAATGTGTGTAGTGATAGGGTCCTATATCCCGAAACTCATGCACAAAAGTTAAGTCTCCTTTGAAAACTTGTGTGGTTTTATGATAT
This sequence comes from Pelobates fuscus, assembly GCF_036172605.1. NCBI lineage: Eukaryota > Metazoa > Chordata > Amphibia > Anura > Pelobatidae > Pelobates > Pelobates fuscus. The sequence continues at coordinate 201,235,143 of NC_086320.1, forward strand.
GTTTTCTCTCTCATGCCACTCACATGGTAGACATGTTGAAACGCACCCATACACATTTGTGTGCCTAATCCAGCTTGGAAGTACACATAATGCTTTTCACAGCTTGTAGAGCCTACATACATTTTACCTTAGTAGACTCACCCTAGCTTTGTACTCTGCTTTTATGTATTTAGCTGATCTCATTCAGTACGCTTAGCTAAGCACTGACTATAGTTTAATTTGCTACGGTAAAGTCTGTACACCTTCTAAGAGCCAGTACTAGTAATATGTTTTTCTCACTTAAATAATTAATCTATGTACCTAGCGTGTTCCATAATATTAGCCTGTTTAAGGTCTCTATATAATTTGTGCTATGGGAACTGTCCCACTTAAGCCTGTACTCACATGACTTTCAATCCTTATGTCAGCATTTTCACTCTGTCTAGTACCGACTCTTTCTTCTTATATAGCTGACACGGAGACTTCTCTTGAGACTATTATACTTTATAATATAAAATGTGCACCGATGATGTATGCCTAACACATGTTTATAAATGTTGAATTGACAGGCGAACAACTGCTGTTGTGGCATTGTATGCCTCTTTGTTTTTTCACAAGCACAATAAAATAAAGAATTAAAAAATATATATATTATTTTGTATGTTAAATAATTTTGCTATGTGTATTTTCACATTTCATGTATGATAGAAAGCAGCTATAACACTTCTGTAATATTAAACTTGGGGAAAAGTGCAGCATTATAGGAACACTCCAAGCAAAGCTTATAGGATCTGGTTGAATAAAGTAAAAATCTTGTAAATATCACTTTTATTGTAAATGATACACATATTTTACCAATCAGCGAAAGCCATGATACTATAAAGATGGGTACGTGGGGGTGACTCTGAGTATGGATTGTGTTGACTTATTGTTATACATTTTACTGGGATTAAATATCAAGTCCACTAGCCACTGCCAGCCTGAGGGCCCATGGCACACTCACCTGGGCTAATTTACTGCTTTTGCTAATTGATCACCTTCAAATGGAAAGTAGTAAGTATAAATTAGGAACCCTGCATTGTATATGCAACAGAATGTTTAAGTAATAGTGTATTATCTTTGCTGTACCATTAACCCCTTAAGGACGCAGCCAAATGTACATGTTGTGATCAAAACAAAACGTAAACAAAAACTGGAATTTGTGCTATTTGTCTATTCAGGCGTAATTCGTGCACCCACGCTTATTATATATCATTTTATTCAGGGGAAACAGGGCTTTCATTTAACATCAAATATATCGGTATGAAACATAATTTAGTATGAATAAAATATAAAACAATGGGGAAAAATAAGAATTTTTAAAAATTATTTAGTTCTATGTGACATTCTAACTGTGATTGTCATAATACTGTTTGCTTTTACTGCAATACAATACACATATTTGTATTCAGCGATGTCTCACGTGTAAAACAGTACCCCCTATGTACAGGTTTTATAGTGTTTTGGGAAGTTACAGAGTCAAATATAGCATGTTAAATTTTTCATTTTTTTCACATTGAAATTCACCAGATTGGTTACGTTGCCTTTGACACCGTATTACAATGACGATATCGGCAGTGAAAGTGAAATTTTTTGCATTTTTCACACACAAATGGCACTTACACTGACGATATAATTGTTGTGATACGTTTTACTGTTTTTAAACACTAATATTTGTGTTCAGCAAAGTCTCCCGACTATAACAGTACCCCTCATGTACAGGTTTTATGTTTTTTTCAAAAGTTACAGAGTCAAATATAAGGCTTGCGTTTCAGTTTTTTCACATTGAAATTCGCCAGTTTGGCTATGTTGCCTTTGAGACCGTATGGTAGCCCAGGAATAAGAATTACCCCATGATGGCATACCATTTGCAAACGTAGACAACCCAAATGGGGTATGTCCAGTCTTTTTTAGCAGCCAAAGTTAGTGTTAATATTCTAAAATGCAAAAAACTAATTTGAACGCCAATTTTGGCCAGTGTTTGGGGGTAATTTTCATTCCTGGGCTACAGTATGGTTTTAAAGGCAACATAGCCGACCTGGCGAATTTCAATGTGAAAAAAATGAAACGCAAGCCTTAAATTTGACTTTGTAACTTTTGAAAACACCATAAATCCTGTACACAGGGCCGCCACCAGAAATGTTGGGGCCCCTAACTCAGCTCAGGGTCTGGGCTCCCTGGGGCCCGCCTCCAATCCCGCCCACAGGGTCTGCCTCCAAATCCCGCCCACAGGAATACACACAGACACAAAAACACACACTGATACTAAAGGACACAGACACACACACACACAAAAATACATACTAACAGACACACATACTGAAACAGAAATACACGCATATAGACATACGTACTGACACACACATACTGAGACATACACACATATACAGACACACAGGCATACATAGTGACAGATAGACACATACTAACATACATACAGACACACATGCATGAGGACTTACACATACATACACCGACATTACATACATACACACAGACATACATTAATTCATACTGGCATACATACATATATACATACATACAGACATACTGACATACTGACATACACACACAGACAGTCACAGACATTCTGGCATACACACAGACATTCTAACATACACACAGACATACTGACATACACACAGACATACTGACATACACACAGACATTATGACATACATACAGACATTCTAACATACACACAGGCATTCTAACATACACACAGACATTCTAACATACACACAGACATACTGACATACACACAGACATTCTAACATACAGGTATACACACCATATATATAACAGTTGCCTGGTATTCGCACTGCATATCCATATCGGTGATTCAAGCCTTTTTTAAGTGGAATTAGCTCCTGGATTTACCTATTTCATTGCATCCACAATGATATAATTGTTTCTCTATATTTTGGGACAGATTTTTGGTGAAATTTCTGCCTACATCCAGTTTTGAGCACTCCATTTTAAGTCAGACTCCCTCATCCCTGAGTGTTGCTTTAGGCATACCAGACTAACCTATTTTAACATACACACAGACATACTGACATACACACAGACATTCTAACATACACACAGACATACTGACATACACACAGAAATTCTAACATACACACAGACATTCTAACATACACACAGACATTCTGACATACACACAGACATACTGACATGCACACATACATACTGACATACACACATACATACTGACATACACACATAAATACTGACATACACACAGACATTATGACATACACACAGACATACTGACATACACACAGACATTCTAACATACACAAATACATTCTAACATACACACAGACATACTGACATACACACAGACATACTGACATACACACAGACATTATGACATACACACAGACATTCTAACATACACATAGACATACTGACATACACACAGACATTCTAACATACACAAAGACATTCTAACATACACACAGACATACTGACATACACACAGACATACTGACATACACACAGACATTATGACATACACACAGACATTATGACATACATACAGACATACTGACATACATACAGACATACTGACATACACACAGACATTATGACATATATACAGACATACTGACATACACACAGACATACTGACATACACACATACATTCTAACATACATACTGACATACATACAGACATTCTAACATACACAAAGACATTCTAACATACACACAGACATTCTAACATACATACTGACATACATACAGACATGCATACATTCTGACATACACACAGACATTCTAACATACACACAGACATTCTAACATACACACAGACATACTGACATACACACAGACATTCTAACATACACAAAGACATTCTAACATACACACAGACATACTGACATACACACAGACATACTGACATACACACAGACATTATGACATACACACAGACATTCTAACATACATACTGACATACATACAGACATACATACATTCTGACATACACACAGACATTCTAACATACACAAAGACATTCTAACATACACACAGACATTCTAACATACACAGAGACATTCTAACATACATACTGACATACATACAGACATACATACATTCTGACATACACACAGACATTCTAACATACACACAGACATTCTAACATACACACAGACATTCTAACATACACACAGACATACTGACATACACACAGACATTCTAACATACACAAAGACATTCTAACATACACACAGACATACTGACATACACATAGACATACTGACATACACACAGACATGATGACATACACACATACATTCTAACATACATACTTACATACATAAAGACATACATACATTCTGACATACACACAGACATACTGACATACACACAGACATACTGACATACACACAGACATTCTAACATACACACAGACATTCTAACATACATTCTGACATACACACAGACATACTGACATACACACAGACATACTGACATACACACAGACATTCTAACATACACACAGACATTCTAACATACATACTGACATACATACAGACATACATACATTCTGACATACACACAGACATTCTAACATACACACAGACATTATGACATACATACAGACATACTGACATACACACAGACATTCTAACATACACACAGACATTCTAACATACATTCTGACATACACACAGACATACTGACATACACACAGACATACATACACAAATACAGCTAATTTGTCTTACCTTTTTTTGCAGGTGGAAGGCTGTGGCTGATGGGAGTCGGCGTGGCTCCTGCGGGCTGCGGCCTGTCTTTCTTGCCTCCCGCGCGGTGCTGAGGGGAGGGAGCTGGGAGGAAGTAACGGCCACTTCCTCCCAGTAGTACTTTGCGGCTGGGATTTTTTTAAAGGGGCCCAGTCGCGCTATTGCACGGCCGCAGCACTGACCGGGCCCCTGAAGATACAGGGCCCATCGGGTGGCCTAAGTGAGTGGGCCACCCGATGGGCCCCATCAGCATGCGCTACACGTGGGGCCCGGGCGGCCGGGCCCCCCAAGGCCGACGGGCCCGTGACAACCGTTATGGTGTTCACCCCCTGATGGCGGCCCTGCCTGTACATGAGGGGTACTGTTATACTCGGGAGACTTTAGTATATATTAGTGTTTCAAAACAGTAAAACGTATCACAACAATTATATTGTCAGTGTAAGTGCCATTTGTGTGAGAAAAATGCAAAAAATTTCACTTTCACTGACGATATCGTCGTTGTAATACATTTTACTGTTTTAAAACACTAATATTTGTGTTCAGCAAAGTCTTCCAAGTAAAACAGTACACCCCCCCCCCCCCCCCCATGTACAGGTTTTATGGTGTCTTGGAAAGTTACAGGGTTAAATATAGTGCTAGCAAATTAAGTTTAACTTTCGGCCTGGGTTGTCAGGCAGGTCCTGCAAATTGTAATTAATTAGATGGCCTAATTATGTAAAATAATAATATATACGTAGAATTATATATATATATATATATATATATATATATACATATATATATATATATATATATATATATATATATATATAAAACAGGAAGAGGCTGAAATGGGAATACAAAGAGATCTTCACAATATCAGTCCCTATACCCTAAAAGAAAGCTGTTCATAAGTCTAAGGCAGCAAATTGCCAGTATAGAACATAGATGAAATCTATGAAAAATAATACATTTTATTAACCCCTCTTAAGGAAAAATAATAAACAAATAATAATGGTAAAAGTGTATATACAGTGAAAGAATATAAAAATATATATATACAGGAATCATCTATTGTGTGCTATGTGTAAATTGTTGCTAGTAGTACATATGCAACAATGTCTCAGTAGCCAGTGTAACTGTTGTGTGTATAAACGGAAACCAGAATTAATCACGAGAATAAAGTGACCTCAATAACTTGAGATTAATATAGATGCAAATATAATGCAAACAGTCATCACCAGATCAGCCAAACTTTCATATTTTGCCCCTATGATACATCTATGGGCAAGATACATAGATGATAATTAATAGTTTGGAAAGGCACATCTAATGATTTTATTCGATTTGTGGTCCTATTAAATGACAATGACTGTAATCTCAGATTCACCTCTGAGTTCGGAGGGAAAACCCTTAACTTTTTGGATTTGACTGTTTCTACTGACAATCAATCATCAATTCAAACCACTCTTTTCAAGAAACCGACTGCTTCAAACAGCCTTCTGGATTGGGGCAGCTTTCATCCTAAACCCCTCAAGCAAGGCATCCCTATAGGCCAATACTTAAGGGCCCGTAGGAATTGTAGCACCATCCAGGAATTTCAAATTCAAGCTGATAGCCTGCGACTACAGTTTAGGGATTAAGGCTACCCCAACCGGTAACCGGTGTTTGAAAAAAGCATACAGGAGAGCCTTGGAGTCAGACAGAGAGACTCTTTTGAGCAAAAACAAGCCTGTAACATCTACTATCTCCCGTCCTCGTATGATTGCAACTTATGACGCTGGATGGGATAGAATAAATTCTGGCCGCTTCTAACGGGGGATGTTCATCTCAAAAAGATTTTGGGACAAAGAGTGGAAATAACAGCACGCAGGGGCAAAAACCTAAGAGACCTCTTAGTTCCCAGCCATTTTCAACTATCACGTCCGGAGATGAAGACTTGGCTCAATAGACCTATCACTGGCACTTTTCAATGAGGGCGCTGTGTCGCCTGCAAATATATAAAACGTGACTCGAAAAAAGTGTCTGATAGTGAGAACAAACAGGTCTTTTGCATTACCTCATTCTTCAACTGTAACACCTCAGGGCTAGTGTATCTATTCACCTGCGAATGTGATTGTAAATATGTGTGTAAAACTTTCCGTCCTTTTTTTTTTTGTATAATAATTTTTATTACATTTTCAAGTTTATAGTCAAGTTATACAGATGTACATAAATGAAATGATGGTCACAGTACAGAAATTAAATCATTTTTCGTGAACAGCATACATCTCCGAATTGATATTAGGAAACTCAGTGCAATGACAGAACATTAATTCGTATAACATTGAACAAGAACGTGCACCAGTATCTGTATCTCATTTATTCGGTTAGTTTCAGTAGCTATGTGTAACCATCGTTGCAAACTTTAAACAGGGGGATGGGGGTGAGGGGGAAGAGGGGGCAGGGGGGTATATGGGGGGGGGGATCGGCTTGTATTCTGAGGATCTGTGTCCCTTCAGGGTCTATACTGGTCGTGTGTTCTTTTGGACTGACAGTCGCCAATCATCCCATTTTTTCCATGCTGTCGGCCAAACCTTGTTAACAGCCCTCATCCGTTGTGCGGCTATTTCATATGACTTGGTGGTGTCCACCAGGTTTAAACATTGGTCAACACTCGGTGGGTTCTCGTTAAACCAGTTTCTACTTATGGACATTAGAGCTGCGATGATAATATGATATATGAGATATAGGTCTACCTTTCGCAATGTGTGGGGTAATGCTAGTAAAAGATATGTTTCTGGGGTAAACTGTAGCGTTTCATTTGTGGACTCATTTATCGTATTTGAAATATGTCCCCAGAAGGGTTTGAGCTTCGGACAAGTCCACCATATGTGGAGCATTGTTCCGGGCTCTTTCAAGCATCTCCAGCAGGAGTTTGATTTCCGTCCGTCAAATTTGTATAGCCTAGTAGGCACCATATACCAACGGTATAATATCTTCCTACTAGTCTCAATATGGGTTGTGTTCAGTGTTAGGTGTTTGTGGGCAGTCAATATTTTTGACCAGACTTCGTTGGTTATATCTAGGTCTAGCTCCTTTTCCCAGGATTTTATGAATTTTAAAGCCTTTGGTGGGACTCGGGTTCCAGATAACTTATATAAGAGAGATAATAATTTTTGTGGTGGTTTTTGGGCCATGCTGATTTTTTCTATCTCGGTCAAGTTGTTGTCTTGTTGGAGTGCGCTATCCGCTCTTATATGTTTTTTCACGCAGGAATGTAGTTGTAGGTAATTAAAGTATGCTTTAGAGGGTATGTTAAACTTTTTGGATAGTGAATCAAAGTCCAATAGGCGGCCCTGTGGCATTATCTGGGATAAGCATTTAATTCCCCTATTGTGCCACATGCCATGATCAAATCCGGGAATAAGGAGATGTATCGCTTGGGTTTGTAGTGCCGGGGAAATATAGGAGGCATGATAGTGTTTTTTAACATATCCATCCCACACTAGGAGTGTCGCTACCGTAGTAGGACATATGTTCTGGTATTTCGGTCTGAAATGTTTGGGGATCCAAGCTAGGGTCGATAGTGCCATCCCGCCAGTGTGTGCCATTTCTATTTGATGCCATGGTGGTGGCGTAGTATGATGGAAGGTCGTTATGAGGGTGCCTATTAAGGCCGCTGTATAGTATCTCGCTAAATCTGGGGCCCCCATCCCACCCTCTTTAAAGGGTTTGTACATGGTGACCGCCGCTATCCTGGGTCGTTTCCCTCACCAGATGAAATCGTTTAACATGCTTTGGGCCTCTGTAAATAATTTCTTTGGCAGGCTTATCTGGAGTGTTCTGAATAAATATTGGAGCTTGGGCAGTATCATCATTTTTGCTGCTGCTATCCTACCTGTCCACGAGATGTATTTCCCTTTCCAGCTATGCAGCTGTTGTTTGATGTTACTAAGTAATTTTAAGTAGTTCGCTTTATATAGCTTCTTTGTTGTAGGTGTGAGGTGGATCCCTAGGAATGTCAAGTGAATCTTCCTCCAATCATATGTGTGTTTGTCTTGCAACGTAGTTAGTTGTTCCGTTGTGAGATTGAAGCCCATGGCTTGTGTCTTAGTGACATTGAGTTTATAGTAGGAACAAGCACTAAATCTTGTTAGTAATTTGTGGAGTTGCGTTAATGAGGTGTCTGGGTTGGAAAGTGTGAGCATTACATCATCGGCGAACAGGGTGAGTTTATGTGTATTCTCCCCTACTTTGATCCCTTTAATGTCTTGTGAATCCCTTATGTGTTGTGCTAGGGGTTCCAATCCCGGTATATAGAGTAACGGGGAAAGCGGACATCCTTGCCTGGACCCATTAGAGACCGGAAATAGCTTGGAGGTAAAGCCTCCATTCGCTGTCCGTGCCGTAGGGTTGTCAAAGAGTGCTGATACCAAGGTAATGAAACATTCCGGGAAGGCAAACTTCCTCAGTACTGCATCTAGGTATCCCCAGTGCAGCCTGTCAAACGCTTTCTCAGCATCTAATGACAGTGCTACACTGGGCACCCCCGCCGTTTGGATTCTGTGGATGATGTTCACTAGTTTCCTCGTACCATCTGAGCCTTGCCTGCCTCGGACAAAGCCCACCTGGTCGTCATGGATTAGTTTGGGAAGAATATTCCCCAGACTATTTTCATAAATTTTTGCCAGTATTTTCAGGTCTGTATTTAGGAGTAATATGGGCCTTAAATTCTGGCATTTGTGTGGTGGTTTTCCAGGTTTGGGCAATGTTGTTATGTGAGCCAGGAGCATCTCTTTTGGTATTTTGCCTGACTTGAGGATAGTGTTGTAGAGTTTTTCTAACGTGGGGGCTAAAATGTGTGAGAAGGTGTGGTAATACAAATTTGTAAAGCCGTCTGGGCCTGGTGATTTCCCTTTTGGAAGGGTCTTAATTGTGTGCATTATTTCCGTCTGGGTAATAGGTTCGGTCAAAAGGGTGTGATCCTCTTGCGTGAGTTGATGCGTATGGGCTTCCTTTAGAAACATATTAATGTCCGTAGCTAGTGGTTGGTGTGTGTGTTTATCGTTTTTTAAGTTGTACAATGAGTCGTAATAGTCAGCCAACATGTCGTGGATGTCATGCGGGTTATATACCTTATTTCCCAAAGAATTTAGAAGGAACGGTATTTTCGCATTTTGTCGCTTTTGCTGCAGAAGCGCTGCCAATGCTTTCCCAGCTCTGTCCCCCTGGGTATATGTTGTAAGTTTAAGCCTATGTGCTATAGTAGCTGTAGTGTGTAGGTGGATGTCGTTCAACCGCCCTTTAATTTGGTCTATACGCTGTTGCTTGGAGGTTGTGGGGTTTAGGATTTGGGCAGAGGTTTTGGCCTTAAGCGCTCTCATTAGAGTTATATATTCTGTCTTTGCTTGCTTATTTAGATGGGATGCTTGGCTGATCATGAGACCTCGGATGAATGCCTTATGCGCCAGCCACGTTGTAGCTAATTTGACATCGGGTGTATCGTTTATGGCAAAGAACGAGATGATTTCCTCGTTAAGTTTGGTGGTAAAGTCTGGGCTGCTCAGGAGAGCTTTGTTCATGCGCCACGGTTTTGATCCGCAGGATTGAAATTCGTCCTGCAGGGTTACTATTACAGGGGCATGGTCGGACCATACTATATTTCCTATCTCACTATGTAGAGCTTTGGGCAGTATATCGCCGGAGATAAATATAAAATCAATTCTAGAGTACGTTTCATGTACAGATGAATAAAATGTAAATTCTCTGTCATTCGGGTGCTGTGCTCTCCATACATCATACAAATTGTGTTCCAGAAGGAGTTTTACCAGTGCTGCCGCCTGTTTACCCAGTGATTTACATCTTTGGGACTCAGCTGACTGAGTGGTGTCTAGTTTGGGTTGCATTACATGGTTCATATCTCCACAAAGGATTGTGGAAGAGGGATAAGTGTTGGGGATTTTATGTAAGATTTTTTGTAAGAAACTTCTCTGATCGGTATTAGGACTATATACTCCCACTAACGTGTATAGTGCATCATTGATTTTGCAGTGCATTATGAGATATCGACCTTGTGTGTCTTTTTTGATGCTCAGGAGTTCAAATGTAACCAACATAGGAATGAGGAAGGATACACCTCTTGATTTGGAAGAGTAAGTGGAGTGGTATTGCATAGGGTAATCCTTGCTCGCAAAGTTGGTTACCCTGTGGGGTACACAATGTGCCTCCTGTATGCATAATATGTCTGTTTTTGTGCGTTTTGCATCTTCAATGAGGAGCTGCCTTTTGTGCGGGGTATTCAGTCCGCGAGTATTAATAGTTTGTATTTTCATAATTTGTGTAGGTTTGTGACTACGTGAGAAATAATGCAGCTTCTGATTAATATCTTCCTTATAGTTAATAAGGGACCGTGTGTTGCCATTAGTAGCAAATAGGGTAGGCTCGGTTCTGCCGTTATAATGTGTCTTAGTATGTGGGTGGTTGGGCAATAATGTGTGCAGTGACTTCTATCAGTCTGTCCAAGGATGTGAAGCCGATCACGGGTTTCTATAGGTAGGGAGAAAGAACTTGGAGGGGGATTATTAACTATATACAGAATGTCTCTCTCGGAGACAGTGTGTGGTTGTACCACATCTGGGAGACAGAAGAGGTGTTTCTCTTCCATTAGCGTGGCTATTGGACACCTATGTTTGCGGTCATATGTTGCATCTACATTGTTGTGGTTTTGCTAACGCACCTGGTGTATGTCCCAGTGTTTGCAATGGCATAATCGCCCCGTTAGGATGGTGTGGGCCCCCCTGGGGTTAACCGGAGCACCGCCCAGGGGTTCACACCACGTTTTTATGTGTTAGCGACTTGAGGGTAGTTACTCTCCCTCTGCCCGGTGTTGGCCTGGTGTACATGTGTGACCCTACATCAGATATATTTTAATACAGACAAAGATTCGCAGGATTTACAGGAAGGGAGCAACCCAAGGAAGAATAAAGCATTTCACCATCCAAATTAACCGCCTCCCTTACTGCCCTCATTCTCCCCCGCTCCCCAAATTCCATCCCATATTGTTCCTCTCAAGTCCCTCGGTCTGCATATATTATGAGCCTGGGCTCCCAGGCCCCCCATTACCTTGCTGGGTTAGTGGATGCCCACCACGTAAATCAGTTCAGTTGGGCTGCCCCATTTATAGCTGTACGTTGGTTCACGATTGTGTGAGCGAGTCTTTACGGTAGCGTGTGTGCACCCAATCCAAGGCGCGAGGTACTGGAGCCCAGTAATTCAGAGTCCCAGGGTGACCTGATCAATATTCAACGGGGAGAAGGAGAAAGGGCAGCTCCGGTTCGGGCAAAGATCCAGACCGGGATCCCCCGCGTTTCTCCATTGCTCTGCTTGTGCCTCGTCACAGGGATGGCAGGAGACCCCGGTCCAGCACCCCACCCCCACCCCGCAGGTCAGCGTCCAGCGTCGTATAACTGAGAGTTACTGTTGGTGGTCCAATGGGTTATTTGTCTGTAATATATTAATGTACAGGTAATGCATATGCCAGGGTCATCGTCCGCCAACCAGTATTTCGGTTGGTTTTATGTTTTATTTGTGTGAGCGTGTGTGCACCCCATCCCAAGTTGTAAGGTGTTTGAACCCAGTAAGTCAGAGTCCCAGGGTGACTGGCTCGACATCCAAGGGGGAGAAGTAGAAAGGGTATCACCGTTTCGGGCAAGACCCAGACCGGGATCCCCCGCATCTCCACTGCTCTGCTTGCGCCTCGTCACAGGGATGGCGGGAAACCCCGGTCCAGCACTCCATCTCCGCCCCACGGCTAGCGTCCTGTTACACACAACTGAAAGTCACTGTTGGTGGCCCAGTGGGTTATTTATCTCTAGGGTAATAATGTATAGTCAGTGTATATGTAAGGGCTTTCGCCTGCTAACCAGTAATTCGGCTGGTTTTAATGTTTTTTCTTGGGTCTTCTTCCAGTCTTGTTTGAGTGTACCTGCTTGGGTCGTTGATTGTGTGGTCGGTTCTATCGGCAGATCCCAGGCCTGCAATTTCTTCACACCTTCCTCAGGGTTGATTATCAGCGCTGCACTGCCATCTTTCAGGATCATCAGTTTGGTGGGGAAGCCCCATCTGTACCTGATACCGTGTGATCTCAGCGTAGCGGTAACTGGGGCGAATTCTTTTCGCTTTTTTAGCGTAGCGGCCGACAAATCCGCATATATCTTGACGGTGGGGTAGTCGGTTGGTGGTTTAGCCCTCATTCTACTACCTCGGAGGATATGTTCCTTTATATGGAAATAATGGGCGCGAAGCAGTATGTCTCTAGGCACTGTTTGGGGAAGGTGCCGGGGTTTCGGGATGCGATGCACCCTGTCGACCAGCAGCATATCCGTGGGTATCTCCGGTGCGTGTGCATGTAGTAGGTTTCTCACATATGCCGGCAAGTCATCGTTGGTTACGCCTTCTGGGACTCCCCTTAGACGTAGATTGTTTCGGCGGGAACGATCCTGCAAGTCTGCCAGCTTGTCTTCCAATTTGTTGATTTCTGTTGCCATGCGTTGCACTGTCGTAGCCAAATCGTTATGAGCTGTAGCGAATTCATCGCATTTATCCTCCATGTGCGATGTCCGTTTACCCAGCTCTTGTATGTCTTTCCGCATGGAGTCTGCTGTATGCTGCCATGTGGTGATGAGTTTGCTGGATAGAATCTCCAGGGCTGCATTAAGATCAGTTCGCTGGTGTGCATGCCGTCGTCCGATTCCGGATCCACGGACGCTTTTGAGGCATGCGCCGCCATAGACGCAGAAGTTTGTTTTTGGCTGAAAAAATTGAGCTTGTCCGGTTTTGCCGAGCTCCGCTTACTTTTGTGGTGGGACATCGCCGGATAGTAGTGTTAGATGCCGCTTTAGTTGTTAGGATTGCTTTGGATTAGGTGTCCCAGTGCCGGAGCAAGTTTTCATGCGACCATCTTGCTCTGTGGTTAGCCACGCCCCCTTTCCATCCTTTTAAAGAAAGGATAAAAGAACATGTCAGGTCACCTAAACTCACTACGGAAACGCCAATTGCTCGTCACCTGAAGGAACATCACTCAGGCAAGTCACATGGCTTGAATTATGTGAGCTAGAATTAGTAAAACGTGACATGAGGAGAGGTGACTATGACAGGTTCCTAAGGCAACGTGAAAGCTTTTGGATTTATAGGCTTAAGACTCTACAGCCTAAAGGGTTAAATGAAGGATTTTCCTTTGCACCATTTATTTAAATACTGTGGAAGTTTAGTGTTAACTCTTGGACTCTAATCGGCGCTTCCTAAATAGAGGATACGTGAGAGTATTGTCCAACAATATACTGGAACTAGGATTGATCATTAAATTATCTCGTGAATTCATATGATTACCACATTTTGGTCATATAATATAATTCATAAGTCATCAATTTTAATAATTATTATGTAGTTCTAGTTGATTAATCAATGATTTAATACTCTCTTGAGCATCTATACTCATAGGAATATATAAGAAGCATTATAACCATAGACTAATTGTCACATTGGCTTATATGCAACTGGACAATTAATCTCCTATTTACTTGTATATTTTTCCTATGATTAGCATCCTCACTGTTTTGTTCCTTTTTCATATTCACTCAGTTTTCTGCATTTTGAAAATATGTTCATCCTCGGTACAGGTATAAATTCCTTTTTTGATCAGCTCAATATTTGTTGAAATGTACTATCAATATTTTATATTATTCCCTTTTTTAGGATTGTAGATTATACTAGCTTTAGTGTAACTATAATCTTAATTTTATTAATGACAGGAGGCGAATATTTGCTTAAGTCTCTCTTTACTAGAACTCCACAGCAGCACATTAACATAGAGAGATAAACACCAAAGACAAAAATAAGGTATCTATATAAGGCTCCTCCTAAGCCACCATTTCCTCTTTCACGCTGCGACAACGTAACGTACACAACAATGACAATAACTAAATAAAGAAAAATTCACAACATAACGATGAATGTCATCTGGAAAAACTTCGGATAATGGATGTACTTGATCTTTAACCCGCCAAACGGCCGATCCTATGAACTGAAGTCGAACCATTAAACTGAAACGAAATAAACAGAATCGAAAACACTGATTAGTGAACGAAATGTACTGATAAAACATAAATCCCACGATCCAGTACTGATAGAATAAAGACACGAAATCCATACCAATGACCGTCAATACAGTATAACATGCACTTCCCACAACATCACCCCAGACTAACCAGACTAGCCCAGATAATCAGACAAATCAACAGAAATACAATCAATGCAATCCATCCAAAACAAGGGGGGGAAGAAATCAAATTGGGTGGGAAATATTCGCCTCCTGTCATTAATAAAATTAAGATTATAGTTACACTAAAGCTAGTATAATCTACAATTTTATAACATGACAGGAGGCTTCATATTTGCTGTTTTAACGCTCCGACAGCAAAGCAAAAGAAGCATGTTCCGACGGTCTAAAGTAAAATAGGCGAAAAAACTCTACACGGGACCCGTCCGCCGAACGCAAAATGTCCTGAAGGGAAGCGCTCGCCAAAAAAGCTCCGGAAGCTGCGGCGCCCCTAACCAAAAGCGCTCCGAAGGTCGCATCCACGCCCGCCAGAGCCAAAAGACATCTTATCCATCGCGCCAGTGCCTTCGCTACACGTAGCTTAGGCAAGTCCTAGAAGTAAGGGCATGATACAACCGTCGATTCCGACTTGGTACATCTAAGCACCTTGACGGAGATCCCCTCTGGAGAAAAACGAGAAAGCGCCGACATCGAAGGCCCGGACATCCGAAACACGTCTGAACGAGACCAGACACAACAAGAGGGCAAATTTCGCTGAAAGCTGGCGAAGAGAAAGGTCCTGGTTATCAGGCCAATTCCGAAAGAACGCCAAAACCAAACGCACGTCCCAGAGGGAAGAATACGTGGGCGCCGGAGGGCGCACCAGTCTCATTCCACGCAGGAGCCTGCAGACTAGCGGATCCTGGCCAATGGGGAAAAACTCGAAGCGGGACATGTGCCGTCGAGATAGCTGATCTAACCACGATAACCGAGCGATATGACCGACCCAGGTCAAAGAGATGAGACAAGAAATTCAGCATGCAAGATACAGGACCCGTAAAGGGATCGGTATCCCGTTCCAAGCACCAGCGACACCAGGAGCTCCATGTTGAGAGATAACACCTCCTCATCCCAGAGGCCCAGGAATCCCAGAGAAGGCCACTAGCCGACTGCGATAACGCCTCGACATTCCAGGCACCCCTGAAAGAGTCCAGGGTCATCCCGAATATCGCCTTGCTGTTCCAGGCGGATATATGCAGGAGGCACCAGCTTAATCCGGCCTGCACGTCCGAGGCCAGGGAGATCATCTGGTCCTAAGAGGGTCTCTTGCGGAGAGAGTGCGCCTTCAGCCGCTGCATGGCCCTGTAATGTAGTGGGCCCGGGTAGAACGCCTGTATCGAGGCCAAGAGGAGACCCACCACGCGAGCCAACCTCCGGAGGGGAGTCCGGTCTTGTCAAAAACACGTCTGATCTCCTTCCGAATGGCCGTTATCTTCGCCACAGGCAGGCGGAGAATGCCGTCTTGCGCAACGACTACGAAACCCAAGAATTCCACCGTCTGCGCAGGTTCCAAGGCCGATTTCTTCAGAATGACCACGAACCCCAGGCATTCCAACGAGGAAAACGCAGAGCGCGTCCGAAATCTGAGCCCGGCAGGGTCCTCGCAAAGATAAGCAAGTCGTCCAGATAGATGATGCAGCGTACGGCCTCTGATCTGAATTGGGTGACCACCGGTTTCAGGAGCTTGGCCCAAGGGGCCGAGCTGAGGCCGAAGGGGAGGCATGGGAATTGGTACGGAGAGTCTCTCCATACGAATCAGAGGGGACTGCGACAGGCCCCGTCCACCGGGACGGAGAGGTAAGCGTCTTCTAGGTCCAGTCTCGTGACCCAGTCTACTGGCCAGAGAAGTCATCGAAGAAGGTGAATGCCCTCCATCTCAAAGTGGTTGTATACCACGAAGGCGTTCATTTCTCCTAAATTGATCACTGGACGGAATTCTACAGACTTCCCCCTTACCAGGAGAAAATCGAGCTGACTAAACCCCCCAAATCCGGGGCCTGTAGGACCGCGCCGTTGGCTAGCGGAGCTCGAACTTCCACCTCCAACAAGGGCTGTTGGCCTCTTGTGATGACGGGGATCCTCGGGCGTCCAACCTGTGTAGGGGAAGAGTGGAAGTCTGTGACATAACTCTGCACTGTCCCAAGGACCCATACGTCTGAAGGTAACCGTGGGCGGAAGACCTTCCCGATCGAAGACTTCGCTTTATCCCGGGAGGTAAACAGAATAACCTGTTTCTGCAGTTCCTCAACGAAAGGCTCCCTGAACAGCAGACCTTTAGCCAGGGGACCCACATCTTCGGCTCCCAAATCCGACAGCTTGTTGTCCATATGGAAGAGTGCCGTCTTCCTGGGTTCCGTGCAAAGGGCCACAGTGGCATTGCCCAGCAGGCAAATGGAACGAAGTGCCCAGTCCCTCATGGTGGCTGAGTCCAGAGCCCTACCTTCTTTGAAGGCCTCGTCTGTTAGGGCCAACTTCCGGGGTAACCGCCACCCTGTCCGGCAGTATCGGTCTGGGGCATTGCGCCCGCAGCTTCTTGCAGGCCTCACTTCCAAGGGGTCTACGGACCCAGTAGCGCACAAATTGTGCCAAGTGGTCGGGCAGTGACTAGTCCGAGGACCTGGGGCGTCTGATAGATTGAGGCTCTAACAGAGGTTCTCCAGTAGTGCCCAAAAGGGTATCGTCCCCCAACATTGTCGTGGGGGCCCTAGTCGGTGGCGCGTCTTCCTCTTCCCAGCGTCCACCGGGACCCTCGCCAAGGTCCTCAACCCAAACATCTTCTCCATCTGAGGGAGGCTGGCCTGCCCGCCACACATCCAGCGCGGCCAAGGTGGGGGGGTTAAGGAGGCCTCCTCCCCTGCGCCCGATAGGCGGTGGCGCCTGGCCGGTGAGGTTGTCAACCTCAAACCACGTCACTTCGCCGGAGTCTTGCCCGTCCGGGAGCGTGGTTCAGGGTCTTCACCCTTTCAATAGCGCGTTCGCGCACTTGCCTGCTCTCGCACCTGAGAGTCTGACTCATCTGAGTCTTCTGCCAAATGAGGGGTTCCACACACACCCCTGTCCGTATGTGGTTGAGGGAGGGCCCTAGCCAGGGCTTTTTCAACAGATGCGGTCACAGCCGCATTAAGTAAAGCCTGCAAATTCTGCTCCTGTGCAGAGGCGTCCATAAAGTCTGAGTCTATGATACTTGATACCTATGAAGCTAGAAAACAGGTATCATTAGCAGGAAAAAGGGGCAGCACCCCTAGTGTTGGCAGAGGCAAGTAATAATGCATGCAGGCTCAACAAACTGTTATCCAGGGTATGGAGCCACCAGTCCAATAGCATGCATAGTATGGCACAGACAAAGCAGGCCAATCATGGGGCACAGACAAAGCAGGCCAATCAAGGGGCACAGACAAAGCAGGCCAATCAAGGGGCACAGACAAGGCAGGCCAGTATAAGGGTACGGGCGGTACCGACCCAGAGGTATAATGCAGGCGGAAACCTAGATCCTTTTAGACATGTAGTAGAATCTTGACTATTAGGGTGCAGGGTAGAGACGAAGCTGGATCCTTATAGGCAAGGTTCTTCAAGATAGCGAAACACTTTAGTTTTTATATGGTTGTGCCTAATTCATTAGGCCACAAAATACGAGTGCCATGCTCAACCACCCAGATGGGGCCTGAACCCACAATCCCTGGCTTTGGACGCCAGTGCGACCTCCATCAGGCAACTGAGGCTTGATTAGAGCAGTCCTAGTTCAATAAGTGGGTAAGGACACCAGGCAGGGACACCTGCAGGAGGCACGCAGTACCATGTGGAAGTCAGGAAAACCAGTAAACCGTAAAACCATGTCCATAGAAAAACATGCAGGGCAAGCACACATGCAAAGAATCGAAAACTAAAGTCTATAGCTTAGTTACTTGGGGAGGTGAGGGGGATTGAATCTGCGACCCTCATATATGGGGCATAATTTATGATGCAAGGGCTCACAGAGCTGCCTCACATGGACAGAAAAGAAAGCTGTCACCAAAAAATATGCATCCCCAAACCGCCCAGGAGATGGGGAAACACACTGGACCAACTAGTCACTGTACCTTTAATAAGGCAGTGACACGCGCGGCAAACAGTGGAGAGCCGCGCACCCGCTGCCCGACCACGCGGTCGTGGGGAGGGTGACCTGGAGCGGAGGCTCCCGCGGCAAATGAGTAGATCCCTGCACCGTCCCCACTCTGATAACAGTGTTAGCGAGTGAGCGGGGACGCGGGCAGGGTAAAGAACAAAACGGGGATTCCCGCTCGGCGGACGAAGCCGGCGGGCGGGAATCAAAGGCAACACACGAGGGACCGCAGGAGTCTTTCTCCGCGGTCCCGGCGGTCGGCACGGGGAGCGGTCGGAAGACCGCTTCTCGGCGACCACCACGGCCAATAAGCCAGAGGAAACAGAATAAACAATAAAGCCTACAGGGTAAAACAAAACTCCCAAGGAAAAAACAGGCACAGAAGAAATAAACACATGGTAAACTACCAGTAATCTGTATAAATAAACACATGGTAATCTATCAGTAATCTGTATAAATAAACACATGGTAAACTACCAGTAATCTGTATAAATAAACACATGGTAAACTACCAGTAATCTGTATAAATAAACACATGGCAATCTATCAGTAATCTGTATAAATAAACACATGGCAAACTGTCAGTAATCTGTATAAATAAACACATGGTAAACTACCAGTAATCTGTATAAATAAACACATGGCAAACTACCAGTAATCTGTATAAATAAACACATGGCAAACTGTCAGTAATCTGTATAAATAAACACATGGCAAACTACCAGTAATCTGTATAAATAAACACATGGCAAACTACCAGTAATCTGTATAAATAAACACATGGCAAACTACCAGTAATCTGTATAAATAAACACATGGCAAACTACCAGTAATCTGTATAAATAAACACATGGCAAACTGTCAGTAATCTGTATAAATAAACACATGGTAAACTACCAGTAATCTGTATAACTAAACACATGGCAAACTACCAGTAATCTGTATAAATAAACACATGGCAAACTGTCAGTAATCTGTATAAATAAACACATGGCAAACTACCAGTAATCTGTATAAATAAACACATGGCAAACTACCAGTAATCTGTATAAATAAACACATGGCAAACTACCAGTAATGTAAATGAAACATTCCCCAAAGAAAATAAAAGAGCCAGAAAGGCACATAAATCTCACAACCAAGTATAGTTCATAACAATCATAAATAAATCACACTAAATCCCAAAGCCACCCACTAGAAGCAGGAGGCAGTGGTACTCTGACCTGTACTGATGCAGAGCAGCAAAGAAAGAGGAAATGGTGGCTTAGGAGGAGCCTTATATAGATACCTTATGTTTTTGTCTTTGGTGTTTATCTCTCTATGTTAATGTGCTGCTGTGGAGTTCTAGTAAAGAGAGACTTAAGCAAATATGAAGCCTCCTGTCATGCTATAAAATTACTCTGCATCCAGCTGTATAACCGGCAAAGTTAGGGTTAACCTCAGTTATTCCCTCATGCCGAATGGATGCTCATGCCACTCAACTCCCCATTCCCCGCCCACTGACTGACGCCATCCGAGAGTGACGATGACGTCAGGGGTGTTATGGGTGGGGACTATGGGGTTTAAATTGTGGCGCGTTCTCTCGTTCCGGTAAGCTCTTGACAAAGGCGCAACGCTAGTGCCAAAACGCACGTTGAGTTTTACCGAGACCACTTGGTCTTAGATTAGATTAGGTATCTGTTTGTAGTGTTTACAATTAGGAAAGGGTATCAATATGTACTAGGACTTAGGTTTCTAGCCCGTTCCTCCTGCTCCTTTGCTACTTTAGCAACAGTAATATTTAGCAACAGTGTTCAGGATTACATCGATTAATATCAGTAGAAATTAGACTACTATACTCTGAACCACGGACAGGCTCTGGGGGCTGGTGATATATTGAGCTCCATTTCAACATATCTTATCCTTATATGGCATGATTTGATTATAGGCTATAGACTGACAGGCTCTTTGTACTTACATCCTGCAATCTAGTAGATTAGGGATCTAGACTATGCTCAATATATTTGTTTTTTTGTTGAGTATTTTTGGGATTATAGAACTACTCTATCGGCCACTATTCTGACGATTTTGTGTGGTCTGATAGTATTTGCCGTTTACATTTCCTCTATACTCCCTTACCCCCTGTATATATCCTTGGCTTTGGTATTCCCCCCTCCTCCCCCTTATTTACATGGATACTTAGTGATACATCTATATTCATCTCTAGTTTTTGAGGTCACTTTATTCTAGTGATTCATTCTGGTTTCTGTTTATACACACAACAGTTACACTGGCTACTGAGACATTGTTGCATATGTACTACTAGCAACAATTTATACTGTTATCTCAGTTGCCAATTTAGGAGCCTATTGGTGTGCTGTACACATAGCACACAATAGATGATTCCTGTATATATATATATTTTTTTATATTCTTTCACTGTATATGCACATTTACCATTATTATTTGTTTATTATTTTTTCTCCTTAAGAGGGGTTAATTAAATGTATTATTTTTCATATATTTCATCTATGTTCTATACTGGCAATTTGCTGCCTTAGACTTATGAACAGCTTTCTTTTAGAGTATAGGGACTGATATTTGGGAGGATCTCTTTGTATTCCCATTTCAGTCTCTTCCTGTTTTATGTTATATCCTCTGGGTTATGCCCTAATACCCTGCAACCGTACCAATTCCAGTGCAAAGGTGAAAGGCAGTATAGACCGTGGCGCTGTAAGAAGTGGCTAGGACACACTTAATAGGAATAATCACTAAATCCCACAATACAACAGTGAAAAAATAAATAAAATAGTGTGCAGCACTAATTGTAAATACCACAAAATGAAATGCAATACATGCACTGTGGTGGTGTATATACCTAATCAAAGAACACACATACATATACCCCAAGTATATACAGGATCAGATGGTAGCCAGAAGTCAAATATAGTAAAATTCTGTAGTATATCCCATTTCTGAAACTCTGTATTGGGTGATGGTGTTAATAGGTGGTAATCCCAAAGGTATTTCTTTGTTTGAAGCTTGTTCCTCAAAGTAAATAGTGTAGAACAGGCACACCAATTAGGTATTCAATATACACATTTATTGGTAGAAAAATATAAAAATCTTACATTCAAGTAATACTGATGCCGTTCACAGGTAGATACCAAAAGCAAAACGCGTTTCGACGAACTAGGTCGTCTTCCTCAGGTGCAGCAATACATCACAAGCTTCAAAGTACATTTAAATGAAAAATAGCGCGGGAACGGGTACTTCCAACCCGCCCCCTTCGCCCAACAGCCAATCAACAGTAGATTTGCTCATTTCCCTTTTGGATCCTCTGTAATCACTGTAGTCGCGGCTGTTTTACTTCCGGTTTTCAGTGCTTTGCGTCGGCCGAGTTCACTTCCGGGTTTCTTTGCGTTCCACGGATGGCCAATCACACTCTCCATGCATTCCACAGATCGTAAATACAGTCTCTGAATGCAAAAAGCTGTGGTAATCACAGCTCAGTCCATAGAAGTTAGTAACAAACAGTCCATAAATAAAAGGGGAAAGAAATATAGATAAAATAGTTGTAAAAATAGCCACATATATATAAAAAAATAAAAGTGTCTAATGCATATATAGTGCAAACCTTAAAGTTAAATATAATTATACATGTCAAAGTCAATATTTAACCCCTGAGGAGAGAGGGTTTCCAGATCGAAGATCCATCTCATTTCTGTTTTATTGAGGATCTTCAGATGGTCACCCTGTTACGGAACGCAGTATATTAGTCCACGATATCCGTTGGTATCCTCAGGAAATCCACAGTCACGACAGAAAGCACGGCAATATTCCCCATCCTCCCAATAACCGGACGAAACACAGTTTGGGAGTCAACTAACTCGGTTTATTCACAGGTAGCATATTTATACAGTTCCCCATGCAAGGGGTTTCCAGACAGTAATTCCAGGGGATTTCTCCCAACATGCACTGCGACTTTCCCAACAGGCATTGCTGCACGAGAAGGATACTCCTACCAAAATGGACGCTTAAGTGGATTATCTCCTCGTGCAGCAAAACCGACAATTGACCTTAAAATACACAATTCACACAATACTCGGTACTTTATAATAATCGAACGTTCGGTAGATAGCTGGGGTCGGGGCGCACACCTTGGGAGAATACCGCTCCGATCCCAGCTGAATTGACCGAACGCCGCACATAATACGATAAAACATTAAAGTGGTTTTAAAAGTACCGGATAAGTACAGGGCATAGAATGCACCGAACGCGGGACTCCCGAACGCTCTGAAAGTCCAGCGGTGTTCACTCATCGAGTAGCCGTTTTCCGTTCCAGGCTCTCGACGACCGAACACCGCTGCAGAGACAAAGGATCCAAGATGGCCGACCGCCGCATGGTCGGTAGCCGATCGGCGGCCACCTAGGAGAGCCTTGAAATACCAATTGCAACCGGGATGCACTCGGTTACTTGGTGCCACACAACTGGTGAAGGTGTGGTCTACCTGGGGAGCCCACATTCGTACGGCGAACGGCTGTACATAGCATTATCACAGGTAACGACTTGCAGCATACATTCAGCCTATGGACAACATGCGATACATATAAGTCAGAAGTGGCTGGGTTTGCCACAATGCTCCCCCAGAACCAAGCCGGCATACACAGTCTGATCCCAACGGATCGGCTTGGGGATGTCCGGGGGAGTACTCACAGATCATTTTTCTAATTCTGTTTGTCTGGATAACCCGTCGGCGTTACCGTTTTGTTTTCCTGGTCGGTAGTGGATGGTAAAGTCAAAGGGCTGCAGCGCCAAACTCCAGCGCAACAGCCGGGCATTGTCTCCAGATACACGGTTTAGCCATACCAACGGGTTATGATCTGTGAGTAAGGAAAAGGGTTGTCCATACAAATACGGCTGTAACTTTTTAAGGGCCCACACCACGGCCAGGCATTCTTTCTCGATGGCGGCGTAGCTTACTTCGCGGGGTAACAACTTGCGGCTTAAGTAGGCTACGGGATGTTCTCCGCCATCGGCTCCCACTTGGCTCAGCACTGCCCCCAATCCAAACATTGAAGCGTCTGTGTGGACAAGAAATATTTTAGTTGGATCAGGAGCCATTAACACAGGAGCATTAGTTAGTGCGGTCTTGAGCTGTTGGAATGCCTGCTCACACTCTGGGGCCCAGACAACCAGTCGGGGAAGGTTCTTTTTGGTCAGGTCCGTCAGGGGTTTGGCCAGGGTACTGTAGTCAGGTACAAATTTCCTATAATACCCTGCAGTCCCTAGAAACGCTAGCACCTGGGTTTTGGTCCTGGGGGTAGGCCACTTGGCCACGGCCTCAATTTTGGCTGGCTCGGGTCTCTGCTGCCCACACCCTACTCGGTGTCCTAGGTACTGCACCTCGGCCATCCCTATGTGGCACTTACTCGGTTTCAGCGTTAACCCCGCTCCCCCAATACGATCTAGGATCGCCCCTATATGTTGGAGGTGATCTTCCCAAGTCTGGCTGAAGATGGCTATGTCGTCCAGGTAGGCACAGGCATAGTCCTGGAAGCCGTCCAGTAGTCGATCTACCATCCGCTGAAAAGTAGCCGGAGCGTTTTTCATCCCGAAGGGCATGACCTTGAACTGGTACAGGCCAAACGGGGTGACAAACGCCGACTTGGGGATGGCATCATCGGCTAAAGGAATCTGCCAGTATCCCTTACATAAGTCAATTGTAGTGAGATACTGGCCCCGTGCCATTTTATCTAGCAGTTCGTCTATACGGGGCATCGGGTAGGCGTCAGACACGGTCTTGTCATTCAGCCTCCGGTAGTCAACGCAGAATCGGGTTGTGCCGTCCTTTTTAGGCACCAGGACTACCGGTGATGCCCAGGGGCTATCTGAGGGTTCGATAACCCCTAACTGCAGCATTTCATCCAGCTCGGCCTTCATATGAGTCCGGACTGATTCCGGGACCCTATATGGTGCCTGCCGCATAGGTAGCTGTCCCGGGGTTTCAACTCGGTGGGTGGCCAGCGGAGTGTACCCAGGTAAATTAGAGAACGTAGCCCCTTTAGCTACGATCAGCGCCTGTATCTGGGCACGCTCGCGAGGGTTTAGCCGCTCCCCCAGTTGAACCCCCCGGGAGGGCTCTACCGGCTCTTCCTGTTCTAGCAGATCAGGTAGTGGTAAGTTCTCCTGATCTTCCAGGGCTGAGGCACAGATTGCCGTCACATCCTCTATCCGCTCGTGGTAGGGTTTGAGCAGGTTGACGTGAAGCATGCGTCTCTTCCCTACCCCGGAGCAGGGGCCAATCACATAGGTAGTGTCGCATCGCTGCTCCACTACCTGGTATGGGCCTTGCCAGATGGCCTGCAGCTTATCGGTGCGGACAGGTTTTAAAATTAAAACCTTCTGCCCCACTTGAAAGCTGCGGTCCCTGGCTCCCCTATCGTACCATCGCCGCTGACGTTGTTGGGCCGCCTGGAGGTTGGTGTGTACGGCCTGAGTTAGCGCCTCCAGTCGGTCTCGGAACTCCAGTACATACGATACTATAGGGGTTTCGCTAGCGATACTCTCCCCCTCCCAGTGCTCCCTAATTAAGTTTAAAGGTCCCCGTACTCTTCTCCCGAACAGTAGTTCGAATGGGGAGAACCCGGTCGATTCTTGGGGAACCTCTCTATACGCAAAGAGCAGGTGAGGTAGAAATCTCTCCCAGTCTTTGTGGGTTTCCCCGAACGTCCGAAGCATCTGCTTCAGCGTCCCATTAAAGCGTTCACATAGTCCATTGGACTGGGGGTGGTAGGCTGAATTGACTATGGGCTTAATGCCACACACTTTCCACATCTGTTGGGTAACCTCAGCAGTAAATTGGGTGCCCCGGTCAGATATTATCTCCTGGGGGAACCCTACTCGGGAAAATACTTTTATCAGCGCTTCCGCCACGGTTTCAGCGTGAATGTTAGAGAGGGCTACTGCTTCGGGATATCGGGTGGCGTAGTCCACCACAGTTAAAATGTATTTCTTCCCAGAAGGACTGGGTTTTGGCAGGGGCCCTACTATATCTACGGCGACCCTGCTGAAGGGTTCGGCGATAATGGGAAGGGGGCATAACTTGGCCTTGTGGCGATCCCCTCGTTTTCCTACTCTCTGGCAGATGTCGCAGGACGTGCAATATTGTCGCACATCCTGTGAGATTCCGGGCCAGAAAAATGCGTGCGTTAGGCGGTACCGGGTACGGGTCATCCCTAGGTGTCCTGATAAGGGGATATCGTGAGCAATTCTGAGCAGCTCCTGCCTATACTTCCGGGGTACCACTAGTTGTTTGTTCGTCAAAGTGACGGACCCCCCCAAGTCCTTGGCCGTGATACGGTACAGTAACTCTTTTTCCCACGTGTAATGCTCCCCCTCTAGCCCGGCCTGGACAGCTTGTGCCCGGTCCCTATAGACTTGTAGAGTGGGATCGGTCTGTACTTCGGTGATAAAGGTAGTCGGGGTATCCCAGGATATGGAAGTCGGGTGAGGGTCGTGGTCTCTTACCTGAGCCTCAGAGTGTATCGGTGTAGCCGTGGTGCGTGCCTGTTGCCGTGTGGTTACTGGATGGGCTTCCTGGTAGGGTGCCTGCGGAACAAAGGCAGAGGTCATCTGACCCAAATCATTCCCTAACACAACATCTGCTGGTAAGTTCTGCATTAGTCCCACTTCTACTGTCCCCTCTCCCGCACCCCAGTTCAAATGTACTTTCGCCGTGGGTAGTCGGTATACAGCTCCCCCGGCTACCCGAACGGCCACAGATCCGCCGGTATGCGTGCCCTCCGAAACCAAATGGGGGGCTACCAGGGTTAAGGTAGCTCCCGAATCTCGCAGACCCTGCACTTCGGTGCCCTCAAGAGTTACCAGTTGTCGGTGATGCTGCCGGTTATCAGTGGCTCGGACCGACATGACTTCGTGCAAAATGCCCAGAGGTTCCTCCGCCTGCACACTCCATAAATCCTGAGTGGCGGGTTCCCTCTGGTAATGGTGAGCAGCCGCCCTGGGTGCGGGGTTTGGACGGCCCTGATTCCAGGTGGGCCTGCTGCGATTCTGGGTGCATTCCCGGGCCATATGCCCCCATTGTTTGCAGGAATGGCATTGGATGTTGGCCCGCCCGTTGTATCTGGACGGTGGCGGTATCTGTCCTTGTGAGGGACGGAACGGTGCAGCGGTGGGCGCTAGGGGTGTTGTGGCGCTAGGTAGTCCTGGGGGTCGGGAGTAGCTTTTGGCTACGGGTCCCTGGGGTCTCCGGGCATCAAAATGTTGATCGGCCAATCTAGCCGCTTCCGTTAGGGTAAGGGGTTTCCTATCCCGTACCCATTCTTGCGTCTCCGGGGATAATCCATTAAAAAATTGTTCCAGCAACATCAGCTGGCGCAACTCCTCCATGGTGGTGGCGTTGCTGGCCTGGATCCACCCTTGGGAGGCTTGATCCAATTTGTGTGCCCATTCTGCGTGCGAATCTCGCTCTGGTTTGCGTAAGTGTCGGAACTTGCGCCGGTATGCCTCTGGGGTAATGGCATACCTCTCCAAGATTGCACGCTTTACTTTGGCATAATCTTTGCTGTCCTCACTGGGTACAGCACGGTACGCTTCGGCTGCCCGACCTGCTAGTTTGCTTGCTAGCAGTTGCACCCATACGGACCGTTCTAGCTCATGCAGATCACACAGTCTTTCAAAGTCCTGCAAGTACCCGTCTATCTCGTCCTTTTCCTTGCAAAAAGCCCTGAAGGCCTGGTACGGGATCTTGGTCTTTACTGGGTTGTAGAGGGACCCTGGGTTTGACTCGGTTCGAGCCAGGGTGTGTTGCGGGCTGTGTGCCATAACATATTCCTGCACATTTGCCATTACCATATTTAACATGGCATCTGATATCGGTTGCGGCAAAAACGCTAGCCTGGTCCTCATTTCTCTTTCATAGAGCGTTTCCTCCATAACTACCGGGGGGGTAGCGCTGCGGGCTTGGTCTCCCTCCATCAGCTCGGCAATGATTGTCGCCTTGTTTTTGCTGCTGGCTACTTTCCCTCTGGCTTCCAGTAGTTCCTTTAACGTCTGTCGCTTCAGTATGGTATAGTCAATCTCCATACGAATTGCCTTTGCTTTCCTAGTTCGGTAGTTCCAGTTACACGAACTCCGTTTTTCGGCTGTAAGGTTCGGATCCCGTCGCTTGCCACCAATTGTTACGGAACGCAGTATATTAGTCCACGATATCCGTTGGTATCCTCAGGAAATCCACAGTCACGACAGAAAGCACGGCAATATTCCCCATCCTCCCAATAACCGGACGAAACACAGTTTGAGAGTCAACTAACTCGGTTTATTCACAGGTAGCATATTTATACAGTTCCCCATGCAAGGGGTTTCCAGACAGTAATTCCAGGGGATTTCTCCCAACATGCACTGCGACTTTCCCAACAGGCATTGCTGCACGAGAAGGATACTCCTACCAAAATGGACGCTTAAGTGGATTATCTCCTCGTGCAGCAAAACCGACAATTGACCTTAAAATACACAATTCACACAATACTCGGTACTTTATAATAATCGAACGTTCGGTAGATAGCTGGGGTCGGGGCGCACACCTTGGGAGAATACCGCTCCGATCCCAGCTGAATTGACCGAACGCCGCACATAATACGATAAAACATTAAAGTGGTTTTAAAAGTACCGGATAAGTACAGGGCATAGAATGCACCGAACGCGGGACTCCCGAACGCTCTGAAAGTCCAGCGGTGTTCACTCATCGAGTAGCCGTTTTCCGTTCCAGGCTCTCGACGACCGAACACCGCTGCAGAGACAAAGGATCCAAGATGGCCGACCGCCGCATGGTCGGTAGCCGATCGGCGGCCACCTAGGAGAGCCTTGAAATACCGATTGCAACCGGGATGCACTCGGTTACTTGGTGCCACACAACTGGTGAAGGTGTGGTCTACCTGGGGAGACCACATTCGTACGGCGAACGGCTGTACATAGCATTATCACAGGTAACGACTTGCAGCATACATTCAGCCTATGGACAACATGCGATACATATAAGTCAGAAGTGGCTGGGTTTGCCACACACCCCCTCTCCAAGGTTTTAAAACTTTCTGAATTCCCATAAAGTGCAGTGCTTTTACATCTCCATTATGTTTTTGGTGGATATGAGCCGATACAGAATGGGTTAAAACCCCATTCTGTATGTTTCTTAGGTGTTCACCGATTCTAGTTTTTAATGGTCGGATAGTTCGCCCCACATATTGCAAACCGCATATACATGTTAATAAATAGATGATGTTGTGGGAACTACAGGTTATGAATTCGTTGACACTATATTCCTTTTTGGTTATGTTAGACTGGAATTTTTCTGTTTTTCTAGTTAAAATTCTACTGATTTTACAAGCCCTGCAATTTCCACAATTATAAAAACCTCTAAGGGTATTTCCGTGCACATCTTTATTTGACCCTATTTCTTTGGGTATATAGCTATGGGTTAAAATATTTTTACAATTATTAGAGCCTTTATATATTACCCGTGGTTTATCTCCTAAAAAAGAATGCAAGTCCTCATTTTGTTTTAAAATGTGCCAGTGCTTTTTTAAAATGTTATGAAAAGAGTGGCTCTGAGAATTAAAATCACAAATAAAAGAAACTCTTTCTTCTCTAGTATCATTATTTCTCTTTTTATAAGTTAGGAATTCTTCTCTAGGCTTAGTATGTACTATTTTGAATTGTTCTTCTATGGCATCTCTCTCATACCCTTTTTGAATGAACTGTTTCTTAAAAAAATTGGATTGGTCTAAAAACATATCTTCCTCAGTGCAATTGCGTTTAAGTCTGATTAATTGACCCTTAGGGACATTAGAGCGCCACGGCTTAAAATGACAGCTATCACAGCTATAACCCCATACACCACGGTTTGAAAGAAATACACCTAGACAAAATCAGAGGGAATCGTTTACAGATAGAAACTTTGGAACTAATGATGAGTGGACAGAAGTTAGGAGGAAAAAAAGATATAATTATCAAACATCTAGGAAGACTTCTAACGCATATGCCCCACGATCCAGACAATATTATCCGAGAAATATGTCCCAAGACAGAATACAAAATGCACATGAACCGAGATCTAAATACTATCACACTAGAGACAGATCACAAGAAAGATCATACACATACAAAAATAAATATGAGCCTTTGCGCAATATAGAAGAACCGTTTTTTTTAGGGGTTCCAAAAACCCTTATAAGACCTCCTCGTTCCCCTCTGAAAAGAAGACGTTCCTCTGGGGCAGAGGAACAAGAGGAGGAAAGGGGAAAAAGAAGAATAAGGAATGTGTAGATAGGGACAGCCAAAGAGAGGAACCAATAAAAATTTTTAATCTTTCAGATAAAAACTTAAATGAAAATCATATAAAAATTTTGACTAAGGGATTCAAATTTGCCCCCAGTTGCAATATCAATAAATTTGATACGTTTATGGACCTTAACAGATTCATGCGAAAATTATGCCTCAACATTTTTTTTGCCACTAAGAGAGATCAAGAACCTGCCACATCGGAGTTAGAAGGGTTCAAACATACTGATTTAAGACCTAAATCTTCCTTCTTCCCTCATTATTTAAAAACAGCTAGCATGAAAGCTTTTGAAAAAGCCTGTATTATTGACTTAAATTAAGCCTCTCTCTAAGTTCCAACAAAATCTTACATGGGGCGAGAGAAAGGCCTTAGAGGACCTTAGGAAGGATGAAAAAATGATCATCAAACCGGCTGATAAGGGGGGGGGGGGGGTCATTATGAACAGGGAATTTTATATAGAGGAAATGTTTAATCAACTTAAAGAGGAGACCACATATGGCAAACTTTCTACCAACCCAGAACCCAATATTAAAAAAGCTCTTCATACATTCTTGAACCAAGGAGTGGAGGAAGGTGTCTTGAACCAGGACGAATATAAATTCTTAAATATGGATAAGTCTGTTATCCCAGTAATTTATATTCTGCCCAAGATGCACAAAGACCCGGTACATCCCCCAGGTCGACCTATAGTGGCAGGGGTGGATTCGCTTCTTTCAACTCTGTCCCACTATATAGATACTTTTTTGCAACCTATAGTGGTCAGTACCCGTGCGTACTTGAAAGATTCTATTCACGTTCTCCAAACATTACAGGAGATCACTTGGTCAGAGGAATATTTTTTAGTGACCAGTGATGTGAGTAGTTTATACACTATTATAGAACACCAGAAAGGTTGTGAAGCAGTGGAATTTTTCTTGAGAAAAACTGAATCCTTTAGGGAACAACAGATTAAATTTATCATTGGGGGCATTTCTATGATTTTACAGAACAATTTTTTTTGGTTTGAGGGTAATTTTTATATTCAAAGGAGGGGTAACGCCATGGGGACCAAGTTCGCGCCCAGCTATGCCAATCTGTTCATGGCATACTGGGAAGACTCTTACCTGTATGCGGGGCATGGCTGGAGCGCGAACTTGGTCCTCTATAGGCGGTACATAGACGATATCTTCCTCATTTGGAAGGGTGACTTACCCTCTCTTAATGACTTTTTGGCCCATCTCAATGCCAACTCTTGGGGCATAAAACTTACCTCTGAGATCAGCAACCAAGAAGTGCATTTCTTGGATCTAAGGATTTTTATTAAAAATAATAAGATCATGACAAGCACCTACTTCAAAACTGTTGACGCTAATAATTTTAAAAATATTTTAACCCATAGCTATATACCCAAAGAAATAGGGTCAAATAAAGATGTGCACGGAAATACCCTTAGAGGTTTTTATAATTGTGGAAATTGCAGGGCTTGTAAAATCAGTAGAATTTTAACTAGAAAAACAGAAAAATTCCAGTCTAACATAACCAAAAAGGAATATAGTGTCAAAGAATTCATAACCTGTAGTTCCCACAACATCATCTATTTATTAACATGTATATGCGGTTTGCAATATGTGGGGCGAACTATCCGACCATTAAAAACTAGAATCGGTGAACACCTAAGAAACATACAGAATGGGGTTTTAACCCATTCTGTATCGGCTCATATCCACCAAAAACATAATGGAGATGTAAAAGCACTGCACTTTATGGGAATTCAGGAAGTTTTAAAACCTTGGAGAGGGGGTGACCATCTGAAGATCCTCAATAAAACAGAAATGAGATGGATCTTCGATCTGGAAACCCTCTCTCCTCAGGGGTTAAATATTGACTTTGACATGTATAATTATATTTAACTTTAAGGTTTGCACTATATATGCATTATAGAGTATAAATAGAATAGGATGGCGCAGAAGTATGGAGAAAACAAATTAAACAAATAAATGCAGCAACCTACAAGGGGATCTGATACAATTCACCAAGTAAGACATAAACCATAAAAAGTAGGTGCGCAAAATAAATTTATCACTTCAACAATAAAATGTGCAAAGCATGCAAACTTATCTTACAATAAGCTGTAGAAACGCAGGTATATCCATATATTCGGAAAACACCATATATCAGGTGACCAGCTATAGAATTGCAGGTCTATACATAAATTAGGAAAACACCATATATTGAGTGATTTGTGCAGAACAATTACACACTGATCAAAAAATAGTGAATAGTAATAAATAATACTTGCACAGGTCAGCTCAGATGGTCCAATCTGAAAATATAAACAGACACAGACCTAGTGCAACACTGTTAAAACGAATAGATATAGCTGGAGAGGAATATTTCAAACTCACAATTGTGGAGTGGTTGTAGTACCACTCCAGACTATCTGGCTCTGGGGGGGATCAGTCCCCTGTAATCGTGGGATCCGGTGGGTAGACAACTGGAAGCAATCACTCGGTAACCGGTCCGTTTACAATTAAAATTCCATTTTATTTCCACATAAAAATTATGTATAAAAATAACATAAAAGTTAAAAATAAGTCTTCCTGTCGCTAGTATGAGAGTTCAACAAGTCCAGAGTTGCACTTTCTGCATAAAACAAAAGTAATAGTTCTCTTACTCTGTCTTCGAATTCTCCCAGCCAGTGAAGATACTTCCGGCTTCCGGTTTCCGGTATCACGCAATGCGTTTCGCCCCGCCTCTTGGGGCTTTCTCAAGCGTAAATGTGGGTGGCTCCCAATGTCCTTTAAATAGTCTCTACCCAATTAGCCAAATTGGCATCTTTATAAGTGTCATTACTTGATCCTGTCATATCATACATATAAAGTGCAAATGTGCTTCAAAAAAACAGCATCTAATGTGTCCATTAATCCAGTTATAATTAGTTGAAGATACATACATATGTTAGAACGATATCTAAAAAATGTGCAGTAAAAATGTATAAATGCTTTGAGAATTTATATTGCAAATATATACATACCAAATCAAAGCAACAATATTCTTGGAACAAGATCACTTAACATAGTGTCTGAATACATGTTAAATGAATACATCTTGTGGGGGGATTTAAATATATACATAGATATGGGTGAAATTAAATGCAGCCTAAAATATATTCACCAACTAATGTTAAGCTGTCACCAATTTCCCAAAACCAAAAGAGAAGGGGATATCTACTAAACACATACCCATCTGAACACCTTATTATCTCCTTATTAGAAACTACATAAATGTTGAACATTAGCCATACTAATCATATGACCAGAATAACCGTCAGAGAGGGTTAAACTCTAGAAAAAAAATGGAGGGTTAAGCACTAGAGAAAAATAAAGGAAATTATACTGATAATATGTCCCAAATATATTAATCCTCTGTCCAAAATAGCTATCAGAGAGGGTTCAACACTAAAGGAAGTTAGAAGGTCAAACGTTAGAGGAAGTTAGGGGGAAAATATATTGATCACATGTCCCGAATAACTGCCAAAGAGGGTTAAACACTAGGGGAAATTAGAGGGTTAAGCACTAGAGGAAGTTAAAAAGGTCAAAATCGATATTCAGTCCTGTGGGGAATAATGTATCCATATAGTAGGCCCATTTCATCTCTTCCTGCCCAATTTTCTTGATGAAATCGCCTCCTCTCCAGTCTTTATACACTCTTTTTATCCCTGTAAAAGAAAGGCCTGAAGGATCTTGATTGTGTGTCTCCTTAAAATGGTTTGAGACACTGTGACTTGTGACCCCCTTCCGGATGTTGTATATATGTTCACGTATTCTCACATAGAGAGGCCGTGTGGTTCTCCCAATATACTGGAGACCACAGGGACATTCTAAGAGGTATATTACATTAGCACTTCGGCATGTAATATGCTCCCTTATGTCGTATTCCTTTTTGTTTTTAGTTGACCGGAATTTGTGTACTACTTTGTCAGTCCGGCGTGTATCTCTGCACCCCAGGCATGTTCTACATTTGTAAAAACCTTTTAGGTCGAGACTATTTAAAGGACATTGGGAGCCACCCACATTTACGCTTCAGAAAGCCCCAAGAGGCGGGGCGAAACGCGTTGCGTGATACCGGAAACCGGAAGCCGGAAGTATCTTCACTGGCTGGGAGAATTCGAAGACAGAGTAAGAGAACTATTACTTTCGTTTTATGCAGAAAGTGCAACTCTGGACTTGTTGAACTCTCATACTAGCGACAGGAAGACTTATTTTTAAAGGACCACTCTAGGCACCCAGACCACTTCAGCTTAATGAAGTGGTCTGGGTGCCAGGTCCAGCTAGGGTTAACTAATTGTTTTATAAACATAGCAGTTTCAGAGAAACTGCTATGTTTATCAATTAGTTAAGCCTTCCCCCTAATCCTCTAGTGGCTGTCTCACTGACAGTCACTAGAGGCGCTTGCGTGATTCTCACTGTGAAAATCACAGTGAGAGCACGCAAGCGTCCATAGGAAAGCATTGTAAATGCTTTCCTATGTGACCGGCTGAATGCGCGCGCAGCTGTTGCCGCGCGTGCGCATTCAGCCGACGGGGAGGAACGGAGGCGGAGAGGAGGAGGAGAGCTCCCCGCCCAGCGCTGGAAAAAGGTAAGTTTTAACCCTTTTCCCCTTTCCACAGCCGGGCGGGAGGGGGTCCCTGAGGGTGGGGGCACCCTCAGGGCACTCTAGTGCCAGGAAAACGAGTATGTTTTCCTGGCACTAGAGTGGTCCTTTAACTTTTATGTTATTTTTATACATAATTTTTATGTGGAAATAAAATGGAATTTTAATTGTAAACGGACCGGTTACCGAGTGATTGCTTCCATTTGTCTACCCACCGGATCCCACGATTACAGGGGACTGATCCCCCCCAGAGCCAGATAGTCTGGAGTGGTACTACAACCACTCCACAATTTTGAGTTTGAAATATTCCTCTCCAGCTATATCTATTCGTTTTAACAGTGTTGCACTAGGTCTGTGTCTGTTTATATTTTCAGATTGGACCATCTGAGCTGACCTGTGCAAGTATTATTTATTACTATTCACTATTTTTTGATTGTAATTGTTCTGCACAAATCACTCAATATATGGTGTTTTCCTAATTTATGTATAGACCTGCAATTCTATAGCTGGTCACCTGATATATGGTGTTTTCCGAATATATGGATATACCTGCGTTTCTACAGCTTATTGTAAGATAAGTTTGCATGCTTTGCACATTTTATTGTTGAAGTGATACATTTATTTTGCGCACCTACTTTTTATGGTTTATGTCTTACTTGGTGAATTGTATCAGATCCCCTTGTAGGTTGCTGCATTTATTTGTTTAATTTGTTTTCTCCATACTTCTGCGCCATCCTATTCTATTTATACTCTATATTGTTCCATTCTGATACATTGGAATTAGGGGCTGCAAACATGTCAGTTTTTGATTATAGAAGGAAAACGTGTGTTTTTGATCAGGAGGACGATCATGTAGAAATTAAAGAACAGACTGACAGTAATATTGATATTATATTTAAAAATTTGGAGAAATTGCTTATAAAAGAAACTAAGTACAAATGGGAAATCGCCACAATGGAAAAATACCTGAAAGAAAATATTACCCCTAGGGGCCTTCGTTTTTTTAAGAAACCCACCTTTGAGAAGGAAAATGCCAAATATGCAGCCATTTGGGATGCGGCATTAGAACGCTTCTCAATGGAATGTATGAATATCCTTATCTCATGCAGAATGGAGTCTTTGACAGAACTTGACAAACAGGTTGATTCCATACAGGAGCAATTGCAACCTTGTGTGGGAACAGAAGATTTTAATGAATTGTCAGATAGAACTAAAAAAAGTCTGGACAAAATAGAAAGGGAAATCAAAGACACCAAATATAGGAAATATAAGAGAGATAAGAAGGATTATGAAGAGGGGAGGGTCAGAAATTTCCAAAGAGAGAAAAGTAGCTCTGACATAACCCCACAGAGGAATTATTATAGACGTCAGGACCGAGTAAAATTTGTTACAGAAAGGTCTACCCAACCGAAGATAACCCCGTGGAGGGAAAGGGAGTTTAAGCCCAATGAGAAAGAAAAGAAAGAGGATTGGGTACAAGTTGTCAAACGAGGAAGGAAAAATAGCCATACCGAGCGTAATTATCAGACAAATAGAGATAATGTTAGATCTCAAAAAGAAAGAGGGGAATATATGCCCCCCAATAGAAATACCTTCCAAAACTATGCGTATTCCAACAGGAATACTTATCAAAATCGATATTCAGTCCTAAACAGAGAGGAAGGATCTGATTTTTTAGACAGAACACCGATGAGGAGAGAGTTTCCAACAAAAAGAACCAGGACGGCAAGCATAGAGGATGTAGAGGAGGGAAACAACAAAAAAGAAAAGAGATACAACCGATAATTCCAGTTGGCATTACTAATATCTCCACTCACACGTTGAGTGATAATGAGACTAAAGTGCTTAATAAGGGACTGAAGTTTGCTCCATCTAGAAAGTTTGATCCATTTACAGCACACATTGATGTGCTGAAATATGGTAGAAAACTATCTATAAAAAAATTCTTCCTAAATTCTAATAAAGAATGTAATAAGACTGAGAGGGAAGACCCGTTCAAACACTCCAATTTACAAAACAGGTCCACCTTCTATCCGAGTTATCTAAAACAAGGTGCAATAGAAACCTTTGAGAGGGTGGTCTCACATGATTTAAAGAAGTTGCAAAAGAGACAACAAGAGCCGAATCTCACACATGATGAGAGACAGGCATTGAAAGGTCTTAGAGAAAATGAACACATCATCATCAAACCCGCAGATAAGGGCGGAAGTCTGGTGGTGATGGATACAACTAAATATGTGGCAGAGTGCAAAAGGCAATTAGAGGATCGGGCAGTATATGAGAGACTGAGGAAAGATCCATTAGGGGATATAAGAAAGTCTCTTGTGAAAATTTTGGACAAGGGTAAATTGGAAGGGATTCTCTCCAAAAAGGAATACGAATTTTTAAACATCAAATCCCCAAGAACCCCAGTCTTTTATATACTCCCAAAAATCCACAAAAATCTGGAAACACCTCCGGGTAGACCCATAGTGTCGGGCATTATGTCCATTTCCTACAACATCTCCAAATATATAGATACATTTTTACAATCTATTGTACCCCTCACCAGATCATATTTGAAGGACACTATGGATGTACT
Organism: Pelobates fuscus; assembly: GCF_036172605.1. Lineage (NCBI taxonomy): Eukaryota > Metazoa > Chordata > Amphibia > Anura > Pelobatidae > Pelobates > Pelobates fuscus. Next base: position 201,272,687 of record NC_086320.1, read on the forward strand.
CGATATGGTGAAGGATTTTGTATGGAAGGGAGAATACCTTCTTATTACGTGTGACGTGTCTTCACTGTACACCTGCATCCCACATGATAGGGGATGCGCGGCCGTAGAACACTTTTTGTTGAAATATCATGATTTACCCCCCTCACAGGTGAAGTTTCTCTTGGAATGCATTCGGTGGTCCCTCCAGAACAATTATTTTTGGTTTGACTCTTCATTTTTTCTGCAGTTACGTGGAACGGCGATGGGCAGCACGTATGCACCTAGCTATGCCAACCTATTCATGGCCCATTGGGAGGAAAGTTTCATCTATGGTGACCATGGCTGGGGTGCACACGTGCTTGCCTATCGCCGTTACATAGATGATATGTTCCTCATATGGAATGGTACTGAAGACACCTTTCTAGACTACTTGAGGTTTCTTAACCATAACGACTGGGGAATTGAACTTACCCATAATATCAGTCCCTCAGCCATTGATTTTTTAGACCTGAATATCTACGTAGCGGATAATACATTGAAAACAAAAACCTTCTTTAAGAAGGTGGATGCCAATGGTTATGTGGCGTATAACAGTGGCCACTATTCACCCTGGCTCAATGGTATCCCGAAAGGGCAACTGTTGAGACTGAGGCGGAATTGTACAGAGGACAACACCTTCCAGATACAAGCCAAAGAGTTACTGAATAAGTTTAAGGAGAAGGATTATCCTGATGATATTCTAAACAAGACATGGCATGAGGTGGAAAAGCTAACGCAGAGGGATGTTTTGGAAAAACCTATAAACAGTAGAAAGGACCCCCCAAAAGATTTAATGGTGTTTAATTTTAATTCGGAACATAAAGCAATAAAACGAGTGATTAACAAATCATGGCATATCCTGAAAATGGACAAAGATCTTGGAGATACATTACCTGAGAAACCAAATATCACTTTCAGGGGAGCACCGAGTTTCAAGACTTCATTGGTGAGAAGTTTTTTAAAAGAAAAAATTCCACCGATGACTAATAATGCATTTGGGGACCTAAAAGGTTTTTACAAATGTAGAACATGCCTGGGGTGCAGAGATACACGCCGGACTGACAAAGTAGTACACAAATTCCGGTCAACTAAAAACAAAAAGGAATACGACATAAGGGAGCATATTACATGCCGAAGGGCTAATGTAATATACCTCTTAGAATGTCCCTGTGGTCTCCAGTATATTGGGAGAACCACACGGCCTCTCTATGTGAGAATACGTGAACATATATACAACATCCGGAAGGGGGTCACAAGTCACAGTGTCTCAAACCATTTTAAGGAGACACACAATCAAGATCCTTCAGGCCTTTCTTTTACAGGGATAAAAAGAGTGTATAAAGACTGGAGAGGAGGCGATTTCATCAAGAAAATTGGGCAGGAAGAGATGAAATGGGCCTACTATATGGATACATTATTCCCCACAGGACTGAATATCGATTTTGACCTTTTTAACTTCCTCTAGTGCTTAACCCTCTAATTTCCCCTAGTGTTTAACCCTCTTTGGCAGTTATTCGGGACATGTGATCAATATATTTTCCCCCTAACTTCCTCTAACGTTTGACCTTCTAACTTCCTTTAGTGTTGAACCCTCTCTGATAGCTATTTTGGACAGAGGATTAATATATTTGGGACATATTATCAGTATAATTTCCTTTATTTTTCTCTAGTGCTTAACCCTCCATTTTTTTCTAGAGTTTAACCCTCTCTGACGGTTATTCTGGTCATATGATCAGTATGGCTAATGTTCAACATTTATGTAGTTTCTAATAAGGAGATAATAAGGTGTTCAGATGGGTATGTGTTTAGTAGATATCCCCTTCTCTTTTGGTTTTGGGAAATTGGTGACAGCTTAACATTAGTTGGTGAATATATTTTAGGCTGCATTTAATTTCACCCATATCTATGTATATATTTAAATCCCCCCACAAGATGTATTCATTTAACATGTATTCAGACACTATGTTAAGTGATCTTGTTCCAAGAATATTGTTGCTTTGATTTGGTATGTATATATTTGCAATATAAATTCTCAAAGCATTTATACATTTTTACTGCACATTTTTTAGATATCGTTCTAACATATGTATGTATCTTCAACTAATTATAACTGGATTAATGGACACATTAGATGCTGTTTTTTTGAAGCACATTTGCACTTTATATGTATGATATGACAGGATCAAGTAATGACACTTATAAAGATGCCAATTTGGCTAATTGGGTAGAGACTATTTAAAGGACATTGGGAGCCACCCACATTTACGCTTGAGAAAGCCCCAAGAGGCGGGGCGAAACGCATTGCGTGATACCGGAAACCGGAAGCCGGAAGTATCTTCACTGGCTGGGAGAATTCGAAGACAGAGTAAGAGAACTATTACTTTCGTTTTATGCAGAAAGTGCAACTCTGGACTTGTTGAACTCTCATACTAGCGACAGGAAGACTTATTTTTAACTTTTATGTTATTTTTATACATAATTTTTTTTTTTTTTAATCATTCTTTATTTGTCGGATTTTTTGTGAATTTAAGTAAACATATCGATATTCGGGAGAGGGGGTACAGAAAAGAAAAGAGGGAAAGGGTTGGGGTGGGGGTATAACATTTGCATCCGATCAGATTTGTACCATCGCAGGGTACGCATAAGAATATTATTATGCAAGCAATGGTATACAGTGATGTATCGGTATTGATTGGTGGTCAGGAATCCATGCGTTCATTCTCGCTCTTTTGGGAGCCAGTAATTGTGTATACCAATATCGTCGCGGTGGGGGGGTTGCCTTTAGGTTAAGGGGGGGGGGGTGGGGGTCTGGTCAGGTCGTGAGTCCAGCCAGGGTTAGAGTGTCTAGTCCCGTCGGGGACGTTGTTTGGTTCCTGTCTGTCGCGTCCGTCGGGGGTGATTCGTTTAGGGTTGCGTCAGGGGGCTTGCCTGGTTGATCGCCCAGTTGGTATTGGGTGGTGAGGGTGTTGGGGACTCGTGCTGAGGGTAGTCCTGCTGTAGATCCAGATGTCGGGTTTGTCCATCTCTTGTCGTTTGTGATAGGCTGTGCGTGGTCCCTACAGTGTCCCCTCTGTAGGGTCGAAGTAATGGTCTGTATTTGTCGGGTTCGGTAACGTGTATGTTGGTGGGGTGGTCGTCTGTGCGTCTCTCTGATGCGTGGGTGTGCTGTGTGTCTGTTTGTGTTGTGTTAGGGGACGTCATGACGGTGGGTTTAGGTAGGTGGGTTGATATCCCTGCAGGTGGTCTTATATGGGTGAGTTGGGATATAGGAAGGGGTTACAGCCTGTGGACCGCCCGGGGCGTCGGTCCCCCCCGCCCGGGCCCCGGGAGGGCCTAGAGTGAGTAATGTGGAGTATGAGTTTTGTGGTGAGCCAGTGTTGTGGTGGAGTGTTGGCGGTTCAGTCTATACTGACGATGTTAATCTTGTCCCTGTCTGTGTGTGCGAGTCACCAGGGGATAGTCGTGTCCCCCTCCAGCCATGGGTCCCATATTTTGTGGAACTGTTTAGGGGTGTCTCGAATTAGTGCCGTCAATTTGTCCATTTGCGAGCACTCTACTATTTTTCGTGTGATCATGTCTTGTGGTGGGATACGGGGCGTGGACCAGAGTTCTGCAATGGATCTGCGGATGGCCAGTGCGATACGGGCAATTAGTTTGTTTTCTGATCTTGTGAATGGTTCTATGGGTTTGGATAGCAACAGGGCCCAAGGGTCCACCGGGCACGGTTTGTGTAACAGTTTGGTGATTAATTGGGTGGCGCTTTGCCACAGCGGGCGGAGTTTCGGGCATGTCCACCAGCAGTGTAGGAATGTCCCCGTTTCCCCGCACTGTTTCCAGCAGGTGTTAGTCGGCGTCTGGTGCATGGTGGCTAGGCGTTGTGGTGTGAGGTACCACCGGAATAGCATTTTATATGCTTGTTCTGAGTGGGTTACGCATATGGACACTGAGGCTATTGCCTCCCAGATGTCGGGCCAGTCCGTCGATTCAGTTGGTGGGCCTAGGTCTCTTTCCCATGCTAAAATGTATGGGAGGGAGCGTTGTGTGGGGTGGTTGGCGATGGTCATGTATAGGTCTGATATTTGGCCTTTTCTGTTTGGGCGGGTTGTGCAGTCACGTTCGAATTTGGTGAGCGGAGCTGTTCCCGCTTGCTTGATGCTCGGTGTAGCCGCGAAGCTTCGCAGTTGGATATACCTGAAGTGGTCAAATGTTGTCAGGGAAGAAGATTCTGGGATGTCCGCGAATTGGATGGTTTCGGTGCCCTGATAGAGGTGTCCTATTCTGGATATATCTCTTTGCTCAAAGTTGGCAAAGTGTTTGGGGGTGAGACCTGGGGGGAACAGTTTGTTCCTCCAGATGGGGGTCATCAGGGATAGGAAGGAGGAGAGGTCATATTTGTCCCTCGTCTTGTCCCACAGGTCCAGTGCGTGGTTAATCGCGGGAGCTGTTGGCGGTGGTAGGGGTCTATGAGGTCTGGGTGTCCACATGTATAGGGACGGGTGGTCGCGTCCAAAGATCAGGTGTTCCAGGTCCACCCATCTTTTCTTTCCAGGCGGGATATGCCATTGCTGGATCTGGGCTAAATGTGCTGCCGTATGGTAGTGTAAAAAGTTAGGTAGGCCCAGACCTCCTGTTTTCTTTGGCACGTATAGTGTGCTCCTTCGCACCCTTGGTCTACGTCCGTTCCATATGAACGTGTCAATAGCTGATTGGAGGGCTTTGAAGTCTGGTTTATGTAGCGGGATGGGTAGGGTTTGGAAGAGGTAGAGGAACCTAGGGAGGAGATTCATTTTAATGGAGGTCACGCGCCCTATCCATGATATCCCCAGGGGTCTCCATTTGATGAGGTCCTCGTGTGCTTTAAGGAGTATGGGGGTGTAGTTCTTGGCATATAGGGAGGAGACGTCAGCTGGCAATTGGATTCCGAGGTAGGAAATAGCCAGGTGGCAGATCCTAAGTGGGAATGTTTGGCGTAACCTTTCTAGGCTCGCGGGGTCTAACTGCACGGGAAGGAGTTCAGATTTGTTTAAATTGAGCTTGTAGCCCGAGATGTCGGAGTATTCCTGTACGATGCTTAGAAAGTGCCCTAGGGAGTGTTCCGGGTTGGTCAGCGTCAGGAGAATGTCGTCGGCGTACGCTGAGATCTTGAATGTCTCCCCCCGTACAGTGATCCCCTCCACCTCCCCGCTGGCTCGCACCGCCTGGAGTAAGGGTTCCAGGGAGAGGGCAAACAACAGGGGTGATAGAGGGCACCCCTGGCGTGTGCCGTTGGTGATGGGAAAGCGCGGGGGCGGTATGTGGGGCAGTAGGAGTGCCCCTTGAGGATCGTGGTATACCGCCTGCAAGAATGAGGTGAATTCCGGCGGTAGTCCTATGTGCGTTAGGGTGTGGTGTAAAAAGGGCCATGTCAGGCGGTCAAAGGCCTTTTCGGCGTCGAGTGATATTACTGCAGTTGGAGTTTGTCTGTGGTTAGCGAGCCATATAAGGTCCACCGCTCGTCGAGTGTTGTCCGCGGCCTGTCTGTGGGGGATAAATCCCACTTGATCTGGGTGGATCAGGGATTCTAGGTACGGGTTCAGTCTATTTGCCATGACCTTAGTCATGAGTTTGAGGTCCACGTTAAGTAGAGATATTGGCCTATAGTGAGAGGGTTCTAGGTGGTCCTTACCGGGTTTGGGCAGGAGGCAGATGTTCGCGCTAGTCAGATCCGGTGGGAGGGTTTCACCCCTAAGTGTAGCGTTAAATACCCTGCACAGGTGGGGGAGCAGTAGTGGGCTAAATTCCTTATAATATAGGGCAGAGTAGCCATCTGGGCCCGGGCTTTTGTTGGGCTTGAAGGAGCCTAGGGCTAACGCCATCTCTTCCACCGTCACATCTTGCCCCATTGAGGCCTTTGCCTCCTGGGTCATCGTGGGTAGGGACACGTCGTTCAGGAATTTATCTATACGGGCGTGTAAGGAGTCTAGGTTGTTCTGGGAATGTCGGGAGTGGTTATAGAGGTCAGTGTAGTAGTCCTGGAAGATACGACCTATGTGTGTCGGGCAGTTGCTTGTATCACCTTTTTCGGTGCGTATAGCGGAAATCCGTTTAGCTTCGATTCGTTGCTTAAGGCGGCGGGCCAGCATTGTGTCCGCCTTGTTCCCTTTTTCGTAAAAAGTGCGTTTTAGCCACATCAAGGCTTTGGCAGTGTCTTTTTGTGTAAGGCTTTTGAGTAAGTCCCGAAGTGCAGTTAATTTAGTTAGCGTGTTGGGGTGTGGGCTCTTTTTGTGTATTGTTTCTAGGTGACGGAGCTCCGTCATTGCGTCGGTGATTTGTTGTTGCGATCGTTTTTTCTTATGTGAAGCTAAGCTAATAAGGGTGCCTCTAATGACCGTTTTGTGCGCGGCCCATATCATCGCGGGAGTGGTGTCTGCCCGGGTATTGAGGTCGAAGTAGTCCTTTAACTCCTTTGTGATTTTGTCTTTGATTAGGTCGTCGTGTAAGAGGAGAGGGTTTAGCCTCCATGTCCAATGTTTGTGGATGGTTGGCAGGGTCAAAGTAATAGCGATCTCAGCATGGTCTGACCATGATATGGAGCCTATTTCCGATCTAGTGACCTGGGGTACTAGGTTAGGGGTCACTAAGAAGTGGTCTATACGGGAATACGTGCCGTGTGGGTGGGAGTAAAATGTGTAGTCCCTGATTGTTGGGTGTTGTGCTCTCCATATGTCGATCAGGTTTTGTGACGTTAGGAATTGGTGGAATAGAGCGTCATTTTGCGATGGGCGGGTGCGCGTGTTATGGGGATGCGTCCTGTCGATGGCCGGAGTATGGACTGCATTGCAGTCTCCTCCCACGATGAGGCGTGTAGTGGAATAGGTGTTGAAGTGTGTCGTTAATTGTTGCCAAAATGATGTATCTGGTATTGTAGGCGCATAAACTGAAGAGAAGGCATAGGCCGTGGTGCCCACCCTCCCTTGTATCGTGACGTAGCGTCCCTGTGGGTCCCTGTTGCATACTATATCAGAGAGGGGGCAATTGGCTTTTAGTAAAATGGCAACTCCTTTTGTTTTGGAGTCTGGGGACGTAGCCATATAGCTTTTCGTGTAGTATCTATTTGTTAAGGGGAAGGCTCGTTGGGTTGTGAAATGAGTTTCTTGAATAAGCAGGATGTCTATGTTTTGTTTATGTGCCCATCTGAGTATGCTGTGGCGTTTGGTGGGTGAGTTTAGGCCTTTTGCGTTAATGGATACGCAGCGTAGGTGTGTGGGCATTGTGCTAGTGGTGCTCGTGAACGGTAGCTAGGTGTGGAGTGTGAGCGGGTGTGGGGCCCGCGCCCGGGCGGTCCAAGGCTGTGGGGCTGAGGGGAAGGGAAAGAGGGAAAGATGGGGGGGGGACTCTAGTTCTCGGTTCCCGAAAGGGGAAAAGGTAGAGGGGGGGAAGCCGGGGAGGAAGGGACGGTAAAGGGTAAGCGAAAAGTCGGGGGGGGTGAGCTACTGGGCTTATAGTGTGGCCAGTAGGGAATGGGGGTGAGCGTCTAGCCGCTCCGTGGGTATTCTTACCCTGGTGGTGTTGTGTCGTCTGGGGTTGGCGGTCTCTCTAACAGAGTCGCCGGCAGGCATGTAAGCTGGTGATGCGTATACCTTAGTGTGTGGTGGTCGGTCCGTGTCACTGGTGGTTCCGTATGGTCTGTATTGTCTTACCTTATGCCAAGGCGTAAGTGTCGTAGGTCAGTGCTGTCAGGTCGTTGGGAAGTTGGTACTGTATCTTGGAGTTGTCGATCAGGTAGCTGTCCGTGTCGTCCTTTGTGCGTCGGTGGGTCCAGTCTTCCATGTTGCTTACGCTAAGTCTAGAGGGGAGGCAGCGTCACAGTGAATAAGACATATAACACTCAAAACATTTAAAACATTTAAAACATTGAAAACATGGCATGCATAACATAAACAGCTTGAATGTTCCCTAATGCAGTACAGCTTCATATACACTAAGTCCTGATCTCTATGAGACCCTGCGCGGGGTTTGCATGTATGGTGAGGAGGGGATGCCAATCATTTGGTGACGGTTTCTCTGTATTTCGCGCCTCCGAGGTCAGGCGAGGTGGCATCCAGTGAGCGTGGGATAAAGCGGGGTGGCTATGGGTCTAGGATTGCTCGTATGTCCCCCCCCAGGGGTATTGGAAAGTTGCTTGCCTATCCTTTCTTGAGCATCCCCTACATCACCTATTCCCTGTGGTGCTGTCGGAGGGGTTTAAAGTCAGTGCGACCGGCTATAGGTGAGGATCTAAGCTATAGGGTTAGGCAATCATGAATACTTTTTTTTTTGTTTTTTATATCTTATTAGTACTTTAGCATTTTTTTTTTTTTTTTTGGTTTTTTTTTTTGTGTCTTATCCCTTTGTTTTTTTTGTGTTTTTTTTTTTTGTGTTTTTTTTTTTTGTGTTTTTTTTTTTTTTTTCTGGTTTCTAAGTGTGGGGGGGGGGAGGGGGGGGGGGAGTGTAGCGGGTTGCGCTCAGGGCCAGCGGCTAAGGTCTAAGCTGGTGTTTTATCGTGCCCCTCTAGCCTGTCATAGGGGCAAGGGTTAGGTGTACATGTTCAGGACAAAGTCATATCTTATCTGGTTCTTGTCGACAATTGGCCGGGAAAATGTTGTCTTCTGGTGAGCGTGTCCATGGGTTTGGCAATCTCACGGATACAGTCCTTATAGTCCTGGTGGCTTATTGATGGTGAGGTTTGTGGAGGAAGTGGTTGTCTAGTCCTTGATGTCTCTCGTATATAATCGTGGTTAGTTGGTGGTTGGGGGACGAGGTCCTCCGGGCGCTGGGTTTCCTGCTAGATTTGGGTGTGGGCCTCTGGCTGCTGGCCTTCCAGAGGGTCGCCTGTCTGTCGGTTCCGCAGAGAAGTCAATGGCGGGTAGGCCCAGACGTTCTGCAAATTCAGCGGCCTCCGAAATGTTGTGCAAGGTGTGGGTTCTGTCATTCCGCCTGACCTGCAGCTTGAAGGGGTGTCCCCAGGTATACCTAATATGTCTTCTGGCCAGTTCCTGGGTGAGGGGCCGCAGTTCCCGCCTTTTGCGTAGAGTGCTCGGGGCTAGATCTTGGTAGAAGGATATCTGGTGCCCCTCTATCTGCAGTGGGTTGTCTCTAGCCGCCCTCATGAGTGCTTCCTTGATGTGGAAGTAATGCATGCGGATAATAATGTCCCTGGGCTGGGTTGCATTGGGGAGGGGGGCTTTGAGGGCCCTGTGTGCCCTGTCTAGCAGGAGTTCGGCTGGTGAGGCTTCGGGTAGTAGGCCGCAAAATAGTTCCCGTAGCGTGGATGCTAGCGTGTCGATTCCCACTGACTCTGGCACCCCTCTAATCCGTATGTTATTACGGCGGGAGCGGTTATTAAGGTCTTCTTGGGCCTCTTCTAATTGGTGTACCTGCTCTTGTAGTGCAGCAATGGCGGTCTCGTTCGCCTGGGTCCGCGAGGATGTGCGGTCCATTTGATCTTCAATGGCTGTGGTTCTGTGTGTCAAGTCATTGAGGCTCGCAGTGATAGGTGCCAGGTGCCTGGTGAACTCAGCGGCCATGTTAGTTTTGATCTCCTGTAGCAGGTGCCGGAGGTCGTCCTTTGTGAGGGGTTTTGCGGCTGCTGTGCGGCTTGTATCACTTGCCGCAGAGTCAGAGTCCTCATCGCGGCCATCTTCCCCGCGTGTGGAGCTCTCTGCCCTGCGGGCGCGGAATATCGGCGCCACCTCCGCGCCGTGTTTCGATTTTCGTCCTCCACCCATGTTAGGTCGGTCAGGGGCGTTGTGGGGATGTTGTGGACCGAGTGTGGGGGAATTTCGTCGGGTATACTCGCGGTTATTTGTGCTTAAGAAGCCTGCCGGTACAGAGCTCTAGCAGAAAGCAGCCATCCGCACCGGAAGTCAGGCGCCGCCCCCCCTTTATACATAATTTTTATGTGGAAATAAAATGGAATTTTAATTGTAAACGGACCGGTTACCGAGTGATTGCTTCCAGTTGTCTACCCACCGTTTTAACAGTGTTGCACTAGGTCTGTGTCTGTTTATATTTTCAGATTGGACCATCTGAGCTGACCTGTGCAAGTATTATTTACCCACCGGATCCCACGATTACAGGGGACTGATCCCCCCCAGAGCCAGATAGTCTGGAGTGGTACTACAACCACTCCACAATTGTGAGTTTGAAATATTCCTCTCCAGCTATATCTATTCGTTTTAACAGTGTTGCACTAGGTCTGTGTCTGTTTATATTTTCAGATTGGACCATCTGAGCTGACCTGTGCAAGTATTATTTACCCACCGGATCCCACGATTACAGGGGACTGATCCCCCCCAGAGCCAGATAGTCTGGAGTGGTACTACAACCACTCCACAATTGTGAGTTTGAAATATTCCTCTCCAGCTATATCTATTCGTTTTAACAGTGTTGCACTAGGTCTGTGTCTGTTTATATTTTCAGATTGGACCATCTGAGCTGACCTGTGCAAGTATTATTTATTACTATTCACTATTTTTTGATCAGTGTGTAATTGTTCTGCACAAATCACTCAATATATGGTGTTTTCCTAATTTATGTATAGACCTGCAATTCTATAGCTGGTCACCTGATATATGGTGTTTTCCGAATATATGGATATACCTGCGTTTCTACAGCTTATTGTAAGATAAGTTTGCATGCTTTGCACATTTTATTGTTGAAGTGATAAATTTATTTTGCGCACCTACTTTTTATGGTCTATATATGCATTAGACACTTTTATTTTTTTATATATATGTGGCTATTTTTACAACTATTTTATCTATATTTCTTTCCCCTTTTATTTATGGACTGTTTGTTACTAACTTTTATGTACTGAGCTGTGATTACCACAGCTTTTTGTATTCAGAGACTGTATTTACGATCTGTGGAACGCATGGAGAGTGTGATTGGCCATCCGTGGAACACAAAGAAACTCGGAAGTGAACTCGGCCGACGCAAAGCACCGAAAACCGGAAGTAAAACAGCCGTGACTACAGTGATTACAGAGGATCCAAAAGGGAAACTAGCAAATCTACTGTTGATTGGCTGTTGGGCGAAGGGGGCGGGTTGGAAGTACCCGTTCCCGCGCTATTTTTCATTTAAATGTACTTTGAAGCTTGTAATGTATTGCTGCACCTGAGGAAGACGACCTAGTTCATCGAAACGCGTTTTGCTTTTGGTATCTACCTGTGAACAGCATCAGTATTACTTGAATGTAAGATTTTTATATTTTTCTACCAATAAATGTGTATATTGAATACCTAATTGGTGTGCCTGTTCTACACTATTTACTATGAGGAACAAGCTTCAAACAAAGACGTACCAATTCCAGTGTAGGATTTTCATTTCTTACACTGGATGTTGTGTCTTTTCTTTAATATATATATATATATATATATATATATGTATATAATTTTTTTAAATTATTTTTATTTATATATAGGTATATATATAGTGATATATACGTATATACTTATGTTTATATACAAAGTAACAACAAATTAAAAATGTAGCGCTTATGTGTCAATAAATTATTCACCTTTTGGAGTTGTTAAGAGCAGAATTTCACTGTCAATTCAACAGGTAGTAGCCTATAAAAAATAATCATACATAGTGTAGGTCACACTTTATATAACGATTTGTATTTATATAATAATATGCGCACTCACAAACAGAGAGCTATAAACCCAGCTCTGGTGTGGATAATTTCTGGGTCCGTACAGGCGACCCACCCCTATTTGTGATGTAAATTGGAGGTCTGTAAAACAGTAAAGGTATACCCAATTGCGCAGTATTGTTTGAAAATATTTCTAGACATATAATGCACTTATCCCAAGTGGGTACTCACAAGTGTGGAGTCAGGATATACTGACTCACTTTTGCAGCGTTGTGCAGATTTGGGACTGCACTCCCTGTTGGATATAATGATGCTGGGAACCAGGATCAGTAAAAACAAATTAATTTAATAATACAATATAATACATAAAATAAAATAGCTTCAAAGACCTGAAAAAAGTAGGGACGCATTTCGCCACTACAAGCGTGGCTTCTTCAAACCGGGTATAATTGATGAATGTCCTGGATTTCCCTGTACAAGTTTAAATAACCGAAAACGTCAGGCAAACAGTTCGTGCACATTAATCGTCACACATTGCGGTCCATGCCTCTTTTCCATGTCGGGTATCGTAGAGGAGAGGGCACACACACACACACACACATCATCCAGCACACACACACACGCACACACACATCATCCAGCACACACATCATGCGGTCCATGCCTCTTTTCCATGTCGGGTATCGCAGAGGAGAGGGCACACACACACACACACACACATCATCCAGCACACACACACACACACACATCATCCAGCACACACATCATCCAGCACACACACACACACACACACGCACACACACACACACACATCATCCAACACACACACACATCATCCAACACACACAGACACACACACATCATCCAGCACACACACACACACACACAGCATCCAACACACACACACATCATCCAACACACACACATCATCCAGCACACACACACACACACACACACACACAGACACATCATCCAGCACACACACACACATCATCCAACACACACACACACACATCATCCAACACACACACATCATCCAGCACCCACACACACATCATCCAGCACACACACATCATCCAGCACACACACACACACACATCATCCAGCACACACACACATCATCCAGCACACACACACACACATCATCCAGCAAACACACACATCATCCAGCACACACACACACACACACACATCTTCTTGGCTATGTCTTCTTGGCTATGTTCTTCTTGGCTATGTTCATTCCTCCATGTATTGGACTGCATGTGTATAAAATCCAATTCAGCAGTAAATTCGTTGGGAGCTTGTAGTTCTATAGTTCAGTATAATCTTTTACTTAATGTCCACATATATTTAATTATCATAAGATGATGTCCGCATATAAAAGAGAGAGTAAAACAAAACAAAAAAGGCAATATCAATGGTCTTATCATTGCAGATATGTAGTTTATTCTGATCTATAACGTTGTATCTCATGAATTATAATTTTTAATGATAACACATCAGTAAATATTATTAATTCCAATTTTAAATGAACAATTCATTTTTATAGAACAAACAGGGAGTAACGAAAGAGCCACAAGGGAAGTACACTTTTAGAGAACGGGGGGTAACCCCAAAAGTAACATAGCAAAAAGAGAGGGCAGAAGTGTACCTATGTATATTGAATAGTTACTCAAAGATACGTAAATGCAGATAGGACTAAGGTGAGCTATACAGAGTATTCAACTGTAAGACAACGTCTACCTTAGGTAAATTGCTCAGCAAATTTAAGCAAAGAAAAACAAATACATTTTATTCATTAATATTAAAACCACAACGTGCTAGTGTACAAAAGTGTGAACCTAAATTAGTGATAACCTGAAATCCCAACATAGGTGTAATATATAAAAGAAATGAAAAAAATGAAAAAAATGAAAAAAAGAAAACAATCGCTTCCAGGACCTATATATCTATATAGTGAAAAATATCAGGACTGTTAAGTTGTCCCCAGGCCGCTGGGTAGGTGTATGAAAAACCTCAAACCCTTCTTGCGGTAACACAGGGTAAAATACGTATAATGTAGGTCAATATGATAAGGCTCAGTCCTGAGTTGAGAATGTATAGGTAGGGATAGACAGAGAAAAGAGCACTTTCTCCCCGTAACAACGGAAAGATAGTGACAGTCACGGCTGTATAAACTGCCACAGTGTAGCTGGATTAGTTACTTATTAATGGTCTAGTTGTTAGACAATTCGTGACCTCTTATTTAAGCGTATATTGTCGCAGTGGCAGTGGTAGATCTGTCCATATGATAGCAGCAGCCTGAAGTCATAGGTAGTCAAATATAGCATAAATTATCGGCTGTCTGTGCCATAGCGAACTCCTCAAATGAACAATTGTTTAGTACGGTAAACAGAGCAGTGGTTTTAAGGAAAAAGAGGAAGTTCCTCCCCGTGCCTACATGGGCACCTAACAATGCTTCCACTTTAGCAGACAGAATATCTTGAAGTGTTCTTTAGTATATAATTGCTTAGTACGGAAACCAAGCTTAGTACGGAAACCCCTCTGACGAGCCAGGTCGGGCGAAACGCGCGCGTCAGGGTGTCCTTCAGTACTTCTCCTATGATTTAGAGGGAAGCACTGGAACTAGCAACCACGCTACTTTCTAACTATATTTAACTTTGCCTTTATTTGGAGGCTGGGAGTGTGCCTACTTGATCTATATTGCAGCGCACTAGTAGTTAGATTCCACTATTAGTTCCTCGTTACTCTGAGGACAGACATCTCTTCCAGGGGTGTTAGATTTGAGGTGCCCTTGAAGGCACAGTTTTCTAGGGTATACGGCAGGGTAACTCTGTTACAGCAGCATTCTTGTTTCTTACTTAGCGATAACTACCTCCGGTATTTACGATTTGCTTTGGTACATCCAAGATTCTCTTAGCGATCAAGTGGGATTACTGTTAGGTGCCCATGAAGGCACGGGGACTAGTATTTTCCTCTCCGAAAAAGACAACCTACCAACTCCGCTTCCTTTACCACATATAGCAATCATATACCTAAGTACACTTAAGATACTCTGTTTGTTTGAGTGGGCTTGGTGTTAGGTGCCCTCGAAGGCACGGGGATTGGCTGTTCCTTTCTTTAAGACCACTTATTAACATAGCTTGGTTTCCGTACTAAGCAATTATATACTAAAGAACACTTCAAGATATTCTGTCTGCTAAAGTGGGAACATTGTTAGGTGCCCATGTAGGCACGGGGAGGAACTTCCTCTTTTTCCTTAAAACCACTGCTCTGTTTACCGTACTAAACAATTGTTCATTTGAGGAGTTCGCTATGGCACAGACAGCCGATAATTTATGCTATATTTGACTACTTATGACTTCAGGCTGCTGCTATCATATGGACAAATCTACCACTGCCACTGCGACAATATACGCTTAAATAAGAGGTCACGAATTGTCTAACAACTAGACCATTAATAAGTAACTGATCCAGCTACACTGTGGCAGTTTATACAGCCGTGACTGTCACTATCTTTCCGTTGTTACGGGGAGAAAGTGCTCTTTTCTCTGTCTATCCCTACCTATACATTCTCAACTCAGGACTGAGCCTTATCATATTGACCTACATTATACGTATTTTACCCTGTGTTACCGCAAGAAGGGTTTGAGGTTTTTCATACACCTACCCAGCGGCCTGGGGACAACTTAACAGTCCTGATATTTTTCACTATATAGATATATAGGTCCTGGAAGCGATTGTTTTCTTTTTTTTTTTTTCTTTTTTTTCATTTCTTTTATATATTACACCTATGTTGGGATTTCAGGTTATCACTAATTTAGGTTCACACTTTTGTACACTAGCACGTTGTGGTTTTAATATTAATGAATAAAATGTATTTGTTTTTCTTTGCTTAAATTTGCTGAGCAATTTACCTAAGGTAGACGTTGTCTTACAGTTGAATACTCTGTATAGCTCACCTTAGTCCTATCTGCATTTACGTATCTTTGAGTAACTATTCAATATACATAGGTACACTTTTGCCCTCTCTTTTTGCTATTCATTTTTATAGAATACAATAAAATGAATTATTATCAAATCCAAAGAAAAACATAATAAAACAAAAGTTAATTTCCCCCTTTTTTTTTTTTTTTTTTTTTTTTAATTCTGTATTTTATTTGTGCATGAAGATATACATATAGCACACCTTGCCACAATAGCTAGAGTATGCAGAATGAAACAAAGGTGTACATCGGTAAGACAGTGGAATTACTTTGCACATTTTTTAAATTTTAAACGTTTAACAATGAGTTATGTCTAGGCTGATTTTTGATAAAAATACGCAACTGGGTTAGCTTAAGACAGGTTATAACTGTGATAGTTAACATAGCATGTTAGTTGTTTAAGCATACGTTACTATGCAATAGATATGTTATTGATTAGCTGCGTCTGGCTAAACATGCTGTTTAGAGCAATAGAAGCTTCACACGTTAGTATCTATGTTACGCAGGCTGGGAAGTCCAGCAGAGAGTAGCTTAGGCAAGATAAGTAGCCTGATACTGCTAGAGAGGTGAACCACAATAAGCAGATTAGTAGATAGAGCAAAAGAGTGAAACAAAAGTAAAACAAAAAGTCACAGGCAATACATCAATACAAAAAGCAAATGCCATGATAAAAAATAATGTGGCTGCAGGAGCGTGGCTTGTATGAGGCATGAGTCCTTCATCTGTGGCATTGTCTCATGAATTATGAGTGCAGGCCTGTGTTTAGAGTCCCGATCAGCTCACGCCTGTTCTGGTCGGAACAGAATAAACGAAGTATAAGGAGCTTTACTGGCTAGAGTTATCAGAGTCCGAGGAGGTAGTCCATGAATGCATCAGTCATTTCCTAGAGGCAAACGGTATCTGTGTAGTTCTTTTAGCCGATGCCCATGAGTGGGGGGTCAGTAACCCAGGAGTGTAAAAGTCTCGGGTGTCGTGGCCCTAACTGGGGCCAGTGGGGCTGGCTGGGGCAATTCAGGAGCGGGACAAGCGTTGGCATACCTCGCTCCCTTGGACATGTGCGGCCATCTCCGCTCGTACAGCAATTGCCAGGTGTTGTCAGTCCTGTAATGCTCTGGTTTTTTATTGCGCCGTCTGGCTGTATGTGCCATCGCTGGGTCCCGGTATTTCGGTGCGGACGGCTCGGATCTGTTCCCAGAGCTGCTGCAGAGGTGTGGCGTATCGGTAGTAGTGAAGATTTCTGCCTTATAGCTCTGGGTGCTCCTCCGCTGTGTCGACTGTGCTGTTGGATCCGTGTGCACGGGGGGTTTGGTGCCCCATCCCGCCTTAGAGCCCGGCGGTATCTGTTGTGCCGGACGGCCATCTTGGAGGCCCGGGGTGTCTGTATATAGTAGCTGCGCCTCGCTGCAGGACGTATCCATGAGGCCACCTTTACTTCAGCTTGGCGGTGAGTTACTCCCCGGCTATGTAAAGCCTTCCTGAGGCCTGTGCAGATCCAGTCAAAGGTTTCCAGTGAGGACTTGTGGGTCCCGAGGCTGGCACTCCGCATTTCAGACACTGGCTGGGTGGCCCTTGTGGGCAGGTTGTGTGGGTTTGTTGCCCCGCTTTGCTTCACCTCTCTCTTTCTCGCTTTAGAGCTGTGAATGGGTGATGTAGGCTGCTGCTGCGTGCCTTCGAGTTCTGTGATCGCTTGCGTCCGCCATTTTGGAGGCCCTCACCTCCGGTCTGTTTGTTCCGGCTGTCGGTCCCGATTGCTGGCGTGCAGCCGAGCCAGCTCCATGCGGCGGGGACCGGGATATCCCCCCCGGTCCATAGGGGGGGGGAGGGATGCTTGGTGTCCGCTCGTGGCCCGGTGTGGTAAGCAGGAAGCGGCCGCCTTCCCAGCCCGACCAACTCTGTAGGCCTCACTCCGCCGTTTCGGTTCCCGGGCATTCTGCGTGGCAAGTCGGGTGTCCGCAGGTGTGTGCCGGTTTCCCCAAGCTTTGTACACGCAGAATGTGGTTCCTTCTGTGGTTCACCCCCAGTTATTAGGCTGTAAGTGTTCCGATCGGCGGGAGCTCGAGCAGAGCACGTCTAGCTCGCTTGCTTGTCAGGCTCCGCCCCAATTTCCCCCTTTTTATCCATAATTGATATCAGTCTTATAATTAATCTAAAAAAATAAATGGATAAAACGGACTATTAATTAGTCCTCACTTCTTATCTAGTGTCTACCTCAATTTTATGATTAATGCTATATACAAAATTAGATCCAGATAGTGTTTAAGTGTGTTAAGCCCTGATGAATTAGACTTTCTGTTCTGATATTATGTATCTATAAACTCATGTTTCTATTTCACATACATTGTTATACGTTATGTAGACTCTTGCTTATTCCCACTGTTCTTAATATTCATGCTTTGTCATCTATTAGATGATTGATTTATTTTTATTTCAAGGTTATGTATCTTTTTTCCCCCCATTAATTCCAAAATTCATAAATATTATACTAAAATATCTATTTTCGGGTATGTAGGAGAAACTGCAGGCGACCCTAACAGTGTATTATTTTGAAAGTTCCTAACTATTTCCATTTAAAGGTGGCAGCTCTAATAAGTGAGTAATCACACTATGATATATATCTATATACACCATATAACATATTATAGTGTGATTACTCACTTATTAGAGCTGCCACCTTTAAATGGAAATAGTTAGGAACTTTTAAAATAATACACTGTTAGGGTCGCCTGCAGTTTCTCCTACATACCCGAAAATAGATATTTTAGTATAATATTTATGAATTTTGGAATTAATGGGGGCAAACAGTAATACCACTCATGCATAGGCTTGTCGGGTTGTTAGGGGGCTAAAAAGCCACATTTGGCAGGTGTGCATATCCATTTTCCAACTTGGAAATTTGACATGTAGTCAACCTGTGCCCGTTTCCTATTTGGGCCAATGCATTTTATCCCCATCAAATCATATATTTTTGGAAAGTAGATAACCCAGGGTATTGTAAATGGTGGTATTTTAAAACATTTCATGCACTGAATTCTACCACCAGCCTTTGTCAAACTTTTGGGTAGTAATTTTGTTTGTGTTTTTTTTGACACATACATTGTACTTTATGCATGAATTAACAGATCCTGTTATGTATCACTGCCAATAAAACACCCTAATATGTGTTCAGCAACATCTCCTGAGTACAGTGATGCCACCCATGCATAGCTTTGCTGGGTTGTTTGGGGGCTCAAAGGCCACGGTATAGACTTGTGCATGTCAGTTTTTCAACTGGATATATATGTATGCTTGGCCTATCCTTATTTTGGTGTATTTTTACATCCCCCAGTAATATTACCATCATGAAAGTATATATTTTTATAAAGAAGACATGCCAGGGTATTGTATATGGGGTGTTTTAACATCCTTCTCCCAATGATTTTGCTAAAAATTTCAGAGAATGTGCATGGTTGTAATTTTTGAATTCTCCTTTTTGATTTTAGCCAGCTAGTTATATGTTACTGCCAGTTTTCCAGGATTCAGTATTTTAAAAAGCAAAAATTAATTGTGGGTTGCTACTTGCATCAGATAGCCACCTTTTTATACCAGGCTTTTGTTTTTCTTAAAACAATATATGGCTGCATCAGCTGATCAGCCAAATCAACACCCCCCATGTGCCTGTTATAAGCCCTGATGCAAACAGGTTTGGTCTGTTCTCTGCCTCGGACCGTGACGTCTGACATCTTTCGTCATGGATGGTGGTTAGCATGTTAACACCCTTCCTGTCCTTAAATTTTATTAAAAGCACTTTGGCTTAGCGCAGAGCTTTACATTCACCTTTTTTTAATTTGGCCTCTATGAGAGGTCTGGGAATATCCTTGGCATTTGCTCTCACAGTGCCACAGGCCAGTGTCTGCAAACCATAAAGAGTTTGAAACAAACGGACACTGCTATAAAAATTGACCACATAAAGGTGGTAACCTTTATTGAACAAGGGGATCAGTAGGTCCCAAACAATTTTCCCACTTGTCCCCAGAGAGGCAGGACAGCCAGGAGGGTCCAGTTGACCATCTTTTCCCTCACATACACGAAAGGCAAATGTATAGCCACTTTCAAGCATAGTTTGTAGAATTTTACGCCATACCTAGAGCGCTTTTCGCGGATGTATTGTTTGAATCCTAATCTCCCTTTATATTTCATTAAAGATTCATCCATGGATACATTTTGTTGGTGAGTTTAAACTTCAGAAAAATTGTGCTGAAAATGGTCTAGCAGTGGGTGTATTTTATGAAGCCTATCATATTGGGGTGATCTCTAGGGTGACAGAGGGTATTGTCATTAAAATGTAAATATCGGAGCAGCAACTCATATCTTGCACTAGACATGGTTTGGGTGTACACTGGACTAGAACAGATAGGGTTGGTGCTCCAGTAAGAGCGAATTGATGGCTTCTTTATAATCCCCATGAGCACTGTAAGAGCCCAGAATGTTTTACGTTCAGGGACATCTTTGGGATGCCAAGCATGCTCACTGACTGCATAGCTACCTGGATTGGTATCAGTAAATTGGGTTGCATATAAATTAGTCTGGGAAGCAAACTCCTCCCAGATGGTATCCCCTTAAAATAGCTCCATATATTGCATAGGGGAGAAGTCATCCACATTGATATTAATACCTACGTTGGCACGTGGAGCCCTTTGTTTGGTTAAAATGGGACAAGAACATGCTAGACCTTCAAAGGTTATTTGGCTTGTGATATTGTTAAAGAGAGGGCAGGAGAAGAAGCTAAGCTGAAAATGAAGAAGTTAGCAAAGATTTCTGGTTTTCAAATGTCACCCAGTGACCTTATTCATTATTGTATTGTGATGATTGCTTAATTGTAGTTATATTGTGTGTGGTGTATTTGCATCTGTGCGATGTTGGGCTCCGTTAACTGTGGAGGTATCCAGTCCTCCTCCACATTCGGCGTAGCAGGGAAAGCACAGCTTCTTTTTGCAGACGGCTCACACACAGATGACACGTCACTAGACGTGTCAGAAAACTGATCTTTGTCAAAATTGGACACAGTGTCAGTGACGTCATCCAAACTGCATGTTGTGGACAGAATATT
Organism: Pelobates fuscus; assembly: GCF_036172605.1. NCBI lineage: Eukaryota > Metazoa > Chordata > Amphibia > Anura > Pelobatidae > Pelobates > Pelobates fuscus. The sequence continues at coordinate 201,293,394 of NC_086320.1, forward strand.
AGCTAAAGTAAAATGCCTATTTACTCCATTTAGTCATAATCAGTATTATTCAATAAATTACTAAAATGACCACTAGTTGTCACTCAGGAGTACCCCACCCATCGACTGAATACTCTCATTTTCAAGATGGCGCTGGAATCCGGGGGAGAACTTCATGACGACAGTAATGACATAAGATGGCACACCCAGTAGGACGTGCTTTGAATAAAACACTTAACACTTAACCAATTATTAATGTATTATTTCATGTTATCTCTGACAATGCTTATGATGTGATTTTGCTTTATAAGGGGCATGCCACCCCATCTAATAAACATTCCTCAAGTTTTTCATTAACCTGAAACTTGTGTCTGGTGTGAATTACTTCAGGGAGCGTGCACGCACTGTTTCTTTAATTTGGCCAGGGGCAGATACACAAAATAATCAATTTATTGATTGATTTCCACTTCACTGCACATGCACTGCATATTTCACCAACACACTAACTAACTGACTAAACGAACAAATTACTAACACACAGTTATTATTTTTTTCACTAAAACAGATAAAAACTGATTAATACAGACTAAATGAGACTAAAACTTCCTTTAGCAGCAATCCCTATACTAACTCCTGCAAAAAAGAATCTAATGGAGATTTGAGAGAAGGAAACTTACTGACTAAAACAGACTAAGGCAGACTGAAACAGACTAAAACACAGCTGTTTAGCACAAATTTAACCCTTAACCCCTTAAGGACCTAACTTCTGGAATAAAAGGGAATCATGACATGTCACACATGTCATGTGTCCTTAAGGGGTTAAGGGCAAAAAAGAAATAAATACAGACAGTACAAATGCACTGCTGTAACAGATTTGGCATGGAAGGGATTAAAATTATTTTTTAAGTTTTAAAACTTTTTACAAGTTCTGGAACACTTCTGGCAACACTGCTGGCTACAATATATCAGGATCTCTGTTTCTCTCCCTCACAAAACGCTAGAGAGGAGAGAGGGGCAGAGATCACTGTCAAAGTGAGTGTTTGTAACACCCACTTTGACAGCAGCCAATTATGAGTGATCGCATGTCACTCAGTCGACATAATTGGCTGTTACTATCTGCCTGGCATCTCTGATCGCCGCTCGTTTTCCATTATGACGCTTCCGGACTGTCACCAGTTCTCAAGGGCATGTTCCCAGTGACGGTCATAACCCGTCAGTGGTCCTTAAGGGGTTAAAAGGAAACTATTGGCTAGGTATACAAAAAAATGTTCCTCTTTAAGCGCACACCTATTGTGTATTGGTTATTATTAGTATTGCTGTGTTGAGAAATCACAATGCTTAGGGAGGTTTTGCAGCTATTAGAACTTTATTTTTAACTTTTTAGGCACTTTTTTACATTTGTTTCTCAGTAGCTCTGACTAGTCCAACAAGCAAAGAACCCATTGTGTCTGCTACTTCATCTAATAATTTTAGTTTATAGTGTATCTACTTATGTTGAAAATTAGGCAAGGTTAGCCCTTTAACATATATCAGTTTCATAGAATGCTTCTTGTGCTGCACCATATGTCATAATCGTGTGTGATGTCATAATCTTGTGTGATGTCATAATCTTGTGTTATGTTCTTTACTTGCTTTAGTTCTGAGAACTGCTTTGTTGTGGAGTAGTTGGAGTGGGCAGGTGAGAATTAACTAGGATGGGGAAGCGAAAGATATATATGAGTCTAATGGTGGTGAGAATCTTAAACAGACTGAGAGCAAAAACAAAAAAGGTGAGCTCAACACATGTGCAAATAAAAAAAGTCAAAAGTGTGAAAAGAAGAAGAAAGGAAAAAAGTATTTTGCTGCCGAAAAAATGCACAAAAAGTGTGCAAACAAAGAAAATTAAAAAATGTGACAGAGCAGCACAAGCGAACATGGTGAATGAGTGCACAAAGAGCACGCAGACCTGCAGACTTGGTGTCCGTTCTATCAGTGTGCAGGCTAATATGGTAGAAAAAGATGAACCAATGGAGTATATAAATGCAGGAAACACCAGGAAGAAGAAGCCAAAACAAGAATTGATGGACACCAGCTAAAAACTGGGCTAAACAGACATCAAATTTGTATTTTAAGTTTGTTTTTACATTTAATTTCAGCCTGCATTTTTATCCAACGTCCGCATCCTTATCCGAACGTATGTTCCCTAGTAGCTATTAAAACTATTATTTTGTGTGTGGCCGAACCAAGATTGCCGACAGCACCGTTCACCACACTGTGCAATCAATGCCCAGCGACTGGGCAGCAGCCTTCCAGGCAAGATTTGATGCCATATGCAGGCGATTCTGGGAACACCTGGAGAACAGGTGCCATCCACCAGCCCCAACAAAGGTCAGCATTATGGCCAGAGCACCACCGACACAGCAGCCAGCCAAGGATATGTCCTCTGAATGGCGAAAGACCAAGGCGCAGTCGGAGGGGCACCAACCGGGCAAAGCAACTAACAGAGCTACCAGCTATTAACATGACGGCCCATCAGGAACTAGAGCCACCTGGGGGGTGACCCCTAATCACCACCCACGCCTGCGAAGGAGAGCACGACGTCAGCGGAAACATGCACCTCCGCGCAGCTCCACAATGGGGAAGGAATCCCCAGTAATGACTCCCCAGAAATGAGGCAAGTCCGTGGACCAGTGGTACCGGCTCTCAGAAGGTCCCCGAGCAGGAGGGGTGCCTCACCTGGACAGCGCTGTGCAGCTGACCCAGTTCACAATATGAGGACTCTTTCTCCACCTACCAAAGGCAACAAATGCTTACTAGTTTAACATGTGTAGTGATAGTGTCCTATATCCCGAAACCCATGCAGAAAAGTTAAGTCTCCTTTGAAAACGTGTGTGGTTTTATGATATGTTTTCTCTCTCATGCCACTCACATGGTAGACATGTTGAAACGCACCCATACACATTTGTGTGCCTAATCCAGCTTGGAAGTACACATAATGCTTTTCACAGCTTGTAGAGCCTACATACATTTTACCTTAGTAGACTCACCCTAGCTTTGTACTCTGCTTTTATGTATTTAGCTGATCTCATTCAGTACGCTTAGCTAAGCACTGACTATAGTTTAAGTTGCTACGGTAAAGTCTGTACACCTTCTAAGAGCCAGTACTAGTAATATGTTTTTCTCACTTGAGTAATTAATCTATGTACCTAGCGTGTTCCATAATATTAGCCTGTTTAAAGTCCCTATATAATTTATGCTACGGGAACTGTCCCACTTAAGCCTGTACTCACATGACTTTTAATCCTTATGTCAGCATTTTTACTCTGTCTAGTACCGACTCTTTCTTCTTATATAGCTGACACGGAGACTTCTCTTGAGACTATTATACTTTATAATATAAAATGTGCACCGATGATGTATGCCTAACACATGTTTATAAATGTTGAATTGACAGGCAAGTTGTGGCATTGTATGCCTCTTTGTTTTTTCACAAGCACAATAAAATAAAGAATTAAAAAATATATATATTATTTTGTATGTTAAATAATTTTGCTATGTGTATTTTCACATTTCATGTATGATAGAAAGCAGCTATAACACTTCTGTAATATTAAACTTGGGGAAAAGTGCAGCATTATAGGAACACTCCAAGCAAAGCTAATAGGATCTGGTTGAATGAAGTAAAAATCTTGTAAATATCACTTTTATTGTAAATGATACACATATTTTACCAATCAGCAAAAGCCATGATACTATAAAGATGGGTACGTGGGGGTGACTCTGAGTATGGATTGTGTTGGCAAATTTCCTTTGTCCCCATTCCTCCTGCATCACTTATTGTTATACATTTTACTGGGATTAAATATCAAGTCCACTAGCCACTTCCAGCCTGAGGGCCGATGGAACACTCACCTGGGCTAATTTAGTACTTGTGCTAATTGATCACCTGCAAATGGAAAGTAGTAAGTATAAATTGGGAACCCTGCATTGTATATGCAACAGAATGTTTATGTAATATTGTGTTATCTTTGCTGTACCATTAACCCCTTAAGGACGCAGCCAAATGTAAACGTTGTGATCAAAACAAAACGTAAACAAATCCTGGCATTTGCGCTATATGTCTGTCCAACCGTAATTCACCTCTTTCATATTAAATGCACCCACACTTATTATATATCATTTTATTCAGGGGAAATAGGGCTTTCATTTAACATCAAATATATCGGTATGAAACATAATTTAATATGAATAAAATATAAAAAATATTTTTAGTTCTATGTGACATTCTAACTGTGAATGTCATAATACTGTTTGCTTTTACTGCAATAAAATACACATATTTGTATTCAGCGATGTCTCACGTGTAAAACAGTACCCCCTATGTACAGGTATTATGGTGTTTTGGGAAGTTACAGAGTAAAATATAGCGTGTTATATTTTTCTGTTTTTTCACATTGAAATTTGGCAGATTGGTTACGTTGCCTTTAAGACCGTATGGTAGCCCAGGAATAAGAATTACCCCCATGATGGCATACCATTTGCAAAAGTAGACAACCCAAGGTATTGAAAATGGGGTATGTCCAGTCTTTTTTAGTAGCCACTTGGTCACAAACTTGGTCACAAACACAGGTAACGTGTTTAACTTGTTTGCCTGTAGTTAGATAGGCGTCAGAGTTCTACATCAGCATTTATGAGCAACGAGACGCGCAGGTCTCCACAACATTTGGTTAGAGGAATCGTGTCAGTACTGCTGTGTTTCTGTGTGTTTTATTCTATTGGTGACTTCTATGGGTGTGGGGTGGTCCCGTGAGGATGGTACGTCTCCCTTGTATCATGTTCGTGTATTTGGACACTATTTGTGTTAGTTAGTGATTGCCTCCTCAGGTATATTGGGAGAGGGGGTCGGCCCAGTGGTGTGTGTCGGTTGTCTTCTGTTTAGTCATCTCTCCAGTAAAGGGGGGGGGGGGGGTCTAAGACATACAGGTGAACCCGCAAGACACCCCCCCCCCTTTACTGCTTTTGCCACAGTTCCTCTTCGTGTGTGGTGTGTTGGGGTTTGTTCGTTTTCGACCTAGTGGGTTTCTTCACGTCTGAATTCCTGTAGGAATTTGTGGTGTGTCTGTGTACCGTCTAGTGTTTACGTCTCACGGCTTTTCAGTTTGCAATTTGTTGTGTGTGGTGTTGGCTAGTGAGTCGCCCACCATCGCATCCAGTATAACCACTGTTTTGTCGTATGTCCGCTGGAGTGGGTATCTGATGTGTTCCTCGCTGAGGGGTATTCCATATTTTTTCCCCTCCCTTGGCACTTGTCTGTTTGAAGCCTCTGCTTCTTGGGTGTCTTATCATTTGTTTGGTTGAGCCTCTAGTTTAGTTTGAAACACTAATGTTTGTGTTCAGCGAAGTCTTCAGAGTAAAACAGTACCCCCCCATGTACAGGTTTTATGGTGTCTTGGAAAGTTACAGGGTTAAATATAGTGCTAGCAAATTAAATTCCCTGAACTTTAGGCCTGGGTTGTCAGGCAGGTCCTGCAAATTGTAATTAATAAAATGGCCTGGTTATGTAAAATTATTACATAAATATATACGTATAATTATATATATATATATATATATATATATATATATATATATATATACGTATGTATATATATATATATATATATATATATATATATATATATGTGTGTATATATATATATATATATATATGTATATCATTTTTTTAAATTATTTTTATTTATATATAGGTATACATGTAGTGATATATAAGTATATACTTATATATATAGATATATATATTATTTCGTTCTACATGTATTTTGATATCAATATATATATATATATTAATTTTAAAATACAGTTAGAATGAAATTCTACATGTATATATATTTTTATTTATTTATTTATTTCTTTTTTACGTATTTACATATTTCTTTGTTATATTATATATAAATATATATAATGGTAATTATATATATATTTAGTCAATATCATTGTACATGTACTTTGATATGAATATATGTATATAATTATATATATATATATATTAATATTAAAATACACTTAGACAGTGTATGTGTATTTATGTGTATGTGTGTATATGATCTAAGTATATATTATTTAATTTTACACTGTTTTAACGTTTTTTGGGGGTTCTTTCAGACAGCAGGGGGAGTACCTGTCATAACAGGCACTACCCTTGCTGGCAATGCCGTCCATGTGATCGCGAGGTCCTCGCAAGGACCTCACGATCACATGGCCCAGAGGGGACGAAGAGGAAGGAGGGGGACTCCCTGGGCTCCCAGGTGAGTCCCCTTACCGCGATCGTCGGCATGGGATCGTCAGCATGGGATCGCCGGTGACTGGGTAAGTACATAAGATCACAGGGAAGTTCTATGCCGCCTCGCAGCGTTTAGAGCCGCTTCGTTAAAGGCGGCATAGAATGTCCCGCGGTCTTAAGGGGTTAATAGTAAATTATTTCTCTTCTCTGTATTACAATATATAATTTCCTATTCACAATATACTGTATATACTCGAGTATATGTCGACCCGAATATAAGCCGATGCCCCTAATTTTACCACAAAAAACTGGGAAAACTTATTGACTCGAGTATAAGCCTAGGATGGGACATGCAGCGGCTACTGGTAAATTTCAAAATAAAAATAGATACCAATAAAATTACATTAATTGGATATTTATTTACAGTGTGTGTATATAATGAATGCAGTGTGTGTGTGTGTTTGTGTAGTGTGTTTATATAATGAATGCAGAATGCATGTGTTTGTGTGAATGCAGTGTGTTTGTATATAATGAATGCAGTGTGTGTGTATATAATGCACAGTGTGTGTTTTTATGAATGCAGTGTGTGTATATAATGCAGAGTGTGTTTGTATGAATGCAGTGTGTGTGTGTATATAATGCAGAGTGTATTTGTATGAATGCAGTGTGTGTGTGTATTTTGAATGCAGTGTGTGCATATAATGCAGAGTGTGTGTTTGTATGAATGCAGTGTGTGTGTGTGTATATAATGAATGCAGTGTGTGCTTGTATGAATGCAGTGTGTTTATAATGCAGAGTGTGTGTTTGTATGAATGCAGTGTGTGTATATAATGCAGAGTGTATGTTTATAATGCAGAGTGTGTGTTTGTATGAATGCAGTGTGTGTATATAATGCAGAGTGTGTTTGTATGAATGCAGTGTGTGTGTGTATATAATGAATGCAATGTGTGTATATAATGCAGAGTGTGTTTGTATGAATGCAGTGTGTGTGTGTATATATTGAATGCAGTGTTTGTATATAATGCAGAGTGTGTTTGTGTGAATGCAGTGTGTGTGTATATAATGAATGCAGTGTGTGTATAAAATGAATGCAGTGTGTGTGTGTATAATGCAGAGGGTGGGTTTGTATGAATGCAGTGTGTGTGTGTATATAATGAATGCAGTTTGTGTATGTATGAATGCAGTGTGTTTATAATGCAGAGTGTGTGTTTGTATGAATGCAGTGTGTGTATATAATGCAGAGTGTGTGTATATGATGCAGAGTGTGTGTTTGTGTTTGTGTAGTGTGTGTAAACTGGGTGGGGGGAGGGCATTTTTATTTTAATATGGTTATTATTTTATTTTATTATTTTAATATTGTTAAAATTTTATTTTATTATTTTAATATTTATTTGTTTCTTTTTTTCTTTTTTTTCGTCCCCCCTCCCTGCTTGTTTCCTGGCCAGGGAGGGGGGCTATCTCAATCCCTGGTGGTCCAGTGGCATGGGATGTGCAGGAGGGGGGCTGGGAGCAAGCTGTTACTTACCTGTGCAGCAGCTCCGTTCACCTCTGCGGTTTGCGTGCCGCGCGGAGCGTTGCCACGGTAAACCGCGGCCACGCTCTGACGGCCGCAGGTCTCGCGAGATTTACACAGGGAACTGAACGGAACCGAGGTGAATGGAGCTGCTGCACAGGTAAGTAACAGCTTGCTCCCGGCCCCCAACAGGACCGCCAGGCTTGTAATGAGCCCGGCGGTCCTGGTCTGTATTATGGCAATGTAAGTTGCCATAATACAGGCCTTGTATGTACGTAGTGGGGAATTACGATGCAACATAAACATAACTAACCCCATTCAACCCCCCAATAACGACAGACAACGTAGTATGGATGAACAGGCCACAGCATTTATTATAACATAAATAAATTACTGTATAACACATCCATAACTTCACATAATAAACTCTTCTTTTCTGTAACAAAATTGTTAGAAATAAATAATCATAAATTAACATATATACATATATAACTCAACATACAGTGCTATACAGAGACCCAACCGTCCTTGCCAATAAACCTACAGTGGTTCCTAAACACCACTGCCTCTCCTCCCCCCTCGTCATAAAAACATATATAATTCCAATGCCCGCCATCAGCCGACTTTATCCACACTCGATGGGCACGAGACCTCAGGCAACCTAAAGTTAAACCTTTGAAGCAGGGGAGGTTGAGACCTGCAAACATAATGAACTTACTCCATCCTTAAACATAACCAAACTTAATTGGCAAGGACATACCCCCGGCTCGCTGTGACTAACTAATCCTACACGGGGTGGGCGGGCGGGAAGCTGTTTGCTGGCCCGAATCCCAAGTGGCACTGAGGTAAGACCTCCCCCCTACTAGCTCACATAGCCCTACCCCACCCACACACATACACACTTCCAAAGACACTCCCACGCATATATCCCCACACTCCTACATGTGCCCTTGTCCGCTTAGCTGCGCTATCTCCCCAGGGGCTTGTATGTACGTAGTGGGGAATTACGATGCAACATAAACATAACTAACCCCATTCAACAACCCCAATAACGACAGACAACGTAGTATGGATGAACAGGCCACAGCATTTACTATAACATAAATAAATTACTGTATAACACATCCATAACTTCATATATTAAACTCTTCTTTTCTGTAACAAAATTGTTAGAAATAAATAATCATAAATTAACATATATACATATATAACTCAACATACAGTGCTATACAGAGACCCAACAGTCATTGCCAATAAACCTACAGTGGTTCCTAAACACCACTGCCTCTCACCTCCCCCCTCGTCATAAAAACATATTATTACAATGCCCGCCATCAGCCGACCTTATCCACGCTCAATGGGCACGAGACCTCAGGCAATCTAATGTTAAACCTTTGAAGCAGGGGAGGTTGAGACCTGCAAACATAATGAACTTTCTCCATCCTTAAACATAACCAAACTTAATTGGCAAGGACATACCCCCGCCACCAGACCCGCTGCTTTACCCCTAAATCAGCGGGGAACCCCACCAAAACCACCCATGGCCTGTTCCACCACCTCCTGCAGGGCGAGATTAAAAAGGTCGAGCCCGACCTCCGTTAGGTGTACACCATTCCCACGAAAAAAAATTAGCCGCCTCCCGCTCAAAAACCCTATGGTGGACTGGGAGCCCCCGAGTCCCCAAAACAAACTGGGAAACCCGCCCATTTAACTTGCGTCTGCAACGCTCCATGGCACTCTGACTCCTGGCGCCACGGCAATAGTTGCTGGCAATAACTTCAGACCAGATCATGCGCATGCCAGGGAACAAAATCAAAATGCGGGCCAAGTCCTGCTTCATTGCCGAGATCAAATCCCAAATGGGTACTGAACCCAGATCATTCCCCCCCAGGTGGATCACCAGGACACTTGGCGCCCCCAGGAGATGGGACAGCTGCACTAACTCGGGGAGGAGCCGTGACCACCTCATACCCCTCGCACCGAGCCATCGAACTTTCGCTTCGGAAGGCGTGAAACCCAACCTCTCACCTCCAGGCCGAACCGCCGCACGCTGCCCAGCCCAGTAAACATAAGAGTGCCCGACGATCCAGATCCTGGGGGGAACCGAAACTGTGGAAAGAAATCACGTCAATAAACCGGCCGGACGATCATAGGAAACATAACGCCTCGAGTCCCACCTACCAATCCTCTGAACCACTTGCGCTGGCATGCCAAGCCGAGAGGCCTCAGTTGCCGCCCCAATACGGAAGGAATGGCCCCCGAACTCCCTTCTATCCAATCCCACTGCTTCCAGCCCCAAACGAAACACTCTAACAAACTGGAAATGGGAAAGGAAACTCCCATCCCCATGCACCAGGAGTGGCAGCGCAGGAGAAGAGCGCACATAACAATATTCCGTGGTTCCGGACGGAGAGCAGCGGAGGGCGTTTCGTCGCCCTTATCCCACATGTCCCCTTTCTCCCCCGTTTTGCCCCGCTTGAAATAGCGGGAGGCAGGATGGGCCCCACCGCAGCTGGAGCACTCGTGCTTAAACCGGCACGAGGACCCCCACTTACAGAGACTGTCATTAAATTTCCAACAACAGCCGGACCTCTGACCGGAGGCCGATGAGGAGGAGGATGTGCCCCCACCAGCCCCCCCAAGAAAAGATGAAAACGCGCCCTGTTGAGGGGCAGGACGAGTCATGATGGAAAGCCAGAGGCCGATATCCATCTAATCCCACAACAGCGAGGGACGCACTGCCAGCCGCTGTCGAAACTGCTCATCGTACCTCCACCAACCCAGCCCCCCATAGGTGTGGCAAGCTTTCCAGATCGTGTCCTGATAACAGAACAGTGCGGAACACTTCTGGGGAGACTTCTCCCCCACTATGCTGGCCAAAATAGAGAACGGGCGAATCCAGTTCCCAAAGTTCTTGGGAATTTTGCGAAAACGGTACTTCTCCCTATCCTTTTCTGACTCCTTGCTGTCCTTGTCCGCCACGGGAGGAGCTTCCTCCAGCGGCAGGAGAGAAAATATCTCTACAAATTCCCCCTTCCACATTTTTTCTTTAGTCTCCTGCTTCAAGTGCAAGCCCAGGGGGCCAGACCAGCACATATAAGCAGCACACCGCGTCACATCCGAGACCCCCCCCCCCCCCGTCGAGACGAGCATCGCCCGAGGTGGAACTAACACTGGCCACCACGGGCGGCGGCGAACTCAGAGGCACTGTACTGCTAGCCGACCCGGGTAGGGGCCCAGGAGTAGGAGAAGACTGAACTTGAGGAGGGAGCAGGGTTGGGGACCACGATGACCGGAGTTGACCATCAATAGAATTGCCGCTAACCGCCACCCCCTTCTCCCACTGATCCAAAAAAAACCTAAGACCTAAGAGGAACCCCCCCAGCCCGGGACCCACAGCGCCAGAAGTGGAAGGAACAAGGTACTCACCGGTCGCAGCTTGGCGATCCAAGCCCGGCACTGCGCTCACCGAAGGCGGAGGTAAAGAAACTGCAGTTCCAGCATCCACTGAAGACATCAGCTGTGTTCCAGGCGCCACCTGCTGGACGGATCCATGAACTGCAGCAGTATCCTGAGAAGAGAGCAGCAGAGAGGACGTGAGCCCATGCCCCAGAGGAGATGGCCGAGGTAAGTGACCTGCGGGGGGGAGGGGGGCCAGGCAGGGCAGAGGGGGCAGTATAGAGTAGAGGGGAGGCAGACAGGGAGGGGGGGAACAGAAGGAGGGGAAGAAAAAGAAGAAGGGGTAAAAAGGGGGGGAGAGGGGTGGAGGCCCACCAGAGGAGGTGGGGGGGAGACAGAAACCAGACAGGAGGGAGGGGGACCAGGGGGCCCAGGAAAGGGTAAGCTGGGCCCCCTGGAAGAAGAAAAAGAAGAACGGGCAGGGGAAGGAGGGGAGACATAGCCCTGGGAGCCTTTCTTTACTGGCAGAGGAGGCTCCCGACAGGCAAGGGGACCACCCTGGATCCCCAACGGCAGTACCAAGGTACCCCGCGCTGGCCGCAGGGGGATGGTGTGGAGGGGGACCCTCGGGTAGGCCACGCGGCAACCGCACTAGGTGGCCGAGCAGCGGAAGCAGGCCGCATCCCCGGCCTAGGAGTAGTAGGCCGCGCGGCTGTGGAGGCAGCTGGCCGCGCGGCGGAAGTAGGCCGCATCCTCGGCCTCCCAGTGGCAGGCTGAGCGGCAATGGAGGCGGCTGGCCGCACGGCAGTGGCAGGCCTCGTGGCAGAAGGCTGCAAATCACCTCTCCTTGTGGTAGGCCGCGTGTCTGGAGCCCCAGACACGCGGTCCCGGCGATGCCTCAAGCCCGGGCTCCCAGTACTCAACCGGGCCCGAAAAATGGGATCCAGAGAGAGCCTGGCAGGCGGTCGGGAACGCCTGCCAGTGCTGGTGCGGCCCCCAGGGGCAGGGACCGCAGGGGAGGCAGCAAGGGAAGACCACAGGGGGTTATCAAGGGGGAGGCAGGCCGCGTGGGGGGCCCACACCGCTAGCCATACCTCCACTAATGTTGGCAAATTGCTCCCTTAGTTGCCGGCCACCATCCAGCGCAGCAGCAGCCCTGAGGGACGCCAGGATCGCCTCAATATCCATCCCTCAAGCTGTGGACACTAAAGGCCCAGGAAAACAGGAGCTGGAGACAGGAAGCTGTTTGCTGGCTCGAATCCCAAGTGGGACTGAGGTAAGACCTCCTACTATCTCACATAGCCCTACCCCACCCACACACATACACACTTCCAAAGACACTCCCACGCATCCATCCCCACACTCCTACATGTGCCCTTGTCCACTTAGCTGCGCTATCTCCCCAGGGCCTTGACTCAAGTATAAGCCGAGGGGGCCTTTTTCAGCACAATAAATGCTTATTTACTTGAGTATATACGGCAGGTGCTTTTCCTTTGCTTCTATGATTTTAAAGGCAAGTAGAATTTGCAAGAGCAGTAATACAAGCAATGACAACTGTGAGATTTACACTGAATACTTTCTAATAATCATTCAATTTATTATTACTGATATATCACAACAAGGGATCTGAGTTTGTATTAGTTTATTGTGTTTTCTAGACATGTTCTATGCAGGGCCACCATCAGAAATTTTGGGGCCCCTTACACAACTGAAGGACTAGGCCTCCGGGAGCCAGCCCTCACGGCACGCCTCCAAATCCCACCCACAGGACCCACCTCCAAATCCCCCCACAAGGAAGTAGTTTTGTAGAGTGGGTAAAGAGTGTGTGTTTTGTGGCTGCAGTGTGTGTAAAGTGCAGTGTGTTTTAGTCTATGTGTAGTGGATGCACTGTGTTTGTGTGTGTGTGTGTAAATACACACAAACACAATTTGTGGTATAATGTAAGCATGTTTTTGTATGGAGTATGTGTGTGAATGTTGGTGTTTGAATGTTGGTGTGTAGTGATGTCTCAAACATAACATTTTCCGTTCGCAAACGGCGAACGCGAACTTCCGCAAATGTTTGCGAACGGGCGAACCGGGCGAACCGCCATAGACTTCAATAGGCAGGAGAATTTTAAAATCCACAGGGACTCTTTCTGGCCACAATAGTGATGGAAAAGTTGTTTCAAGGGGACTAACACCTGGACTGTGGAATGCCGGAGGGGGATCCATGGCAAAACTCCCATGGAAAATTACATAGTTGATGCAGAGTCTGGTTTTAATCCATAAAGGGCATAAATCACCTAACATTCCTAAATTGTTTGGAATAACATGCTTTAAAACATCAGGTATGATGTTGTATCGATCAGGTAGTGTAAGTGTCACGCCCGCTTCACAGTGACAGACCAAACTCCCCGTTTAACGCACCGCTAAAAACTGCAAACAGCCCATTTGCACAACCGCAAACTCCCCATTTGCACAAGGTTGGATACCAAGCCAGCCATGTCCCGTTCCTTGTCCTCACTGATGTCATTGAGGGTCTCTTCCTCCACCCAGCCACGTACAACACCAAGGGTCCCCGAAAGGTGACAACAAGCCCCCCCCCCCTTTTTTTTTTTTAAATGCACACTACTGTTACACAAGATATGAGTTGCACTGGTGTGACACTGTGCCCTGGCAGGCCCTGAAAGGCACACGTGTGAAGGAAATCCAAGCTATTGTGACAACAGATATGAGTGGTGGCACTGGGCAAGTGGGCACAGTATACGCTGTAAGCCTGACACACGCTGGCAGGCAGGCAACTGCAATTAGATTACACAGAAAAAAAAAAAGCAGACTGATGTTCCAGCCCTAAAAATGGCTTTTTGGATGCTGTCCTTACAGCAGAGATCAGATGAGTCCTTCAGGACTGTAGTGGACACTGAATACACTAGCCTAGCTATCGATTTCCCTATTAAATCAGCAGCAGCTACACTGTCCCTCCTCTCACTAAGAATGCAGCTTCCGTGGGGTGGGGCCTAGCTGTCATGGAGGAAAGACGCACTTTGTGTGAGCTCCCTCAATATCTCACTTTAAGCAGCTATCAACAAGCGAATTTCACCCCAGAAGGGGATGACCCAGCAATGTTGCTCCTACCTGACCGACCCGACATGCTTAATAGCGGTCAGCAACTCGACAGAGTCTTACTTATGTCCGCGTGGCAAGTGTGCCCTGGTGCTCACCGGGCGGGAGAGGCGGCCGATCTCCCGATCCTGGGATGCCCAGGAGCAGCTACTTCCCGGCAGGAGCTCCGTTACCCCCCCCTCGGACCGGTGGGGGTTATCCCGGTCCACCCCCGAGAGGCTGTCTGGAGCTAATGGACGCACAGAGCACAGCCGCCCAGGCTGACATACTCATCTGCGACTCTCCCAATATGGCGGCAGCCGCGTGTCCTCCTGGTAACAGCAAAGCATGGCAGGATATTGAGTCTAAGCTGGACAGACTCTTTAATCAATTTTGGAAGCAAATAACAAGCAGGAATCCCCAACAAGCACCACCACAGCCCCAACAAGCTCCACCACAGCTAAGCAAAGCAGTCCCCATTAAAATACACTAACGCAAAAGGCGTCGAAGATGGGACCGGAGGCACAAACAGAAATGCAGAGCCTGCCCCACGTCAAGCACTCGCCTCCACCTTAAGCCACCACAATCCCGCACCGGACGTGAAGCACCACAGGGACAGATCCGACCACCCGACAAAACAAGCTTCCACCACCTCAAGCCGCGAACCCGGCACTCAGCCAGAGACTTGCCTTTGTTGTTCCAGGTATCAGGGACTCCCAGGGTCTGCACCTGGCGTCCAGAAGGGATCGGATGAGCACAAGCAGTAAACAGCAGCCTGCCAAGCAGGTCCCACTATAGCCGATCCTCCACACCATGCCTTTGATCACATGAACTGCTCTCTGCACATTAACTAATCGTAAAGTAGCAAGCGTTTAAACATGTCATTATTTCACCTCCTAAAGATTTTATTGTCGTAGTTCCTTACATGCCTTTACCTTAACCGTTCATGTATTATGTTATTCACTAGTCTCATCTCATGGGGTGACTCACACTTGATTTATAACTAGTGGTGGAGCTGCTGATATAAATACACAGTTGATAACGTGCAAGCTACACCCTAAACATGACAGCCATCTTTCACAACAATGTACTGCTATATACTCATACCTTCAGTGCAGCCTAGCATGCTCAAATATAACGCACTTCTGTCTAAAAAAATAAATAATAAAAAAAAAAAAAAGGAATGCAGCTTCCGAATGAATATAAAATGAATGCTGTCCAGGAGGTGAGAGGGTCTGGGAGGGAGGGTCTGCTGCTGATTTGCTATAATGTGTCTGCTGACTGTGAGGTACAGGGTCAAAGTTTACTCAATGATGACAAATAGGGTGCGGACTGAACATTGCATATGTTCGCCGTCCGTGGCGAACGCGAACAAGCTATGTTCGCCAGGAACTATTCGCCAGCTAACTATTCGGGACATCTCTAGTCAGGATAGATGCCTCTGGAATGGGAGGTACGGGTTGAGGTGGTACGCATACCAGTGTCTCAGGGGCCAAATAAGCATTTCTGGACAAAAGTGTCTGATGGGCCTGGGCAATCTGGTCCATACGGTGATCCTGTTCTTAAAATCTTGTCTCATAGGAGGCCATTTGCTGTCCTAAACATGCAGGACCCATGGTCCTATCATAATGTCATGATGTAATACCCCAACACGCAGAGTTTAGGATAGCAAGAGTTTAGGATATAACTTATTACCTGGACTTAGAATGGCCAGACTAAACGTCAGACAGAGATAAAGCGTAATCAGAAACAAGACAAGGTCATGGTAACAGAGAGACTACGAAAACGAGAACAAGCCAGAGTCAGGAGTCAAGAACAAAGTCATGGTCAATACCAAAATAAACAAAATAGATCAAGGAACGCACTAAAGGGTACTAACACAGAAACCACGATAGGACAAAGTGGATAGGGCTAGGGAAGTTTAAATATCCTTTAACATTTGATTGGCCCACGTCATGCCTATGCCCCCAAAACGTTCGTGTGTGGGAGTGCTGGAATGACGTGGGCCAATGGGAGCCTGAATCAACTTTTGGCTCCCACTGCCCCTTTTAAGAGCGAGCTCGTGACTCGAGCCATGCTCCTAGTGCCAGGCGGGCCACGTGACCGATCACTGCGCTCAGTGCACGCGGCTAAGTCAGAAGAGGAGATCAAGCCGCATGTGTGGAGGCAGGAGTGATCCAGCCACGTGCGGCTCAAGCTTAGGAGCCAGGTCGGTCCTAGGATAAGGTAAATACAGCCACAACCACTTATCCCAATCACACACCTTTCCTAACGTCCTATCCCATTAAAAGCATATTACCGCGTATTTAATAAAACAGATAGACCCCCTACTTCATCCAGGTTACCGATCGATGGTTCGATATTCTGAGCCCTCTCTGATTTACTGTACACGACTATTCGATATTCCCACAAATTTTATATAGCATTTTATGTTTGTTTGAGACCACCTTAAAAATATTGGATATCGCTAAAAATCATGATCACTATATACTTTCTCTACAAACCTCTAAAACTAACCAAACTACTCATCCATCCGCTATACCGCTTTATCCCACCTAGAACTAGTGCCCAGTTAAAATACTTGACTCTTACTTACCCACACTCAGTCATGCCACACACATTTCACCACTACTCTCACTGAATCCCTCTGACTACAGCTAAATTCATCTTCTACATCAGAACACTACTCCTAAGATTGGGTTGTATCCATGTCTCGGGTCTTTCATTTAGAATAGGGGCAGCTTCGGCAGGGGCGGGCTGGGCCGGGGGGCAGGGAGGCAATTGCCCCCCAGGCCGCCCGAAATTATTTTAGGACCGGCCGTGGCGGGCCGGCCCTTTAAATGCTGCAGCCGCCGAGCGCTCTTTATAGAGCGCTCAGACGGCTGCAGCTGCTTTTGTCTCCCTCCCCTCCCCTGTAGGTGGCCGAGCTGCACTCCGGTCCGCGGTCCCGGCCGGAGTGATGGGAAGGTGCACACTGAGTGTGCACTTCCTGTCAGTCCGGCCGGGTACAGGAAACAGAAACTCCTGTTCCGCGCGGAACAGGAGTTCCTGTTTCCTGTACCCGGCCGGACTGACAGGAAGGTGCACACTGAGCACCTTCCTATCACTCCGGCCGGGACCGCGGACTGGAGTGCAGCTCGGCCACCTACAGGGGAGGGGGTAAGAAGAAGGGGGGGGGAGAGAGAGTAAGAAGAGGGGAAGGGGGGGGGAGAGTAAAAAGAGGGGAAGGGGGGAGAGTAAAAAGAGGGGAAGGGGGGGAGAGTAAAAAGAGGGGAAGGGGGGAGAGTAAAAAGAGGGGAAGGGGGAGAGTAAAAAGAGGGGAAGGGGGGAGAGTAAAAAGAGGGGAAGGGGGGGGAGTAAAAAGAGGGGAAGGGGAGAGTAAAAAGAGGGGAAGGGGGGGAGAGTAAAAAGAGGGGAAGGGGGGGAGAGTAAAAGAGGGGAAGTGGGGGGAGAGTAAAAAGAGGGGAAGGGGGGAGAGTAAAAAGAGGGGAAGGGGGGGAGTAAAAAGAGGGGAAGGGGGGGAGAGTAAAAAGAGGGGAAGGGGGGAGAGTAAAAGAGGGGAAGGGGGGAGAGTAAAAAGAGGGGAAGGGGGGAGAGTAAAAAGAGGGGAGGAGGGGAGAGTAAGAAGAGGGGAGGGGGGGAGAGTAAGAAGAGGGGAGGGGGGAGAGAGTAAGAAGAGGGGAAGGGGGGAGAGTAAAAAGAGGGGAAGGGGGGAGAGTAAAAAGAGGGGAAGGGGGGGAGAGTAAAAAGAGGGGAGGGGGAGAGTAAAAAGAGTGGAGGGGGGAGGGGGAGAGTAAAAAGAGGGGAGGGGGGAGTAAAAAGAGGAGGGGGGAGTAAAAAGAGGGGAGGGGGGAGAGTAAGAAGAGGGGAGGGGGGAGAGTAAGAAGAGGGGAGGGGGGAGAGTAAGAAGAGGGGAGGGGGGGAGAGTAAGAAGAGGGGAGGGGGGGAGAGTAAGAAGAGGGGAGGGGGGAGTAAGAAGAGGGGGAGTAAGAACAAGAGTGGGGAGTAATTAGAAGAAGGGGGTAAGAAGAAGGGGGGTAAGAAGAAGGAGGGGGCAAGAAGAAGAAGGAGGGGGTAAGAAGAAGTAGGAGGGTTAAGAAGAAGGGGGGAGTAATAAGAAGAAGGGGGTAAGAAGAACAAGGGGGGGAGTAAGAAGAACACAGGGAGGGGGGGTAAGAAGAACACAGGGGGGGTGAGAACACACAGAGGGAGGAGTGAGAAGAACACAGGGAGGGTGGAGGGGGGATGAGAAGAGCACAGGGAGGGTGGGTGAGTGTGAGAAGAGACCGCTAGGGGAGGGTGGGGGAAAGGAGAGAGCACTAAGGGGCAGGGGAGAGCTCTAAGGGACAGAAGGGACAGCTCTATAGGACAGGGGGCAAGACAGGGAGCTCTTTAACACTACGCGCACACACACACACAATGCATCCCTATACATACACAGAAACACACAATGCACCCCTATACATACACAGAAACACACAATGCATCCCTATACATACACAGAAACACACAATGCATCCCTATACATACACAGAAACTGAACACGCTTCCCTTACACACAGAGAAACACACAATGCATCCATTACACACACACACAATGCAACCCTTACACACAAAGACAATGCATCATTTGCACACATACACAGAAACATACAATGCAAACACTTACACACACATGCAAACACACACACTGTTTTTCTTACATACACACAGAAACACAATGCATCTCTTACACTCAATGCACACACATACAGACACACACCTTGCATCCCTTATGCATACAAACACAGATTCACACAATGCATCCCTCACACACAACCAGAAACACATAATACATCCCTTATACACAAATACACACTGCTTCCACTACACACAAACACACTGCATCACCTGCACAAACTGGTATCCCTATACACTACATACCATAAGCACACATATTAGATAACACATAACACATCCCCTACACACTCCACTCCCTGTGAGCGAGCTCATGGGTGGGTGGAACATATAAGTGGACTTATGAGTGGGCCTTATGGGCATACTCACCGTCAGGCACTGGGGCCCAAACCTTGAGCTGTGTAAGAGGCCCCCCAAAAATGGAGCTGCTTCCAATTCTCCCAGAACGTTGAATTTTGTGACCACAGTTGCAAACAGCCTCCAGAGGTTCTGTTCTACACCAGACCAGTGGAGCCAAACTGCAGCCCATCATCATCCTCATCTAATTGTAAGTAGGCAATCTAGTATATTATTAGTGACACTAATCTATTATTTACCTCACATTAAAGGGACACTATAGCTTAATGAAGTGGTTCTGGTGTCTATAGCTGGTCCCTGCAGGCTTTTTAATGTAAACACACACTGTGTGCAGCACTGGCGTTAGTTCATATGGCAGATCATATGGGTGGGGCATTGTGATGTCACATGGGGGGGGGGGCGGCAAATTTATATTTTGTCTAGGGCGGCAAAAATCCTTGCACCGGCTCTGATCCTGGGCAGGTGCACCAGTCTACTGGTGACCCACAGGAGGGGAGTGCACTGATTGCACTGCACTCTCCTCCTGCCCAGACCTGTCTTGACCGCAGTGCAAGTGCCCTCTGCCCCTAATTTACAGTGGCTCACACTCACAACAAGCAGTGCCTGGAGCTCTTTGCAGAGACGGAAACAAAGAGGTTCTGCAGCAGCTGGCCGTCCTGCAAGCATTACATTAAACAGCTGTTCCCCATGCAGCCACAGGTGGCGTTGTGCTGGGAGACTGTGATTACTCTTCACTTCCTCCCAGCCTACAGAGCAGCGCATGGGGGAGAGAGGAGGAGGCATGATTTAATCTTGAATAAATCCTCTAAGCAAACCTTTATAAATTTGGGGGGGATCAGCTCTGTTTCCACAGTTTATTGGTGTTTACTCTCATCTCTGTATTAATATTGAGGGATGTCTAAGTAGTAACATCAGTGTGTGTCAGCAGGGCCAGCCGTTGGGGTGGGCAAGCTGTGCGGTCACGCAGGGTGCCATGACAACAGAGGCGCCCGGCGGCCAACACAGCTCACAAGTTGGGTACACCAGCATATTTAATTTAAACGATTCGCTGGTGGTCCACTGGTGCGCACCAGCAGTAGGTGCTGTCAGATCATATCCTCTCCCTCGTGGTTCCGGCGCTCAGTTAGTGAGTCAGAGCACAGGCTCAGAGATTCTCAGCCTGTGCTCTGACAACATTGAAAGTCAGAGCCGTGAAGGAGCGGGTATGGCAAAGAGCTACTGATTAGCATAACATCAATATCCGTTATAAAACCAGAAAAAGGTGGGCATGGATGGTGAACTGATTTGGTGGCGCAATGGGCCACTTGACTGGTTTTGCCCCCCAGGCCTAAGGCTGCCAGCCCTCCCCTGAGCTTCGGTCTCCTTCAACACTGACACTTCAGTGCATATTATTAAAAGATTGGGCAGATGGAAATCTTCAGTCTACAACCGATATATTCCTCATCCCACAACCGATATATTCCTCATCCCGAGAAAGAAATGAGGAAAGTTTGGCTTTGTAAATTTGATGCAATAAATGTGTTTTTCTTTAATACCTTTTCACCCTCTTTGCATGAACCCGATTTACATATATTACTAATATGTTTCTGAACATATATATTATATTATTCACTCACTCACTCACTCTCTGTCCCGGCCTAAGACATCATGCTGTCTAGGTCCAACGATAAATGACTATGGGGGATAATGTATAATAAACACAGGTTACTGGCTATGGGGTGGGATAATGTATAATAAGCACAGGTTATTGGCTATGGGAGGATAATGTATGATAAACACAGGTTACTGGCTATTGGAGGGATAATGTATAATAAACACAGGTTACTGGCAATGGGGGGATAATGTATGATAAACACAGGTTACTGGCTATGGGGGATAATGTATAATAAGCACAGGTTATTGGCTATGGGAGGATAATGTAGAATAAACACAGGTTACTGGCTATGGGAGGGATAATGTATAATAAACACACAGGTTACTGGCTATGGGGGATAATGTATAATAAACACAGGTTACTGGCTATGGAGGGAAAATGTATAATAAACACAGGGTACTGGCTATGGGAGGATAATGTATAATAAACACAGGTTACTGGCTATGGGGGAAATAATGTATAAAAAAACACAGGTTACTGGCTATGGGAGGATAATGTATAATAAACACAGATTACTGGCTATGTGGGGATAATGTATAATAAACACAGGTTACTGGCTATGGGAGGGATAATGTATAATAAACACAGGTTACTGGCTATGGGGGGATAATGTATAATAAACACAGGTTACTGGCTATGGGGGGATAATGCATGATAAGCACAGGTTATTGGCTATGGGAGGATAATGTATAATAAACACAGGTTACTGGCTATGGGAGGGATAATGTATAATAAGCACAGGTTATTGGCTATGGGAGGATAATGTATGATACACACAGGTTACTGGCTATGGGAGGGATACTGTATAATAAACACAGGTTACTGGCTATGGGGGGGTAATGTATAATAAACACAGGTTACTGGCTATGGGGGGATAATGTATAATAAATACAGGTTACTGGTTGTGGGGGGGATAATGTATAATTAACACAGGTTACTGGCTATGGGGGGATAATGTATAATAAACACAGGTTACTGGCTATGGGAGGATAATGTATAATAAACACAAGTTACTGGCTATGGGGAGGATAATTTATAATAAACACAGGTTACTGGCTATGGGAGGATAATGTATAATAAACACAGGTTACTGGCTATGGGGGGATAATGTATAATAAACACAGATTACTGGCTATGGGGGATAATGTATAATAAACACAGGTTACTGGCTATGGGGGGATAATGTATAATAAACACAGGTTACTGGCAATGGAGGATAATGTATAATAAACACAGGTTACTGGCTATGGAGGATATAACGGAACCGCTGGCACCCCGACAGGGTACCTTCCGCCGACTGATGCTCCTAGTGCTTTCCGAGGACTCCAAGCACTCTGTCTGACACCATAACCACTGCAGACCCCACGAACCGCCGCAGCTTGGTTGGGGTCTCGCCGTCTCCACCCACTCTGGACCCAAGACCAGGGTCCAGCTTCCAGTAGGTGGGCCTCTCCGAATTCCAGAGAGCAGGAACAAAACAAGCTCTTAGCCGAGCTTAGTGATCATACCCTGGGGAGTATAGAGATTATAGCAATCCCCAGAGTGTAGTTCTCCAATCCCCCAAACATGAGCCGAAACTTCATGAAGGTCCAAGATGATCTGCCTTTAATTAACACACACAGACTTTTATGCAAGTCCCCATGCAAGGGGATATCCCACAGGGAGGGACAACATGTAACCAATCCCGTACAGTAAAACATAAAACACACCCAGCACATAAAATCCTCCCCTCTGCAAGTGATATAATTACTGAACACAATGGGTTAATGTAATTTATCACAGGCAGGAAAAATACACTTTTTATACATATACTATAACTTTGAAAATATGCATCATATTCACATAAAACATACATATTTACTGTACACGACTATTCGATATTCCAACAAATTTTATATAGCATTTTATGTTTGTTTGAGACCACCTTAAAAATATTGGATGTCGCTAAAAATCATGATCACTATATACTTTCTCTACAAACCTCTAAAACTAACCAAACTACTCATCCATCCGCTATACCACTTTATCCCACCTAGAACTAGTGCCCAGTTAAAATACTTGACTCTTACTTACCCACACTCAGTCATGCCACACACATTTCACCACTACTTTCACTGAATCCCTCTGACTACAGCTAAATTCATCTTCTACATCAGAACACTACTCCTAAGATTGGGTTGTATCCATGTCTCGGGCCTTTCATTTAGAATAGGGGCAGCTTCGGTCTCCTTCAACACTGACACTTCAGTGCATATTATTAAAAGATTGGGCAGATGGAAATCCTCAGTCTACAACCGATATATTCCTCATCCCACAACCGATATATTCCTCATCCCGAGAAAGAAATGAGGAAAGTTTGGCTTTGTAAATTTGATGCAATAAATGTGTTTTTCTTTAATACCTTTTCACCCTCTTTGCATGAACCCGATTTACATATATTACTAATATGTTTCTGAACATATATATTATATTATTCACTCACTCACTCACTCTCTGTCCCGGCCTACGACATCATGCTGCCTAGGTCCAACGATAAATGACTATGGGGGATAATGTATAATAAACACAGGTTACTGGCTATGGGGGGGATAATGTATAATAAGCACAGGTTATTGGCTATGGGGGATAATGTATAATAAGCACAGGTTATTGGCTATGGGGGATAATGTATAATAAGCACAGGTTATTGGCTATGGGAGGATAATGTAGAATAAACACAGGTTACTGGCTATGGGAGGGATAATGTATAATAAACACACAGGTTACTGGCTATGGGGGGATAATGTATAATAAACACAGGTTACTGGCTATGGGAGGGATAATGTATAATAAACACAGGTTACTGGCTATGGGGGATAATGTATAATAAGCACAGGTTATTGGCTATGGGAGGATAATGTAGAATAAACACAGGTTACTGGCTATGGGAGGGATAATGTATAATAAACACACAGGTTACTGGCTATGGGGGGATAATGTATAATAAACACAGGTTACTGGCTATGGGAGGGATAATGTATAATAAACACAGGTTACTGGCTATGGGGGGGATAATGTATAATAAACACAGGTTACTGGCTATGGGGGGATAATGTATAATAAACACAGGTTACTGGCTATGGAGGGATAATGTATAATAAACACAGGGTACTGGCTATGGGAGGATAATGTATAATAAACACAGATTACTGGCTATGTGGGGATAATGTATAATAAACACAGGTTACTGGCTATGGGAGGGATAATGTATAATAAACACAGGTTACTGGCTATGGGGGGATAATGCATGATAAGCACAGGTTATTGGCTATGGGAGGATAATGTATAATAAACACAGGTTACTGGCAATGGGAGGGATAATGTATAATAAGCACAGGTTATTGGCTATGGGAGGATAATGTATGATACACACAGGTTACTGGCTATGGGAGGGATACTGTATAATAAACACAGGTTACTGGCTATGGGGGGTAATGTATAATAAACACAGGTTACTGGCTATGGGGGGATAATGTATAATAAATACAGGTTACTGGTTGTGGGGGATAATGTATAATTAACACAGGTTACTGGTTGTGGGGGGATAATGTATAATAAACACAGGTTACTGGCTATGGGGGAGATAATGTATAATAAGCACAGGTTACTGGCTATGGGGGGGATGATGTATAATAAACACAGGTTACTGGCTATGGGAGGATAATGTATAATAAACACAGGTTACTGGCTATGGGAGGATAATGTATAATAAACACAAGTTACTGGCTATGGGGAGGATAATTTATAATAAACACAGGTTACTGGCTATGGGAGGATAATGTATAATAAACACAGGTTACTGGCTATGGGGGATGTAACGGAACCGCTGGCAGGGTACCTTCCGCCGACGGATGCTCCTAGTGCTTTCCGAGGACTCCAAGCACTCTGTCTGACACCATAACCACTGCAGACCCCACGAACCGCCGCAGCTTGGTTGGGGTCTCGCCGTCTCCACCCACTCTGGACCCAAGACCAGGGTCCAGCTTCCAGTAGGTGGGCCTCTCTGAATTCCAGAGAGCAGGAACAAAACAAGCTCTTAGCCGAGCTTAGTGATCATACCCTGGGGAGTATAGAGATTATAGCAATCCCCAGAGTGTAGTTCTCCAATCCCCAAACATGAGCCGAAACTTCATGAAGATCCAAGATGATCTGCCTTTAATTAACACACACAGACTTTTATGCAAGGGGACATCCCACAGGGAGGGACAACATGTAACCAATCCAGTACAGTAAAACATAAAACACGAGGGGCGGAGCTTACCAACCGATCGAGCAAGACGCACATGGTGGGAGCTCCCATATCCGAGGCCCTGATTCTGGGCATTACGCCCGACCACCGCTTCGTGCCCGCAGCGGACGACTACCCTCACACCCGGGAGGTGATGCGGAGTCCGGCGATACCCGATTCGGGGCTACCCGCCACTAAGTTGCCCGCTTTTCAATCCGCGGCCTGCACGGGTGGGAGCCGCGGAGAGACGGCCGCTCTCCCGGTTCTCGGGCTGAAGAGGGGATGCTCACACATCGATCCCCCCCCCCCCCCTGGACCGGTGGGGGATATCCCGGTCCCCACCAGCATGGGACACAATACACGGAGGCATCATGGCAGATGAACCTCCAAGCAGAATGGAAGCAGCAGTACCCAAGATGGCGGACAAGCGCGCCACTACATGTGGCCTGATGCAGCCACAATGCAGCAAAGAAAGGCACACAGCGAAGGAATTAAAGAAGGCAAAGCATGGAACAAGCAACACCCTTGCCACTCCACCCAGGCACACCCGGGAGTTCTTTGACCGACTCTGCTCTTACCTCTGGTCAAAACTCCGTCACAGGGTCCGGGCCTTCACACAAGCAGTTCGAGAGGCGGCAGCATGGATCCGACCAGCTACCCGGCGGCACCTGAGTGAGTACCCACAACAAGCCCCCAGAAGGGGACGAAGACAGCAATCAAAGCAGCGAGTAGCGACGACTCGCCCCTCAGGCACCAGCAATCACCCTCTTAAGAATCCACATCCAGCAGTGAAAGTCCCCGGACGACCGACTGCCCACACCCAGCAATGCCCCGACGCTAGCGGACAAGCTGGGGGACCAGCTCATGAGACTGCTCGCAGCCGAAACTGTACAGCCGCGGCACAAGGGATGACCCCCACGTCGAAAGCCCCGGACTGCTCTCAAACCTATGCTAACAGCCTGCCGACCACTGGTATAGGGTAAAAGGGGACATTTGTATCGAGGTGGCATACTGTAATGACAATATGCGCGACTAATGGACTACCTAGCTCTTAGTATATTACATGCTATTTTATCGAATGTTGCAAAGTCACAGTTAATCACTATTGCTTTTAGACGTGATTACACAGCATGTTATATTTAACATTTCCTTACTAAGCAAGCTAATGTACCTACAGCTTAAACTCTTATATTGTGACTCAAGCCTCAGTCCAAAAACTGTGTGCAAAGCTTGTCATCCTTACTTATCACTATTAAGTTTAACACGAGCTCGGCAAATCACATTATAAGCATTAATGTACTTTTTTGCGTAATGTTGGGTTAAACACTATAAGTTCCCTGTCTTACTACGTATTCTAATTAAGATCTCTGAGCCTGTCGCTCTGCTGCCCCCCTGGTGGATAAATTTATGCATACAGAAATCTATAATTAACTGAGACCTTAAATCGCGTCTTCACGACAAAACGCAGTTCTCTATTATATTACTCACAACAAATGCACAGTGGGACCGCCAACCCGGTTAAGCGACAGTTACCCTGACGCATATCTAATAGTCTACTCGACTAATTATACATCTGCCCAGCTTAGCATGTTCATTCTATTACTGCTATATAGCTTGATATCTCTATGTTTTCCATAAAATATATATTGATGTTATAACGTTACATTAACTAAGCTGGATAACCAAGATATATATTATCACTCACCTGTTTGAATAATTCCATGTTCTAAGCTTGTTTTAAAAATATAAAATGAGGCGGATATCTTTAGGAGATTTTGTAAACTGTTATGACGATATTAACCTGTATAACCCCTGCAAGTCTCCCTCTCTTTATTCTGTACCACCATAACCATATGCCTCAATAAAAGAAAGATTGACAAATATAAAAACATAAAACACACCCAGCACAAACACATACAATCCTCCCCTCTGCCTGTGATATAATTACTGAACACAATGGGTTAATGCACTTTATCACAGGCAGGAAATATACACTTTTTATACATATACTATAACTTTGAAAAAATGCATCACATTCACATTCGGAATCAGCATACTTTAAATACAGACATAACCAAAAATCAGACAAATCCCCCCAGTACATAAAAAGTTAAGTGGAAGTCCTTTATGACCGACCGCAAGCACATTTCCCTGCCCAAAACAGTTCCATAGATTTGGGCTGTGCGGTCGGTCAATTTCCTACAGAAAAAGGTCTAAGTCCCCTTCGAATGCACGAACGGTTCGTTCGTGCAAATAGCACATTGCAACCGGCTGTTCGAATTGTCGAACGTACTTCAACTTTTACCGAAGTGTCGATGTGGAGGTGACGGTAAGGGTCAGCGGTGTTCGTGTATTTGCGCATCCAATTTTAGTTCCATAGATTCTTTAGCTTACACCGCTGACTGCGTTTGACTAAATTAAAATGGCCGCCGCCACGTGTTCCTTTGTCGAATGGCGGCCACTTCGACGACTTCGACGACTTCGGCAAACTTCGGCACTTCTGCGGCATCTGAAGTGCCATATAACAAGTACCAATCCTTCCCCATAGTTCTTAAAGGGTCAGCAGCAACATAATAAAAATCCATTAGCCAAAAAAGGTTTGTAAAGGGCCATACAACCCAGGGCCATAGTCATAAGCAGGAGGCTGGCACTCAGGCTCCTCCAACAGCCAGGGGAAAAGGGCAGCTGGTTACCTAAAGATCCAGTGACAAAAGGCGTTTCGTCACAGAGGATAATGTATAATAAACACAAACACAAAAAAAAAGAATGCAGCTTCAGAATTAATCTAAATTGTATGCTGTCTAGGAGGTGGGAGGGTCTGGGAGGGAGGGTCTGCTGCTGATTGGCTGGAATGTGTCTGCTGACTGTGAGGTACAGGGTCAAAGTTTACTCAATGATGACGAATAGTCGGCGGACCAAACATCGCATATGTTCGCCATCCGTGGCGAACGCGAACAAGCTATGTTCGGTAGGAACTATTCGCCAGCGAACCGTTCGGGACATCACTATTGCTGTGCATTTGTGTGTAGTGTATACACTTCCACACACTGACACACATGCAAATACACAGACTAAGCTACACACACTGACACACAGATACACACACCAACACACAGATACACATACCGACACACAGCCTGGAGCCTTGTCGTAGGTCCAGGGTGGGTAGGAGATGGCAAGATCCCAACCAAGCTCTGGCGGTTTGGGGGTCTCCAGTGGTTGTGGTGTCTGGTGCAGTGCTGATGGTCCTTGGTGAGCACTAGGAGCATCCGGCAGGGGGTACCCAACCGGGGTACAGGAAGCTCTGTTACATGTCACTGCCAAACAACACCCCAATATGTGTTCAGCAACATCTCCTGAGTACAGTAATGCCACTCATGCATAAGCTTGTTGGGTTGTTAGGGGGCTAAAAAGCCACAATTGGCAGGTGCGCATATCCGTTTTCCAACTTGGAATTTTGACTTGTAGTCCACCTGTGCCTGTGTCCTATATGGGCCAATGCATTTTATCCCCATCAAACCATATATTTTTGAAAAGTAGATAACCCAGGGTATTGTAAATGGTGGTATTTTAAAACATGTCATGCACTGGATTCTACCACCAGCCTTTGTCAAACTTTTGGGTAGTAATTTAGTAATTTTGTTTGTGTTTTTTGACACACATTGTACTTTATGCATGAATTAACAGATCATGTTATGTATCACTGCCAATAAAAAAAAACAATATGTGTTCAGCGACATCTCCTGAGTACAGTGATACCATCCATGCATAGGTTTGCTGGGTTGTTTGGGGGCTCAAAAGCCACGATATAGACTTGTGCATGTCAGTTTTTCAACTGGATATATATGCATCCTTGGCTTATCTTCAATTTGGTGTATTTTTGCATTTCCCAGTAATGTTACCATCATGAAAGTATATATTTGTATAAAGTAGACATGCCAGGGTATTGTATATGGGATGTTTTAACATCCTTCCCCCAACCATTGTGCAAATAAATTTCAGAGAATGTGCATGGTTGTAATTTTTGAATTATGCTTTTTGATTTTAGCCAGCTGGTTACATGTTACTGTCAAGAAACACCCCAGTTTTCAAGGATTCAGTTTTTTAAAAAGCAAAAATGAATTGTGGGTTGCTACTTGCATCAGACAGATAGCCACCTTTTTATACCAGGCTTTTGATTTTCTTAAAATAATATATGGCTGATCAGCCAAATCAACACCCCCCATGTGCCTGTTATAAGCCCTGATGCAAACAGGTTTGGTCTGTACTCTACCTCGGACAGTGACGTCTGACATGCTTTCGTCATGGATGGTGGTTAGCATGTTAACATCCTTCCTGTCCTTAAATTTTATTGAAAGCACTTTGGCTTAGCGCAGAGCTTTACATTCACCTTTTTTTTTTAATTTGGCCTCTATGAGAGGTCTGGGAATATCCTTGGCATTTGCTCTCACAGTGCCGCAGGCCAGTGTCTGCAAACCATAAAGAGTTTGAAACAAACGGACACTGCTATAAAATTTGTCCACATAAAGGTGGTAACCTTTATTGAATAAGGGGATCAGTAGGTCCCAAACATTTTTCCCACTTGTCCCCATAGAGTCAGGACAGCCGGGAGGGTCCAGTTGACCATCTTTTCCCTCACATACATGAAAGGCAAATGTATAGCCACTTTAGCTCTCGCATAGTTTGTAGAATTTTACGCCATACCTAGAGTGCTTTGCGGGGATGTATTGTTTGAATCTTAATCTCCCTTTAAATTTCATTAAGGATTCATCCATGGATACATTTTGTTGGTGAGTTTAAACTTCAGAAAAATGTATGGCTTCTTTAGAATACCCATGAACATGGTAAGAGCCCAGTATTTTTTTAAGTTCAGGGACATCTGTGGGGTGCCAAGCATTCTCCCTGACTGCATAGCTACCTGGATTGATATCAGTAAATTGGGTAGCATATAAATTAGTCTGGGAAGCAAACTCCTCCCAGATGGTATCTCAGTAGCTCTGAATAGTCCAACAAGCAAAGGACCCATTGTGTCTGCTACTTCATCTAATAATTTTAGTTTATAGTGTATCTACTTATGTTGAAAATTAGGCAAGGTTAGCGCTTTAACATATATCATAGAATGCTTCTTGTGCTGCACCTTGTGCCATAATCATGTGTGATGTCATAATCGTGTGTGATGTCATAATTGTGCATGATGTTCTTTACTTGCTTTAGTTCTGAGAACTGCTTTGTTGTGGAGTAGTTGGAGTGAGGCAGGTGTGAATTAACTAAGATGGGGAAGAGAAAGATATATATGAGTCTAATGGTGGTGAGAATCTTAAACAGACTGAGAGCAAAAACAAAAAAGGTGAGCTCAACACATGTGCAAATAAAAAAAGTCAGAAGTGTGAAAAGGAGAAGAAAGGGAAAAAGTATTTTGCTGCCGAAAAAATGCACAAAAAGTGTGCAAACAAAGAAAATAAAAAAATGTGACAGAGCAGCACAAGCGAACATGATGAATAAGTGCACAAAGAGCACGCAGACCTGCAGACTTGGTGTCCGTTCTATCAGTGTGCAGGCTAATATGGTAGAAAAAGATGAACCAATGGAGTATATAAATGCAGGAAACACCAGGAAGAAGAAGCCAAAACAAGAATCGATGGACACCAGCTAAAAAATGGGCTAAATAGACATCAAATTTGTCTTTTAAGTTTGTTTTTACATTTAATTTCAGCCTGCATTTTTATCCAACGTCCGCAAACCTTATCCGAATGTATGTTCCCTAGTAGCTATTAAAACTATTATTTTGTGGGGGGGCAGTGGAAGCCACAAGGCCGAACCAAATGGCCGACAGCACTGCTCCCCACACTGCGCAATCAATGACCAGCGACTGGGCAGCAGCCTTCCAGGCAAGATTTGATGCCATATGCAGGCGATTCTGGGAACACCTGGAGAACAAGCGCCAGCCACCAGCCCCAACACAGGTCAGCATTATGGCCAGAGCGCCACCGACACAGCAGCCAGCCAAGGATCTGTGACCCCTAATCACCACCCACGCCTGCGAAGGAGAGCACGACGTCAGTGGAAACATGCAACTCTGCGCAGCCCCACACCGGGGAAGGACTCCCCAGTAATGACTCCCCAGAAATGAGGCAAGTCTGGGGACCAGTGGTACCGGCTCTCAGAAGGTCCCCGAGCAGGAGGGGTGCCTCACTTGGACAGCGCTGTGCAGCTGACCCAGTTCACAATATGAGGACTCTCTCTCCACCTACCAGAGGCAACAAATGCTTACTAGTTTAATGTGTGTAGTGATAGGGTCCTATATCCCAAAACCCATGCAGAAAAGTTAAGTCTCCTTTGAAAACTTGTTGTGGTTTTATGATATGTTTTCTCTCTCATGCCACTCACATGGTAGACATGTTGAAACGCACCCATACACATTTGTGTGCCTAATCCAGCTTGGAAGTACACATAATGCTTTTCACAGCTTGTAGAGCCTATATACATTTTACCTTAGTAGACTCACCCTAGCTTTGTACTCTGCTTTTATGTATTTAGCTGATCTCATTCAGTATGCTTAGCTAAGCACTGACTATAGTTTAAGTTGCTACGGTAAAGTCTGTACACCTTCTAAGAGCCAGTACTAGTATTTTGTTTTTTTCACTTGAGTGAAACTAGCGTGTTCCATAATATTAGCCTGTTTAAAGTCCCTATATAATTTGTGCTATGGGAACTGTCCCACTTAAGCCTGTACTCATATGACTTTTAATCCTTATGTCAGCATTTTCACTCTGTCTAGTACCGACTCTTTCTTCTTATATAGCTGACACAGAGACTTCTCTTGAGACTATTATACTTTATAATATAAAATGTGCACCGATGATGTATGCCTAACACATGTTTATAAATGTTGAATTGACAGGCGAACAACTGCTGTTGTGGCATTGTATGCCTCTTTGTTTTTTCACAAGCACAATAAAATAAAGAATTAAAAAATATATATATTATTTTGTATGTTAAATAATTTTGCTATGTGTATTTTCACATTTCATGTATGATAGAAAGCAGCTATAACACTTCTGTAATATTAAACTTGGGGAAAAGTGCAGCATTATAGGAACACTCCAAGCAAAGCTTATAGGATCTGGTTGAATAAAGTAAAAATCTTGTAAATATCACTTTTATTATAAATGATACACATATTTTACCAATCAGCGAAAGCCATGATACTATAAAGATGGGTACGTGGGGGTGACTCTGAGTATGGATTGTGTTGGCAAATTTCCTTTGTCCCCATTCCTCCTGCATCACTTATTGTTATACATTTTACTGAGATTAAAATATCAAGTCCACTAGCCACTGCCAGCCTGAGGGCCCATGGCACACTCACCTGGGCTAATTTACTACTTGTGCTAATTGATCACCTGCAAATGGAAAGTAGTAAGTATAAATTGGGAACCCTGCATTGTATATGCAACAGAATGTTTATGTAATATTGTGTTATCTTTAATCGTAAATTATTTCTCTTCTATGTATTACAATATATAATTTCCTATTCATGATATAGGTGCTTTTCCTTTGCTTCTATGATTTTAAAGGCAAGTAGAATTTGCAAGAACAGTAATATAGGCAGTGACAGCTGTGATATTTGCATTGAATACTTTCTAATAATCATTCAATTTATTATTACTGATGTATCACAACAAGAGATCTGAGTTTTGTATTAGTTTATTGTGTTTTCTAGACATGTTCTATGCAGGGCCACCATCAGAAATGTTGGGCCCCTAACACAACTGAAGGACTGGGCCCACAGTACAAATCAAAAAAATAGAGGCTGCGCAAAATGTTGCTATGTGCACAAACAAAGTGCTACCAAAATTTTTGGAGGACAGAATAATAAACAGACGTTTCGATGCACCATGTTCCTTAGGGCCCGCCTCCAAATCCCACCCACAGGACCCACCTCCAAATCTGCCCACATGGAAGTAGTTTTGTAGAGTGGTTAAAGAGTGTGTGTATTGCAGATGCAGTGTGTGTAAAGTGCAGTGTGTGTTAGTCTATGTGTAGTGGATGCACTGTGTGTTTGTGTGTGTGTGTGTGTGTATATACACAAACACAATTTGTGATATAATGCAAGCATGTTTTTGTATGGAGTATGTGTGTGAATGTTGGTGTTTGAATGCCGGTGTGCATTTGTGTGTAGTGTATACACTTCCACACACAGACACACACACTGACACACATGCAAATGTGCAGACACTAAGCTACACACACAGACACACAGATACACATACCGACACACAGATACACACACTTATATACCCACACACACAGATACACAGGCACTGAAACATTGACACAGAATACAAACACAGATACACACACTGATACAAAAAGGACACAGATACACACACACACACAGACACACAAAGACATACTGACAAACACATACATACTAACAGAGACACATACTAAAAGAGACATACACACACATACAGAGATACATACTGACACACACATACTGAAACAGAATAGACATACATACTGCTTAGCTTTAAGCTTTAGTTTAGTTTAAAAAGGAGTGTGTGTTTTTTTTAACAAAAATGTTTGTTTTTCAATACCTATACCTTATCATAGCCCCATTTCCCCATTACAACCTCTATCCCACACTATAGCATATAACCATCACTTTAGTCACAGCTCCCCACTACAACCACTGCCCCCCACTACAGCTACCACTATAGATACTATCCCCGACTATAGTCACTGCCCCTCCTACAGCCCTTATGCCCTCACTGCTGCCACCATTTGTTTTACTATATCCACTATCCTTCCCACTACAACCCCTATTCCCCACTACAAAACCCTATTCCCCCACTCTAGCCCCTATCCTCCTCTATATCTACCACTATAGATACAAATCTCCCCACTATAGTCACTGCGACCCTACCCTGAACCTCCACTGCAGCCACTATTCCCTTACTTTAGCCACTATCCTTCCTATTATAGGCCCTACTTTCACACTATACCCTTCACACCCCCACTACAGACCCTTACCCCCATATAGCTCCTGTCCCCCACAGCAGCCACTATCCTTCCCACTACAACTCTTATCGCTTCCTTCAGCGGGTATCTTCCACTATAGCATTATCCTCCACTATAGCACTATCCACCTTACAATACAATATCCTCTCACTAGAGCCACTATCCCGCAAAAATGTCCCTCATATCCCCCCAATTGCCCCCAACATTAGCCCCTATGCCCCACTACAGCCCCTATCCCTCCACAACAGCCCATAGCCCTCTATAGTCACTATTATCATATTTATGAGTGGGCATTGACAAAACTGGCATTGGGGCAGCAAGGAGAGTATATCTGGCCCTGAGTGCACGGTATGCTATGTGCAGTGTAGTCAATGCAAATAATGTTTCAGTGGTAGTAAATACACCAAGCAGCAACCAATGTTTCAACACAAATATAAGGCAGGGTGAAACCACAACAATGGCAGCTAATTAAAAATGGTAGAGTAACAGCAGCAGCCATACTACCTCTTGAATATTTTGTTGGATTTCATGCCAGGGCAGTGTCAAAACAAAAGACTAACAAAACCACCTGCTTGATTGCTGTGAAGGAATATCCCCATCACTTTCGGCTCCGTTCGTTTATTTTGTTCGTACCTATAGTCATTTTGTCCGGTTCCCGAACCGAGACGACCCCGGAAACTAATTTGAACATGGAACGTTATGTATCTGTACGAAAACTGCAAAGGAAATTATTAATTGAATGCTCCACTGGGTGGCCGCCATTTCGTACATATGAACGCATGTGGCTGAAAAAATGGATGGCGGCCATCTTGTCTCCCAAACACTGGCAGCGAGACTTGGTCATCGAGTGCCTGGCACTAATTTTGTCCAGGCACTCCCACGAACACCGGTCACCATGGACCCACGGTTTGTTCCAGTTCACCTATACGAACGGCGTTCAGGAGTTCCAGACTAACGAACATGGGGAGCATTCTACACGAACCAGTTTTCATCTGTCTTATGTGTTTTTTGTACAAAACCCCACAAACAGAGACTGGCTCTTGCCACCATTTCCATGGAACTATTTGTGTCTTATTCCTCGTGACAGACCGGTCAGAACTTCCTTGTGATGGTGATTCAAAACTACCAAATGGATCTGGGTGATTTTTGTGGGGTTTCCCTGTATTTTGGGGGTACTTTTGAGTTGTTGCAAAATTGTCTATTTTTCTGTACTTGTAGATAATTGAGTTTAGTATATTTACTGACTCAATTATCTGTCAGTCACAGAGGAGGAGTTTATGGACTGTATAAATTTGATAAAAACGAGAAGAAGAGTCTGCGCTAAATAACAGAAAAAGCTGAAACCCTAATTAGGGAATCCCACAAAACCCTAATAAAACAGATTGGAAATAAAAAGAGGGGGGAAGGGCTGCGCTGGAAAGTTGTAATACAGTATAAACCAGACCAAATGGTCACAATACGATGATAACGGCAAGGATAAGTCTCTAGATACAAATGTAGAAAAATATATATAAAAAGAGTCCTTGGAAATGATAAAAATACAGTATAAAAATAAAAATAAAAAGTCTCACTGATATAACTTGGTGGGATATCTATACAGTCCTCAGGAGTTGATCCGTCCGGGTAGTAGGATAATCTGTATATGTGGAGACAAAATAGGAAACACGACAAACTGCCAATAGTGAAGTATTGCGGCTCCAAGGATAAAATGAAGAGTAAAAAATAGGATAATACACTCACATTTGCACCAGCTCTAGACTTTTGGGCGTTTTAGCGGTATGATCCCCGCTACCGGATAAACTGGAGGAATCGTCTGTCAATCCAACCTTGGTACTCCGAAATGTATGGGAAACAACGATAGTGCTCTCAGTAGGAAAAGTATATAGAAATAAAATAAAAATAAAATATACTTACAAGTGTAGAGCAGGAAATACTGCTCTATTAATACAGCGCCGGTGGAATAATCCCCACCTAGGATTTCTTAACTCAGGATACGAGTAATTGAAGATAAAAGATAAAAAATAAAAATATAAAAATGCCAGGAATAATAAAATTGTATATAAGGTAAAATATAATAAAGTAGGAGTTGGTCCTATAAAAAAGGTAACCAAAATCACTTTTATTATTAAAATACACAATGTAAAACCATTGACGCGTTTCACCTAAAAAGGCTTTATCAAAATGGTAGTATAGCAATATACCTGGCAGGGTACAATATATATAGGAGAAGGTAAATGTTAAAATTGGCGCCAAAAACTGATTAGCCAATCAGAAAACACTTGAATTAAAACATTGTTATAAACTTCACAAGGTAAAAACAAAAGTACATATAAATAGGTATTACTATTACAAACAGGTTTGAACAAATTAATATCTAAAACGAGGCTTATTACATATAATATAAATGAATGAATTAGGTCACATGACCGGACTTAGAATTTCTGGGAAATGTAGTATGTGGGCGCGGCGCGCGGTCCGAGAATAGTAGAAGCCCCTCCCCGTGGAGCTGCACTCCGCCGGCATCGTTGGGAAGCTAAGCCCCATGGGGCTTGTAGTAGTGCCGGTCAGGTGTGCGCACGCAGGAGGGGGCGGAGACCAGGAAGCGGCTCACTTTAGGTATTGACAGCGAGCTGCTCCCACATAGAGAAAATACGGATGCCTATAATACTCAAAATACTTAACGGCGAAAATAGCCGTCGGAATGGATATTTAGTGAGGCAAAGAGAGATATAGTTATTGCCTCACTAGAGAATAAAATAAACACATAAGCATTTTAGATAGTTATATAAAGAGCAAATAGTAATTGCAACATGAATAAAATAATACTGAAACATTATATGACTAGCTGTTATTAAAAATCTTAAAATGAATAGGAATAATAATAATAATATTAAAACTGATTAATTTTATAAAAAATATTAAAACTGATTAATTTTATAAAAAAATATGCAGATCAAAGTCTGCATTTAGACCATGAGGTGATAGGGTCTGTAGCTTATAGACCCATTCCATTTCAGTTCTTCCTAGGACATTTTTTATATTTCCCCCTCTCCAGGGTAGAGTACATTTTGTTATACCCATACATTTTAACATTTTAGGGTCTTTGTTATGGTTGATAAAATGTTTGGATACTGTGTGATTTAAGTATCCATTTTTAATGTTTCTACAATGTTCGCTCAACCTAATTTTTAGACACCTTGTGGTCATTCCAACGTACTGGAAGCCACATGGGCATTCGAGCAAATAAATTAAATTTTTGGTATTACAAGTAATAAACTCTTTGATATTATACACAGTATTAGTCCTATTTGAAGCAAATTGGGTCACCTTAGATGTCAATGTGGAATCTGTAGTTTTGCATACGATGCATGTTTTACATTTGTAGAACCCTTTAGTATGGGGAAAGAAAGATACAGGATTTTTGTGTGCAATAGTTTTGGTAAAATTTATAGTTAAAATCGATCTAAAATTAGGAGCTCCTCTAAAAACTATATTTGGTTTGTCAGGAATAATTTTGTTAAGTTTGTCGTCTTGTTTCAAAATATGCCAGTGTTTTTTGATATTTTTTTTAATTTCACTACTTTTATTATTGTAATTAAAAGTTATAGGGAGGGATATAGATTCGTTGTTATTTTTTGTTTTATATGTTAAAAGTTCATTCCTATTTTTGTGTTTGATCACATTAATATTTTCTAATAAATCGGTCTCTGAGTAATTTTTTTCGATAAATTTGTCTTTTAAAATGTTTGCTTGCTCATTAAAATCATCTAATTCTGTACAGTTTCTACGTAAACGTAAAAATTGGCTTCTAGGAGCACTATCGAGCCA
Organism: Pelobates fuscus; assembly: GCF_036172605.1. NCBI lineage: Eukaryota > Metazoa > Chordata > Amphibia > Anura > Pelobatidae > Pelobates > Pelobates fuscus. The sequence continues at coordinate 201,331,434 of NC_086320.1, forward strand.
GGGTTTATAATGGCAGCTGTTTCTATCAATTGCTGTATTTACACAGACTTTTTTGAAAAAAGTTTTCGTATGGATCTGCCCATTTTTAACAAATATATTTAAATCTAAAAAGTTAATTTGTACTTTACTAAATTCATGAGATAAAATTATGCCTCTATAATTTTTGTTAAGACCATTGATAAAAGAAATAAGACTATCTTCGGATCCATTCCAAATAAAAAAAAAGATCATCAATATATCTAAAATATGAGACCAGGTTTGCCCTTAGCTTGTCTCCATCATAGATAGCTGTGGACTCCCAGTCTGCCATAATTAAATTGACATAGCTAGGGGCAAACCTGGTACCCATAGCGTTCCCTCTTTTTTGGAGATAAAAGGAATCGAGGAACCAAAAATAGTTATTTTTTTAAATAATATTTATACCTTCTAATATAAAATCTATTTGTATTTCAGAGATCCTTTTTTCTTTTGTTAGAATGTTTTTTATCGCTTGACATCCTATGTTGTGTGGTATAATTGTATATAGCGATTGCATAGCTCTCCTGGCCAGGTACGCAGTAACTACCAGAGAAAATTTAAAAACTTCCGGAAAAAAGAGACTGACTTGCTGGCTGCACAGAGCAGCCACATATTGGGTTAATTGCTGTCAGGCTACCACCCTAGAGGAATTGCTTCAATTGGTTCTACTTGAGCAGTTCTTTACCTTACTCCAACCAGATGTGAAAGAATGGGTGAGGGGCCGTATCCCCCTCACCTTACCAGAGGCAGCCAGGCCTGCAGATGAATACTCGGATGCTCGCAAGCCAGAACAGCCTCAACCTCTCCCACAACCTCTCTGAATTGAGTCCCCAGTAAAGACCCCAAGGGAGAGCTATCAACCCCCTCTGCCACCCACTTCAGCGGTATACTGACCACCACAGATAACTCGCTGTTTCTGATGCAAGCAAGTGGGACACTACCGCAAGGACTGTCCCCTGGAACTACCCAGACCTACTTGGAATCGACAAGGGGGTCCCAACCCAAGGGCGGCCGTCCATTGCATTCACTATCCTGTCCCCACCACCTGGGAAGCCCGGGAATTAACTCGGGAAGAACCCCTGGGGTTCCTTCATGAAGCTGGCCCTGTGCAGGCGGCCAGTACCAACAACAGGTTACATCATCACCAGTTGGTAATGGTTAATGCCCAGACAGTTCAAGGCCTCCGAGAAACAGGGACCACCATCACGCTGGTTCAGAGGCACCTAATCAGCACAAGAGACCACAAGAGACCCAGAAAATCAGTCACAGTTCGAGTAGTTGGGGGAGCGATTTTTAGGCTTCCTACTGCCCACGGTCACTTGGATTAGGGTGCAGGGTGGGATACTGTAAATGTTGGAGTCATGAAAGATCTACCCGCCGATGTATTGCTCGGCAATGACTTGGGGCCCCTCATTTCTGCTTTTATGCCCACCCCCATCCAGGAGGTTCAAGCCGAGACCACCAGGGCCCAAAGCTGTGCTGCAGAGAACCACTCACATTCTCCAGTGACCCAGGTAAGGACCACGTCCCAGACTTTGACGATAGAACCCCTACCATGGGATACCCCTGAGGATTTTGGGAAGAAGGTAGCAGAGACCACACATTGTAGAAGTATAGGGAGAAAGCAGTGTCAGACCAAGGGGGAACGGTTTGTGTGGGAGGGTAGCAGGTTGCACCAGATCACCGATTCCCGGGTGAACGCTCCTGTGAGCTTCAATACCGAGGCGAGTGAGGAGGCCCTTACCTTATCCGGGAGCACTGAGAGGGGGCCACAGGGGTGGCCTACATACTGGAATTGAGGGACCGAATGGATTTATTGGCGCGAGAACATCCAGGTGGCCCAGCAACGCCAGCGGGTATGGTACGACTGGAAGGCCAGGCACTGCTGTTTTCGGGTCGGACAAAAGGTCTTCATACTCAAGCCGGTCTGACAAGACAAACTGCAGGTGGCCTGGCAGGGACCATACAAGATTATTGGGCAGGTATGTGACACCACATACACGGTAGCCAGCTGTGAGAATGAAGATGTGAAACGGACGTTTCACATCAACATGCTTAAGGAGTACAAAGGTAAATAAGAAGAAGTGGCTGCCATGTGTGCCCCGGTATCAGAGGACCCCGATGCTCTACCCTTAACCGACCTGCTAGGGAGTGACCATAGAGAAGGGGCCGTAGAGTTGGTCCAGTTGAGGGATCGACTGGGACCGCAAGAGCGAGCCCAAGCGATTGCCCTGCTGGAAGCCAAACAGGCCATGTTCTCCAAAGAGCCATGGCTGTATCTAACATTGAGGCGGAGACAGTGGCGGATGCCCTGGTGAAGATATTCTCCCGAGTCAGATTTCCCCAGGAAATTCTATCTGATCAGGGTACCCAGTTCACTGCCGAAGTGACCCACTATCACTAACAGTCTGTGAGAGCAGTTCAACTCTGAAGCAGATGCTGAAGACATTCACGGCCTCTTGCAGAGACTTGGAGCGATTCCTGCCTTACCTCCTCTTTGCTTATAGAGAGGTGCCGCAGGAATCCACTGGGTTCTCGCCCTATACCTTGTGGGTAACTAACCCATTTAGCGAACCAAAAGGGTCAGGCCCCCCTGAGGCAGCCCCCCTACCGCATCCCCGAGGCAGTCCAGGAAGGGATGCGGAAAGAGATAGAAGAGATGCTTCGCATGGGGGTCATTGAGCATTTGGAAAGTCTGTAGTACTAGTGCCAACACGGGATGGTACGACCCTTTTCTGCATGGATTAAAGGCAACTCAATGATAAGACAGTCACAGACGCCTACCCAATTCCCCGGGTAGACTAACTGCTGGACCATATAGCCAGGGCAAAGTATCTGACCACCAAAATGCAAGGCTATTGGCAGATTCCCCTAGCCGAGGCCTTCCAGAAATCGGTCTTCGTCACTACATTTGGCTTATACCAGTTCAGGGTTATGCCGTTCGAGATGAAGAACGCCCCAGCCACCTTACAACGGATGGTGGACCGCCTCCAACATGATCTCCAGGATTATGTGTGTGCATACCTGGATGGCATCGCGATCTATAGCAACACTTAGAACACATATGGATTAGGATTAGGGGAGCTGGTTCGACCTTGTAGCCAGATAAGTGTCATGTTGGTATGGCGGAGGTGCAGTATCTGGGCCATCATGTAGGATGTGGTAAGCAATGGCCAGAGCCCGCTAAGATCGAGGCCGTTGCTAACTGGCCCACTCCCCGTACCAAGACGCAAGTCATGGTCTTCCTACAGACAGCCGGGTATTATAGATGCTTTGTCCCTGAATATAGCGCCATGGCCAAACCCCTGACTGACTTGACAAAGACGACAGGTCCTGTGGTCCCAGGAATGTGAGACGGCTTTCCAATCATTGAAATAGGCTATTGTGAATGCACCTTTTCTCACTGCCCCTGATCATAACAAATGCTTTATCGTCCATACAGATGCTTCCATGTTTGGACTGGGGGCGGTTTTAAGCTAGGTCGGAGAAGACGGTGGGGAACACCCAGTGGCCTATTTGAGCCAGAAACTAAGAATTCGGGAGGTCAGTTACGCGGCCATTAAAAAAGAGTGTCTAGCTCTTGTGTGGGCACTGAAGAAAATAACCCCCTATCTCCCCTATGGCTGTGCATACACACTCATCACCGACCACAACCCCGTAGTTTGGCTCAATCAGGTCGCTGGGGATAATGCCTGCCTTCTGAGGTGGAGTCTAGCTTTACAACCGACTTCACCATACACTATTGACCTGGCAAACAAAACGGGAATGCAGATGGACTATCTCGACATACAGTATACTAACCCGGACAGGGCCCACGACAAGAAAGCAGGGCAGACTCTCCATGGGCCGGCAGGGGAGATCAAAGGATGTCAGCCTGGGTACACTGGGTAGCGCGGTGGGGCCCCTGGGCACCTGCCCAGCATGCCCATGGGAAAAGAGGGCCCTGATTTGAGCATTGTAGGAGGATTGCAATGCATATGTACCATAGTGTGAGGGCTAGCAAACTCTTGAGGCAGGAGAAAAAAAGGACTCCTAAACACAATCTATGACAGGATGTCAGTCATGGGCATCCACAGGGGCGGAGCAAGGGGGGGAGGGATTTTTCAACTTGTGCCGGTTATTTTTTTTTGCGATTGAGAATACACTGCAATACCATCTCCACACTGTGTGTGGAGAGAGGCAGAGATAGGAAGCTACATCTTATCCCTGCTTCTCTCTCCTGACTGAATCTGTAGGGGAGCGGCACAGAGTGCAGTCAGCAACTCCCAGACTGCAGAGACAGCCTACGGATCAGGTAAGTGAGTGATGGGGGGAGCGGGGGGGGGGGGGGGTCAGTCTACAGGAAGGATCAGGAAGGTAAAGAAGGAGAAGGAACAGAAATGAGCTGGAAGGGACATCAAGGAGCAGAAAAGGTCAGCAATGAGCTGGTCAGCAAGGAGCAGGAAGGGACAGAAGGAGCCAGGGCCGGACTGGGAGAAAAATTCGTCCCGGGCATTTTTTTAGCACAGCGGCCCACGAAGGGGGCGGGGCAGAGAGGAAGTGTTTCGTCATCACCAATGTGTATGTGCAGGGCGCAGTATGTGTGTGTGATGGATGCTGTGTTTGAGTGGTGCTGTGTGTGATGTGTGTGAGGGTGCTGTGTGTGAGCGTGCTGTGCATGAGGATGCTGTGTATGTGTGTGAGGGTGCTGTGTGTGATGTGTTTAAGGGTGCTGGGTGTGTGATTTGTGTGTGAGGCCAGTGGCGTACATACCGGGGTCGCAGGGGTCAGGCTGTGACCGGGCCCGGCCCACTAGGGGGCCCGGCCGCCCTGCGACCCAGGTATGTACCCACTGGGCCAGCCTCTTCTCCTGGGGGGCCCAAGAGCCGGCCACCTCAGGCCCCCCCAAGGCTGGCCCTGCTGTCACCCGGCTGGCGGGCGCGCGAGGAAGCACTGTCCCCTGAGCGCTTCCTCTTCAGCTCCCTCGCGCACCGCACTGATACTGGAGCCGGAAAATGATGTCATCTTTGCGTATCAGTACGCGGCGCGCGAGGGAGCTGAAGAGGAAGCACTCAGGGGACAGTGCTCCCTCGCGCACCAGCCAGCTGGGTGACACCACTGGACCCCAGGGAATCCCCTCAGCTCTCCCACAGGTAAGGAGGCTGGGGGGATTAAAAAAACAAAACAAAGTGTGTGAGTGTGTGTTAGTGTGTTAGTGTGTTAATGTGTGTGTTAGTGTGTTAGTGTCAATGTGTGTGAGTGTGTGTCAATGTGTGTTAGTGTGTGAGTGTGTGTGTGTGTGTGTTAGTGTGTTAGTGTGTGAGTGGTAGTGTGTGTGTGTTAGTGTGTGTGTGTTAATGTGTGTGAGTGTGTGTGTTAGTGTGTGTGTGCGTGTGTGTGAGTGTGTGTGTGAGTGTGTTAGTGTGTGTGTGTGTGTGTTAATGTGTGTGTGTTTGTGTGTTAAAGTGTGTGTGTGTGTGTGTGTGTTAGTGTGTGTGTGTGTGTGTGTGTGTGTGTTTTACTTCCCGATTAGTGTGAGTGTGTATCTTCACCAGATAAGGAGAACCTGTCCTTTTTGCCCTGAGGAAAACGCAATCCTAGTCCTGTGTCATTAGAAAAGGGATTCCATCAAAAAAGCATTCACATTTCACCTCTATTAATTTGTAAATTTTCTTTAAATTGTAAAACAAAGCTTATGTAGTGACTACTAAGACTTCTATAAACTATAATATATATCGTCCTACTGTTTAAAAAAAATGTGTGTGTGAGTGTGTGTTACTGAGTGTGTGTGTGTGTGTGTGTGTTAGTGAGTGTGTGTTAGTGAGTGTGTGTGTGTGTGTGTGTTAGTGTGTGTGTGTTAGTGTTAGAGAGTGTGTGTGTTAGTGTGTGTGTGTGTGTGTTAGTGTGTCAGTGAGTGTGTTACTGAGTGTGTTTGTGTGCGTCTGTTAGTGAGTGTGTGTTTTGTAAGTAAGTGAGTGTGCCTGTCCGTCTGTCAGTGAGTGTGTATGTATGTCTGTCACTGAGTCTGTGTCTGTCAGTAAATGTGTGCGTCTGTTTATGAGAGTTTGTGTGTGTGTCTTAAGCACTTACCTTTCTCCAGCGCCGGACTCCCTTGGCGCTGGGGATCTCTCCGCCCCGGTCCGCCTCTCAGCTCCGAATGCGCATGCGTGGCAAGAGCCACGCGCGCATTCAAACCGCCCATAGGAAAGCATTACTCAATGCTTTTCTATCGACGTTCAGCGTCTTCTCACTGTGATTTTCACAGGGAGAATCGCAGAAGCTCCTCTAGTGGCGGTCAGGGAGAAAGTGAATAGAGGCTGGATTAACCCTCAGTGAAACATAGCAGTTTCTATGAAACTGCTATGTTTTTAGCTGCAGGGTTAAAACTAGAGAGACCTGGCACCCAGACCACTTAATTGAGCTGATGTGATCTGGGTGTCTGTGCACGCCAGCCGGGTGACACCACTGGACCCCAGGGAATCCCCTCAGCTCTCCCACAGGTAAGGAGGCTGGGGGGATTAAAAAAACAAAACAAAGTGTGTGAGTGTGTGAGTGTGTGTTAGTGTGTTAATGTGTGTGTTAGTGTGTTAGTGTTAATGTGTGTGAGTGTGTGTTAATGTGTGTTAGTGTGTGAGTGTGTGTGTGTGTGTGTGTGTGTGTGTTAGTGTGTGTGTGTTAATGTGTGTGAGTGTGAGTGTGTGTGTTAGTGTGTGTGTGCGTGTGTGTGAGTGCGTGTGAGTGTGTTAGTGTGTGTGTGTGTGTTAATGTGTGTGTGTTTGTGTGTGTGTGTTAAAGTGTGTGTGTGTGTGTGTGTGTGTTTTACTTCCCGATTAGTGTGAGTGTGTATCTTCACCAGATACGGAGAACCTGTCCTTTTTGCCCTGAGGAAAACGCAATCCTAGTCCTGTGTCGTTAGAAAAGGGATTCCATCAAAAAAGCATTCACATTTCACCTCTATTAATTTGTAAATTTTCTTTAAATTGTAAAACAAAGCTTATGTAGTGACTACTAAGACTTCTATAAACTATAATATATATTGTCCTACTGTTTAAACACTCTGTACATTGGGAGGCCACGTAGTGAAACATCAATTCCTTTATATGCCTGAATGTCCAGTCCAACTGCTAGGACGTGATTTGTTGTCGAAATTACAAGCACAGATAACATTTCTACCTAATGGAACAACATCTTTAAAGTTCAATGGACCTTCAGGTATAATGACAATATCTGTACCAAAGGAAGAAGAGTGGCGACTTTATACAGTGTTGACTGGCCAAAACCCTAAGAGTGATGAATCCTTGTTCAATATACCAGGAGTGTGGGCAGAGAACAACCCACCAGGACTTGCTCACAATATTCCACCAATTCGAATCGAACTAAAACTTGGAGTTTATCCAGTGAGCTTAAGACAATATCACATCCCACAAAAGGCCAAGAAGAATATACAATCCTATTTGTATAAGTTCATAAGGTATGGTATCCTAAAATCCTGTACTTCCCCCTGGAACACCCCATTGTTGCCTGTTCAAAAGCCCGGTACAGATGAGTATCGCCCTGTGCAGGACTTGAGAGCAGTCAATGATGCGGTCGTAAGTATACACCCAGTTGTTCCCAATCCATATAACCTGCTTGCTTTAATTCCGGGCGGGGCTACCTATTTTACTGTTTTGGATCTCAAAGATGCCTTATTTTGCCTTCGAATTGCTGCGGATAGCCAGTGTATCTTTGCATTCCAATGGGAAAATGCTGTAACGGGCTCGAAACGCCAGATGACTTGGACAAGACTGCCCCAAGGGTTTAAAAATTCACCTACCCTATTTGGATCAGCTTTAAGTCAAGACTTACTGGATTTCAAGTCCATCCCAGGAGAGTGTGTATTATTACAATACGTAGATGATTTGTTGATAGCGGCAGTTACAAGAGAAATATGTCAGCAAGCAACACATTATTTACTACACATTCTCTGGAAGGCAGGATACAAGGTGTCCAGGAAGGAAGCTCAGTTGTGTCAGCCAACTGTCGAGTATCTGGGATTCCATATCTCTGAAGGTCAAAGGATAATGGGGCCAGAGAGAAAAGAAGCTGTATGCCAAATACCAATACCCAAGAATAGAAGACAAGTGCGGGAATTCTTGGGGGCAGCAGGCTTCTGTAGGATATGGATTCCCAGTTGTGCGATTTTGGCAAAACCTCTTTATGCAGCTATAAAAGGTACAGAACACGATCCCTTCCTGTGGACCCGTGAACAGCAAAAGGCATTTGAAGATGTGAAGAAGGCTTTGATGAGTGCCCCAGCATTAGGTCTACCTGATCATACACGCCCATTCTACTTATATGTACACGAGCAAAGAAGAATGGCTGTGGGAGTATTGACACAGTACTTGGGATCATGGCAACGACCTGTTGCATATATGTCCAAACAACTGGATGCAGTGGCCAGTGGTCTTCCACCTTGTCTAAGAACCGTAGCTGCCGCCGCCCTGCTGGTAGCCGAAGCTGATAAACTCACTCTGGGTCAGGAACTCTATGTGCGAGTCCCGCACGCAGTTTCTCCGGTATCAATATGTATACACACACACACAGACATACATCAATTGTGTTATTGTGTGTGTGTGTATAAATATGTATTTTGTTTAGTAGATAGCTCCCTTATTTGGTGTCCTTAACTCCTTAAGGACCGCGGACATACTAGGTACATCCGACAAAAACAGTCCTTAAGGTATTCCTCCGTACTTACCCAATCGACTGCCATTCCCCCACCGGCGATCGGTGTTGCTCCCGGTCTGGTGGGACTGCCTGACAGCCCAGACAGTCCCCCCTTGGAAAATTAGGCGGGTCATGTGAATGCTCTGAAAAAACGGTCCCATGTCCGCAATGGGCGTCCATAGTGCTGCCTGCAGGGGGACTGCCTGAACTGACATGCAGTCTCCCTGTATTTGTAAAATAAAATACAAATATGTTAGTAAATAAAAAAAAAAAAAATATATATATATATACATTTGTGTTCAGTGCATAGAGAACCGTAATGACAGTATATAACTTATACCATATAACAAAATAGAAAATATGAACAGTCGGTTGTGGTGTGCCGAAACCGACGATGCAGTAGACCTGTAATTAAAGAGGGCCTACCCTGAGCGGTGGGAGGGGTAAATCGCCAGACCAACAACGGTAATGAGGAGGGGTCTGGCGATCCTTAAGTAGGGAAATCATGCCCCTCCCCTCCCACAACTACAGGCCCAGCCTTCCATTTGTATATTAATATAAAAATACACTTATAATTAAATTAAACGTAAATATATAATATATATAATTTGTATGTATATATTATTATAAAATATAAATAATAAGTAAATAAAAATAAATAAAATGTAAAATAATTACAAAAAAAAAAAAAATATATATATATATATATATATATATATATAAAATCCTGGTTCCCCGCACTCAGTTTAACCGGTCTTGTTCAATGCCTCGGTGCAACAACTCCAGCCTCTCCATATATTCCCGAAAGAGTGCACTCAGAGGACTTGAATAAACTTCAAATAAATGCTTTTATTGAGCAATAATGTGCAGAGATATGCAGTTCAAGTCGACGTTTCAGTCCAGACGGACTTTTATCAAGACAATTTTCTAGCGTGCAAAAGATATTTAAATATACATCAGTGCATCATGATTGGAGAGTGAAAACTGAAATCGAGGTTCTGTGATGTCATCAGTGACGTGGATAGATTCAAATAACGTAGTGAGATACTATTAACCCCATACAGAGGGGAAAGCAGAGAATAAGTGTTGCTTAATGAAAGAGTTCCAAAAGGCCAATGACAGTAAAGATACAAATATTTACAAAAGAAAGATATATACAAAGAACTATTTACAAGCCAAGGAGAATACCCAAAGACAGAGGCAAAATAGAGAGAGCTGGGTCCGCTAGGATACAGTCCAGAGTAAGACAACTGATAAAATAAATAAATAAATAAAGACCTAAAGAGATGTATAAGTACGGACCCAGGACACCTCCACCTCTCATATAGGAGAACACCCCCCTCACCACGGAGAACATAGTCAGATAGTATATGTAAAGCGCATAATACAGAATATGACATAACGCACATGATATAATATAACATTGTATGAAATCGTATACATAATGCAGTAGCTAACGGGAAAGTAACAATGAGACAATCACTGAAATCAATAGACTTAGTTCATGCAGTCAATGTAACCAAAAATTGTTAGTTCATTCATCGTTTCGGAATGAAACAATATAGCGGATTCTTCTCATTCAGTCCATGGGGGGATAAGGTTCCCAGTGTGTGAATCCAATAAGCTTCTCTCCTAAGGAGCTGGATATCACGATTTCCTCCCCGGGGTGATTGGGGCACATGATCTATGCCCATAAAACGAAATGATGGTAAAGTATGCCCTGCTTCTAGGAAGTGTCTAGCAACCGGGGTAGTGGCCGTGCCACTCAATATTGCTAATCGAATAGCTGATCGGTGTCCTCTCATCCGTTCTCGAAGGTCATTGGATGTCTTTCCAATGTAAATCAGACCACATGGACATATGATCCGATATATAACATGGGTCGTGGTGCAGGTAATCTTATGACGAATCTTATATATTTTCCCAGTTCTTGGGTGAGGGAACACTTTCCCTGGAATCATATTATTGCATGCCATGCAATTTAGACACCGAACACACCCTACATTTTTCTTAGGTATCTGTTCTTGTATACGTGTGAATTGGTCTGTATGTACCAAGAAATCTCTCAAGTTCTTTCCTTTTTTGTAGCTCATCACAGGGGGTTGTTTAAACTGAGTGGGGAGAGAGGAATCCTTCCTCAGAGTTTCCCAGTTGGCCTATATTACAGATGCCACAGCCTGAGACTGAGTGTGTAGTGTCTGAGGAAAGATGAATCTATTACCTATTTCCATGGTCGGTGGCTGGATCGTCTTTGGTTCCTTGGCTTTAGATAATGCCGTCTGTATGGAGTATTTAGAATACCCTCTTTCAATAAATTTCTTAGACATACTCAGTATCTGTGCATCAGCGTTCTTTGGGTCTGAGTTATTTCTGATGACCCTAGCGAACTGTGCCACCGGTAATGAGTTTTTCAAACTCTGGGGATGGAAACTAGTAGCATGTAAGATCGTGTTCCGATCAGTGGGTTTTGAAAAAAGAGTATAACCCAATTTATTTTCATCAACATAGATCCGTAGATCCAAAAAATCGATTTGCTGGTCATTCAATTGATATGAGAATTTTATTGGTGATACAAGGTTATTCAATCCTTCAACCATTTGCTGCAGTTTCTGTTGTCCCCCTGTCCAAATAATCAAAATATCATCGATAAAACGAAAATATCCCTGAATGTGTTGGCCGTATACTTGCAAGATGTTTTCAGTTTCATATTTGTACATATATGCATTTGCATACATGGGGGCCATAGGTGCCCCCATCGACGTCCCAGTTCGCTGGATGTAAAACTTAGATTCAAATCTAAAGTAGTTAAGTGTCAGGATCGGGACAGGGATCCAACACGCAGAGTACAAACAGTAGCCAGATACGTATACCGGACCTTAGAATGGCCGGACTAACGTAAGTAGTACAGTATAGAATGGTCAAAGACAAGCCGAGGTCGAGGGAAACAGAAGACAGGTAAGCGAGAGACAAGCCGAATCAAGGGTAACAGAGATAAGCAGAGTAAGGTAAACAAGCCGGGTCAAAACCAAAAGGGATAATAGAATACACAAGCACTGAGTGACTAGAACAAGCTAGAACCACGACAGGGCAATGAGCTAATGAAAGAAGCTCTGTTAAATACCCTGTTCAGAGCAGTAACCACGCCTCCAAGGCGTCCTGATTGGTCCTGCAGCAATTGAGTGACAGGTCGTTCCGGAGGAGTGTCCTGATGACAACTTCCTGCCTAGATGCTGTAAAAGGCAGTCACTCCCTCGCGGCCGGCCTTGCATGACCGGATAGACCGTGGGGAAGGGAGCCATCAGGCCGTCTGGATGGAGGAACAGCTAAGTCTCTACCTCTTTCGGAGGTAGAGACCACAGGTACCCTGACAGTACCCCCCCTCTCAGATACGCCCACCGGGCGGAATACACCAGGGCGAGAAGGGAATCGAGAGTGAAACGCCCTGCGGAGACGGGGAGCATGCACCTCCTCCTGAGGTACCCAACTTCTCTCCTCAGGACCATAACCCTTCCAATCGACCAGATATTGCAGTTTCCCCCGGGAGATTCGAGAATCAACGATGGAATTGACCTCATACTCCTCCTGACCCTCCACCTGAACTGAGCGGGGAGGGGCGATCGTGGAGGAGAACCTGTTACATATTAATGGTTTTAGCAAGGAAACATGAAATGAATTAGGAATGCGTAAGGCATTAGGCAACGCTAAACGATACGCAACTTGGTTAATTTGAGACAGTACCCTGTAAGGTCCAATATATCGAGGAGCAAACTTCATGGACGGCACTTTTAACCGAATGTTTCTAGTACTTAACCATACTCTATCGCCTGGAACAAACACCGGTGCTGCCCTTCTACGTTTGTCAGCGTGTTTTTTAACCAGCGTAGAATTGTGCAGAAGGATTTGTCGAGTTTGATCCCGCAACTTTCTTAAATTGGCAACATGAACATCCACCGACGGTATCCCTTGAGAAGAAGACTCCGAAGGAAGGATGGAAGGATGAAAGCCATAATTCAAGAAAAAAGGGCTAGAATGCGTAGAATCACAAATGAGATTGTTATGTGCAAACTCCGCCCAAGGAATCAAACCGACCCAATCGTCCTGGTGTTCTGAAACAAAACAACGTAAATATTGTTCAACTTTTTGGTTAGTGCGTTCAGCAGCTCCATTGGACTGAGGATGATAGGCAGAGGAGAAATTCAATTTGATGCCTAGTTGGGAGCAGAATGATCTCCAAAAACGGGAAACAAATTGGGAGCCTCTGTCAGAGACAATCTGGGAAGGTATCCCATGCAAACGGAAAATCTCCCTGGCGAATATCTCCGCTAATTCGGGCGAAGATGGGAGTTTAGGTAAGGGAATGAAGTGAGCCATTTTAGTAAATCTGTCTACCACAGTGAGGATGACAGTCTGCTTTTTAGAGATAGGCAAATCAACAATGAAGTCCATTGCCAGGCAGGACCAAGGCTTTTCAGGAACCTCTAAAGGGTGCAGAAATCCGCATGGAAGCGAATGGGGTAGCTTGGTCTTGGTACAAACTTCACATGCCCCGATGAATTCTTTAATATCCTTGCGTAAGTCAGGCCACCAAAAATCTTTAGAGACCAGCGCATAAGTCTTGCGGATGCCAGGATGCCCAGCCACCTTGCTGTTATGGAGACAGCGTAGCACCTCCAGTTGGAGAGCGGCAGGAACGAAGTGTCGATCCCCAGGGGTCTGTTTGGGTGCCAAATGCTGAAACTTCATGATCTCAGAAAGCAATGGAGAGTGAATCCTGAGATTCGTGTTCGCGATGATATTCCCCTTAGGAACTATGGAGGACAGAAGTGGTTCAGTTATAGTGGATGGTTCATATTGACGAGACAATGCATCGGCTTTAGAGTTCTTAGAACCAGGTCTATACGTAAGTACATAATTAAAGTGAGTGAGGAACAAGGCCCAGCGAGCCTGCCTGGCGGACAAGCGCTTCGCCTCCCCAATATAAGACAAGTTCTTATGATCCGTTAGAATAGTAACAGGGTGTAGTGTCCCTTCCAGTAAATGTCTCCACTCCTTTAAAGCCTTAATGACCGCTAACAGTTCCCTCTCCCCGATGTCATATCTGCTCTCAGGCCCAGAAAATTTTTTAGAGAAGAAACCACAAGGGTGTAACGGTTTATCCACCCCTAACCTTTGAGACAGAACAGCCCCAACTCCTGTCTCAGAAGCATCGACCTCGAGCAAGAAAGGCAGAGTCGTATCAGGATGAACTAGAATGGGAGCTGAGGCAAAAAGTTCCTTGAGAGTCTTAAAAGCACCAAGAGCTTCCTCAGACCAGAACTTAGTATCAGCCCCTTGTTTGGTCATATTGGTAATAGGCGCAATGATAGAGGAGTAACCCTTAATGAAGCGCCTATAGTAGTTGGAAAAACCAATAAACCTTTGGATAGCCTTGAGTCCTTTGGGCAAAGGCCAGTCTAAAATAGATTGGAGTTTACCAGGATCCATTTTAAAACCTTCCCCAGAAATCACGTACCCAAGAAAGTCTACCTGAGACTGATCAAAACTGCACTTCTCCAATTTGCAGTATAGGCCATGTTGCAGAAGTTTGTGTAACACCTTTCTGACCTGTCTATGGTGAGTCTCAATCTCCTTAGAGTGTATTAGTATGTCGTCCAGGTAAACAATGACACAATCATGCTGAAACTCCCTAAGTACCTCATTAATCAAATCTTGAAATACTGCAGGAGCATTGCATAGTCCAAATGGCATAACAGTGTATTCGTAATGGCCATACCGGGTATTGAATGCCGTCATCCACTCGTGACCTTGCTGGATTCTCACCAAATTGTAAGCACCTCTGAGATCTAACTTGGTGAAGATTTTGGAGCCCTTAAGACGATCAAATAACTCGGTAATCAGTGGTATAGGATAGGCATTTCTGACAGTTATTTTATTCAAGCCTCGGTAATCGATACAAGGTCTCAGCGTGCCATCCTTCTTCTTAATGAAAAAGAACCCCGCCCCGGCCGGAGAAGAAGACCTCCTGATAAATCCCTTTTCTAAATTCTCCTGAATATACTCCTCTAGAACCGAGTTTTCCTGAACAGACAAAGGATATACATGGCCCCTCGGAGGCATAGTCCCGGGTAGAAGCTTAATTTTACAGTCAAATGACCTGTGTGGCGGCAAAGAATCGGCATTCTTCTTGTCAAACACTGCCCTTAAGTCTAGGTAAAGGTCTGGTATTTGTCTCTCTGTGGACTGAGTAGGATTCTCCTGTATGTTAATATTAGCTAATGGAGAAACCTTGCACAAACACCGATCCTGGCAGCCCTGGCCCCACGAGAGTATCTCTCCTAACTCCCAATCGATAATAGGGTTATGTTCTTTCAACCATGGGTACCCCAGAACTATGGGAACGGAAGGAGACGAAATGAGCAGAAGAGATAAATTCTCCACCTGTAGGATACCAACATTTAACTCAATGGGTATGGTCTCACGAAAGATAACAGGGTCTAGTAGTGGTCTACCATCTATGGCCTCAACGGCCAAGGGTGTCTCCCTTAGCTGAGATGGGAAATTGTTTTTACTAGCAAAGGCTTGGTCGATAAAATTCTCAGCAGCACCGGAATCTATCAAAGCCATAGCCCTTACTACTTCCCTCCCGCAAGTTAAGGAAACTGGTAGCAGAAGCCTGTGATCTTTATAATTAGGAGTAGAGGACAAAATAGAAACACCCAAGGCCTGTCCTCTAGAGAGACTTAGGTGCGAGCGTTTCCCGGGCGGTTAGAACAGTTCGAGAGTAAATGACCCTTAGCTCCACAATACATACACAAACCCTCTCTTCTCCTGTACTGTCTTTCCTCCTCAGAGAGGCGGGTATACCCTATCTGCATAGGTTCAGGAAGCAAAGATACCGTGGAGTCAGGACTTGGAAAAGCGGGGGCTAACCTAAAAGAAGGTCTCCGGTTCCTCTCTCGAGTGTTCTGTCTCTCTCTTAAACGTTCATCTATACGAGAGATGAACAAAATTAAATCCTCTAAATTCTCAGGGAGTTCTCTGGTAGCAACCTCATCAAGGATTACTTCAGATAAGCCATTCAAAAATACATCCATATACGCCTGCTCATTCCACTTGACTTCTGACGCCAGAGACCTGAACTCTAGTGCATAATCCACCAGTGTTTGGTTCTCCTGTTTCAGACGCAACAGTAATCTGGCTGCATTAACCTTTCTACCTGGAGGGTCAAATGTTCTTCTAAAAGCAGTTACATAGGCGTTATAGTTATAAACTAATGGGTTATCGTTCTCCCATAATGGGTTGGCCCATCTCAGAGCTTTCTCAATAAGTAGGGTGATAATAATCCTACCTTTGCCCTATCTGTAGGATAAGAGCGAGGTTGCAATTCAAAGTGGATACTAATTTGGTTTAAGAAACCACGACACTTCTCAGGAGCCCCACCATAGCGTACTGGGGGGGTAATGCGAGAAGAAGCACCCACTGTGGCTACCTCTAGACCTGAACCGACAGGAGAAACAGGGGTATTACGTATCTCCTCTGGTGGGTTATTGGCACGAGATAATAGAGCCTGTAGCGCAAGCGCCATCTGATCCATTCTGTGATCCATGGCTTCAAACCTAGGATCAGGAGAAGCCAGCTGACTGTTTGTACTTGCAGGATCCATTGGCCCTGTCGTATGTCAGGATCGGGACAGGGATCCAACACGCAGAGTACAAACAGTAGCCAGATACGTATACCGGACCTTAGAATGGCCGGACTAACGTAAGTAGTACAGTATAGAATGGTCAAAGACAAGCCGAGGTCGAGGGTAACAGAAGACAGGTAAGCGAGAGACAAGCCGAATCAAGGGTAACAGAGATAAGCAGAGTAAGGTAAACAAGCCGGGTCAAAATCAAAAGGGATAATAGAATACACAAGCACTGAGTGACTAGAACAAGCTAGAACCACGACAGGGCAATGAGCTAATGAAAGAAGCTCTGTTAAATACCCTGTTCAGAGCAGTAACCACGCCTCCAAGGCGTCCTGATTGGTCCTGCAGCAATTGAGTGACAGGTCGTTCCGGAGGAGTGTCCTGATGACAACTTCCTGCCTAGATGCTGTAAAAGGCAGTCACTCCCTCGCGGCCGGCCTTGCATGACCGGATAGACCGTGGGGAAGGGAGCCATCAGGCCGTCTGGATGGAGGAACAGCTAAGTCTCTACCTCTTTCGGAGGTAGAGACCACAGGTACCCTGACATTAAGTTTTAAACATAATTCCAGTAGTTCCATCAGATAGTCAATCGGTGGTGTTATTTTTCCACTGTATTGTTGTAAAACTTCTTTCATTGCTTGTATGCCCTCTCCATGCGAGATTACCGTATAAAGGCTGCTTACATCAAGGGTTGCTAAAGTAATTCCATCTTCGGGTACAATCAAGGTTTTAAGATGTTCAATTTCATCTTTAGTATCTTTTACACATGTGGGTAGTGCCAGTACTGGTGCTTTAAATTTCAAATCCAACCATTTACCAATCGGTTCCAGGAGGCCCCCTATAGCAGAAACTATGGGGGCACCTATGGTCCCCATGTATGCAAATGCATATATGTACAAATATGAAACTGAAAACATCTTGCAAGTATACGGCCAACACATTCAGGGATATTTTCTTTTATCGATGATATTTTGATTATTTGGACAGGGGGACAACAGAAACTGCAGCAAATGGTTGAAGGATTGAATAACCTTGTATCACCAATAAAATTCTCATATCAATTGAATGACCAGCAAATCGAATTTTTGGATCTACGGATCTATGTTGATGAAAATAAATTGGGTTA